>NC_054497.1:4075000-4375000 GCF_017639515.1 Carcharodon carcharias | reverse complement strand
CTCATTCAAACTTACAAAATTCTTACAACAGGGTGTGACAAGGTAGATGTGGCTGAGTCCAGAACGAGGGGCACAGGTCTGGGAATAAGAGGCAGGCCATATAGGGCTGAGTTAGGGAATCTCTGCATTCGGAGAGCGGTGAATCTTTGGAAGTCTCTACCCTAGAGGGCCTGCTGACGCTCACTCATTGAGCACGTTCAAGTCAGAAATTGATAGCTTTCTGCAGACTAATGATATCAAGGGATATGAAGATAGTGGGGGAAAAAATGGCATCAAGATGGGTAATCAGCCATGATCTGTTTGAATTGCAGGGCAAGTTCGATGGGCTGAATGGCCCACTCGTGTCCCTGTGTTCCTAAGGAGACTGGGGAGGACATTCCCCTTGAGATTAACTGGTTGTTTCCTATCATGTTGTATATGACCCATGGAAACGGCCAGTTTGATTCACCAAGTGGCTTCTCAACCCATTTGGATGGAAGATGATGTGTCCGGGCAGAGGAATAAAGGGAGAGATAGAAGGTGGAAGAGCGCAGAAGACGAATATGGATGAAACTGATAAAGGGAAAGGAAAGGACATGGATTCACGATCTACCGTATCATATTTCACAAATATTAAACCACCTCACATACAAGGTGCTATTTTCAGGTGGGGGGAACACTTGGTAATGAGGCAAACATAGCTGCCATTTTGCACACAGCAAGATCCCAGAAACAGCTAGAAGAGAAATCACCAGTTCATCTGTTTTTTTTTTGAGTTGGACGGTCCAGAATATTTTTGGAATTCCCAACTCTGCCACGGGTTCATTAACATCCACCTAACTGGGTAGATAGGTCTCCAGGGCCAGGGTTTCTCAGTGGTCGGGCAGGCTCGGCGGAAGGGGGAGGGGACAGTCGCGGAGACGACTGCGATCGGTTCCGCACCGCGATTTCACGCAGGAGGGCCAATTAAGGCACGCCCAGCGTGGATCGCGAGCGGCAACACTCAGCGCTACCCGTGTGGGCTGGGGGGGCAGAGAGAGAGAGAGCTGGGTCCAGCGCTTGTTCGCACACGCGGACGAAAGAGCGCCTCAATCTCCCTGAGGCATGGAGGCCGCTTGGCCTTTTCACCTGCCCGCCAACCGTTAGGTAGCTAGAGGTAAGAGTGCAACTAAGCCAAAAAGGGGCAAAGACGGTGGGGGTGGTGGGTAATGGATGGGAGGGGGGAGAGAGAGAGAGAGAGAGGGAGAGGAGAGTGAGGGAGGAGAGTGAGGTAAGGAGGCAGACGAAAGAAATGTAGAAGGGAGAGGGGGGGGTAGGAGGTAAGAGGGAGAGGGAAGTGGGAAGAGGGTGCGGCAAGGGAAGAAGACAGGGAAGGGAGAGAAAGTAGAGGAGGGGGTTGGGATGAGGGGGCCAAAGGGAGAGGGCTAGACGAGGGGGAAAAGGAGAGAATGGGTGAAGGATGAGAAGAGAGGAAGAGAGGGGGTAAAGGAGAGGGCCTGGGCAGGGGGAGAGAAGGAGGAAGAGAGACAATGGAAGAAAACTGAGGAATAATACATTTTTAAATTGAATTTACCGTATGATCCATCCATCACACCTGGACTTGACATCACACTTTTGAAATTGAGCCATTCCACCGACCCATTCTTTGTCTCCAACAGATGTGGCAAAGAGACGGCATTCTTAATAATGGGAGACACAGTCGGTGGGGGCGACATCTCCCGGCTATTGTTGCGGCTCCTCATGGGCGACTTCCTGACGTTTCTCAGCGCCCGGACGAGCGGGTTGGACTTGGTTTTCTCACGCGCCTTCTCCCCGCCGTGGTCACTGAGAAAGGAGGTGTCGCCAAAGACATCTCCACCCCGGCCCACGTGCATGGTGTGGCGGAAGTCCCCCAGCGGGGAGCTGATCATGTCGGGGGTCAGCTCGGACTTGAACCTACGCTTGCTGGAGACCAGGTTCTTGAGGACAGGCAACTTTCCTAAACTCATTTTTCGTCCCTCTGTAGACCCTAAACTTTATCTACAGAGTAACTGTGCAGGGGTAGAAGACTGACAAGAGTTTGTTGCACAACACACAGTCTTGTATAAAGCCAGATACATCAGCACAGCTTCAACCTTAGTACAGGAACCTAGTGCAGGATTGGCAACTTAAACTGGGTATTAACCAATTTCCTCAAAGTATTTTTGGTGGAAAAATAAAAAAAATACTCAAATCATTTGTAGCGCCGAGTTTTTATTTTAAAAAAAAAGGGAACTAATTTCAAACTATTCAGGACTTGAAGGCTGATATTCTGCGAGCAGAGACTATGCAGATAATCAGTTTGAAAGATGACATTTTCTTTTTAAAGCGTTTTTCTTTCAGTACAAAAGGCCCGCGATTGTCCGGGGAAATCAGACAGAAAGATCTTTCTTTGCTCTCTCCTATCTTCTGGTGTTAAACGTGGGGCTGGGTCTGTGTTCAATGTGGGGGCTGGGTCCGGTATTTCAGTGGCAACGCTCCTTAGCTTAGCACCCCCCCCCAACAGCAGAACGGTGCGGCTTTGTGGGCTGTTGGGCCAAGGTGCGAAGTAACGGCCTCTCTGGGCTGACCGTCCCCGTCAACTTAAAAGAAGCGTTCGTCTTTGGGCTTTTCAGAAGTCAGTTCACCAGCGAGGGCTGCACAGCAGGACCCAACTTCCTGGGCCAGAACGTGGGCAGGGACTGCGAAGGGTCACATTTCACTCCTCGGGTGTCGGGGTCTCGCGGAGTATAGGCGGAGGTGAGCTCGGAGGTGCAGTCGATTTAAGCGCCCTGTGCTCCAAAGGTCCCCTCCCTCACTGGATGCAAAAACCAATCAAAGAGCCAAGTCTCTGGACAACTCCGGGTTTAGGCTTCGAACAGCCTCGTCTGGAAACGAAACAGAAAACAATGGAGTCACTATCGAAAGCAGCAAAGAAGTAGAAAATCAAACACCAACATCTCTGGTGCATTACGTAACGAGTCTTCTCAAAGCAAACATTTACACTTGCGAGAAGTGACGTGAAAGCCTATAGCTTTCTCCACGGCAACGCCTTGGCCCATCACAGTGGATCGGCCAATCACAGTCGACTTGGCAACCAATCGGCAGCCATTTCTCCTGTGGTTTAAATCGTCCTGGTCGTTTGAAATTTGGCATTCTTGCATTTGTCCCGATGAGCGCGAGACGAAAAGCTTCAGCAACACATCTCTCCTTTCAACAATATTCAAAGCAAACTTCTTTCTTGTCTTAAAAGTTAGAATGCCCAGTTGTAAACTGAAGGACATGAATAACTCTATGTCTGAGCCTGTGAAGGGGTTTCCCCACCCTGCCCCTTAAGTGTCAGAACTTTTGCATTTGTATAGCACCTTTCACAGCCGCAGGATGTCCCAAAGCATTTGACACCCAATGAAGTGTTTGTAACGTGTAATCACTGTTGCAAATGTAAGGAATAGGAGCTGTAGACCACATGGCCCCTGGGGTGGAACATGCTCAAGGGGCCATATGGTCTATGGCTCCTATTTATTACACGCTTATGAAATGCACAATTGGCGCACAGCAAGCTCCCACAAACAGCAATCAGGTAATTTACCTGCCTTAGCGATGCTGACTGAGGGATGAAGATTTGGGCAGGAAACCAGGGAGAACCAACTCCCCCACCTCCCCCCACCACACCCCAATCCCCCACTATCCACACACACCGCCCCCCCCCCCCAACATCCCCCCTCCTCCCCCCCTCCCCCCCATCCACACACACCCCCCCCCCCACCACCCTCATTGAAATAGTGCTATGGGATCTTAAATGCCCACCTGAGAGGGCAGATGAGGTGGGCACCTGGTGATGTTTGGATTGGGGCTTGCCCGAGACACCTCCCCATTATCCCACAGGCAGCTGACTTTCACCGGCCAGCCCCACCGGCAGACAATGGCTGCCGAGGGTGGGTGGGTGTTGGGGGGGGGGGGGGGGAATTGGGGGAGGCTGCCAGAAAATGGGAGGAGACCCTGTGGCGCACTGGGGAGTGTCTCTGCCCCCCTGAAGCTCCGGGTTCTTGATGGCCATGAAAGGTGCATTTGTGACGTGGCCCAACAGGTTGATTATCGGCCCTTCCAACACACACTAGCGGCAGGCAGTAAGAGCGGGAGAGACTCCTGGTCAGCCATGTAGCGGAAAGAACGTTGGGGCCTCTACCATCACCACCCATAGCTTCAGGCCGCAACATGCATGTAAAAGTGCGTGTTGTCACGGCAACTCGGACTCCCCGAGTGAACTGTAACACACCGTCACCAATGAGTGAGCTGCCTGCTCTGTGACAGACTGACGGCCTCGCACATGTCTTTAAAATGATGGTAGATAGTAAGATTCATAGAGGAACGTTTTCTACTTGTGGGGAAGAGTCCAGTCATAAATAAATCCCATAAGGATTTCAGGAGTAGTTTCCTCACACACGGAATGGAGGACATTTCTAACATGGAGCGACTGAGTCAAACGAGATCATAAGAAATAGGAGCAGGAATAAGCCAAAAACAAAAATACCTGGAAAATCTCAGCAGGTCTGACAGTGTGCGGAGAGGGATACAGTTAACGCTTCGAGTCCGCATGACTCTTCATCAGAACTCTAATGAAGGGTCATATGGACTCGAAACGTCAACTGTGTCCCTCTCCGCAGAGGCTGTCAGACCTGCTGAGTTTTTCCAGGTATTTTTGTTTTTGTTCTAGATTTCCAGCGTCCGCAGTATTTTGCTTTTATCTTAGCAGGAATAGACCACACGGCCTGTCGAACCTGCTCCGCCATTAGACCACACGGCCTGTCGAACTTGCTCCGCCATTCAATACGATCATGGCTGATCTTGGGCTTCAACTCCACTTTCCCGCCCCTTCCCCATATCCCTTAATTCCCTGAGAGACCAAAAATCCGTCTATCCCGGCCTCAAACATATTCAGCGATGGAGCAGCCACAACCCCCTGGGGTAGAGAGCTCCTAAGATTCACAACCCTTTGAGTGAAGTAATTTCCCCTCATCTCCGTCCTAAATGATCGGCCCCCTTATCCTGAAACTGTGCCCCCAACCCCTCCGCCAACAGACACCTCGACTAGCATGGATGCGTTGAAGAGGTGGGCGGATAAGTACACGAGGAAGAAAGGAATAGAAGGATAGGTCGAGATGAAATAGGGTTGGGGGTGAGGGGGTGGTTTACGTGGAGTGTAAAAACTGGCATATGCCAAGCAGCTGAATGTTCTGTTCCTGCTCTGTTAAATTCTGCGTCAGAATCTCTTAACAAAACAGCCAGGGGTTTGGAACATTCCCACAAATTCCCAGCCCCATAGAAGTATTTTGCATTTGGCGCTGGTGATGGGTCTCTCAGGGAACGTCTTGCTTTGAAAGCCCTAAACCATTAAGGTTGGGGATACTTCCCAAGACCTCCCTGATTAAAATATCACGTATCAGACTCCAAGAGCCAAGTCTCAGGTTAAATGGAGATTCTGTTTTACAGTAAGCTCCTGCCTCTAAACTGCTCAAAGGGAATTACCAGCCTTGCTTAAAAAATCTGTGACTGACTCATATTTCCCCCACCGTCTGCGATGGAGCGGATCACTTTTCATAATTAACATGTCGGTCAGTACATTATTTAACAGAGTCAGGCAGAATTTCTGCCCATCGGACATCGCTGGAATTTTAAGCCTTTTTTAATACCAGCCTTTTAGTGTGCTCTTAGCACATAGGAGCATCTAGCTTGCAATCCGTGAAATCCCTTAGTCGTTTTAAAATGGGTCTGCTCCATTAACGGAAAAAAGAAATCATTCCTTAACTGCATTATTTGCTTTCCTGAGTGTTTGACATGAGGGTTTCCGACATCGCTACAGCTTAATTACAAGTGGAACTTGCTAACATGTGGAGTGCTTGAAGAGAACAGCACAGATACATTTGAGGGGAAAGAACTTGTGGTGGTGGGGGAGGAATAGGCTGCTAGGGTTTGATGGAATATGGTGGGAGGAGGCTCGTGTGGAGCAGAAACTCCAGCATGGACTAGTTGGGCCGAAAGGCCACTTTCAGTGCTGTTGATTCACTGGTCAGGGCACTCAGTGGCAACTTATGCAGGCCCCATGGTTGCTATGGCAATATTTTGCTGCAATGGTTTATGGGGTTAGCTCAGTTGGCTGGATGATTACAGTATGGTGCAGAATGATGCCAAGGGCACTTGTTCAATCCCTGTACCAGCTGTGGTAGTTCATGGAGGTGGGCCTCCTTGCCTTGCTCCCACCTTTGATGTGGAGTGGTGCCCTAAGCGATATAACCAATTGTCTCTCTCTAATGGAGAGAGGTGCCTATGGTCCATCATGGACAACAGCCAATTGCCAATGATTGACACCTGGGGACCTGGCAAAATTACTGTTTAGGAGGAGATGGTGGCATAGTGGCAATATCACTGGATCAGTAATCCAGAGGCTCAGATTAATGGTCTGGGGACCTGGGGTTCAAATCCCACCATGGCAACTGGTGAAATTTAATTTCAATTAATAAATCTGGAATTATAAGCTAGTCTCAACAATGGTGACCATGACAACTATCATTGTTTGTCGCCAAAATCCATCTAATTCACCAATGATCCACCTTAAGGGGAGGCAATCAACCACCCTTACCCAATCTGAACTACATGTGACTCCTAACCCACAACAACATGGTTGACTCTCAACTGCCCTCAGAAGCTAGCAAACCACTCAGCTCAATGGCAATGTGGGATGGGCAACAAATACTGGCCTTGCCAGTGAAGCCCACGTCCCATCAAAGAATGAAAAAATACATTAGCCTCATCTGCGTCAAAAAAGACATGGAAGTGCTGAGGGAGTATTGCCTTGTGAAGTATTTAGGATGCGACATTAAACTGAGGCCTGTACTGCTTGTTCAAATGAACGTACAAGATCAGCTGACTCTATTTGAAGAGCAGGAAGTTCTGGCACTCAGGCCAATGTTCCTGACTCAATCAACACCACCAAAATTAAAATCACCAGTCAATCAAATCTTCTGGCGTTTCTGGGGCCTTACTGTGTGCAAATTGGCTGCTATCTCCACCTACTTAACAGCAACTATCCTCCAGAAATAATTAATTGGCTATGAAGCACTTTGGGACATTCTGAGGTTGTGATAAGATGCTAAGTACTCAATTCCTCTTTAGAGAATAGATTGGGTGTAAAAGATCAGTTCTCTGTGCATAATGAAAGCAAAATATTGCAGATGCTGGAGATCAGAGATAAAAACTCTATTCACCATTTTGTATTCTTTTCCCCAAGTGCCAGTCTGCATCTTGTTCTCATGTTTTGTTCTCAGACAGCACTGACCTTTATTCTGCTATTAACACCTACTCTGGACCAATGCTTTGTTCCTTGATTACACTCTCCATTACCACTCTCTTTGACTTTTGTTGCATGACATCTTTGTCACTTAATCTCTCCTCGCACTTTAACCTATCCCTGACCTTCCCCTTTTGCTCCACCTGCCCCTCTCCCCCCCTCCATTTCAACAGCAGAAACCCCATCACATTCCTGCCTCTCAGTTCCGAAGAAGTCATATTGGATTTGAAAGGTTAATTCTGTTTCTCTCTCCACAGATGTTGCCTGACCTGCTGAGTTTTTCCAGCACTTCCTGTGTTTTAGTTCAGTCCTCTCTGGCATTTGTCTATAAGCAAAGGATAATCATTATATCTTAAACATGTTGAGCGTTGAATTTTTCCCTATTGCTTATTAGGAAAATATTTTCAGAGCCGATAACATACAGAGGAAGGCTGTGTCTCCAAAGACTTGAAACACACCGGGTAGGTCAAAGAAAGAGGAACGAGAGGCTGACATATTAATTGGAACGCGAATTCTGGTCAAGGCCTCATCCCAACCCTGCCCATTAAGCACACTTTCTCGTTCAGTTGGTTGACAGGATCGATGACACTGAGTAGTGGACCGAAAGAATTCCTAAGCCTTGCAACGAGTGAGAACTGATAAACATTCCTGTGTTAAAAGATAGATCAATGGTTTAGACTTCGGTGGAGCTAACAGTTGAGCTGATCTCACTGCTTGAGCCTGATTTTAATCACGCCACAAATGGTGGCCCTGCCTTCAGTTGCCAAGTCCCTATAGGCTCTGAATTTCCTCCCTCATGATTTTTCTCTCCTCCTCTGAGACACTCATTAAATCCCACCTCTGACCAAGCATTTGGCCACAGGCCTAATGTGGCTTGGCCAATTGTTTGATAACGCTCAGATGGAGTAGGTGCTATATCAATGCAAGCTGTTGTCAAACAAAGCAACAAAAGGAGCGGTGAAACCAAGGATAACTGCTTTTAAACTGAATTTACTGAAAGAAGGAGGTGGTTGATGGGGCAAACGTTCCCTAACCCCCATCCTACCCATACAGGCACACCCTTGTGCTAAGCTACAGGGGCAGGTTCAAACTTGTGCAAGGGAAAGCTTAAGCTGGTCTGAAGAAACTCTAGGTTTCGGGCTCAAGGCTCCACAGCAGGAACTGTGATCCCGGGAACCTCTGAATCATGAGGTGGTGGCATAGTGATATTGTCACTGGACTAAGAATCCAGAGACCCAGGGCTCCAGGGGACCAGGGGTTCCAAGCGATCAGGGCTTGAACCCCACCGTGACAGACGGTGAAATTTGAATTCAATAAACACCTGGAATTTAAAAGTCTAATGGTAGCCACGAAACCGTTGCTGACTGTCATAAAAAACCCATCTGGTTCACTATTGTCCTTTAGGGGAGGAAATCTGCCACTCTTACCTGGTCTAGTTTACATGCGACACCAGATCCACAGGCAGTGTGGTTGACCTTCTTTTCCCCATAGTCCTTGATTCCCTGACTGATTAAAAATCTGTCTGTCTCAGCCTTGAATATACTTAATGACCCAGCTTCTGAACAAGGGCAATTAAGGATGGGCAATAAATGCTGGCCTAGCCAGTGATGCCCCATGAATGAGCCACAGCTGGTGTTGAGCATCAAAGACAAGAAAACCTTGCATTTATATAACGCTTTTCATGACCATCGGATGCCCTAAAGCACTTTACAGCCAAAGAAGCTCTTTCTGAAATAAATACTGTTGTAAAGTAGGAAACGAAGCAGCCAATTTGCCCACAGCAAGCTCCCACAAAGAGCAATATGCTAAAGACCAGATAACCTGTTTGCGTGTGATGTCGATTCAGGGCCAGGACACTCGGAGGAGCTCCCCTGCTTTTTGAAGTAGAACCGAGGAACCTTTCACACCCCTTTGAACAGGCAGAAGGAGCCTCTGTTTAATATCTCGTGCAAGAGGCAGCACCTCTGACAGTGCAGCACTCCCTCAGTTTTGCAGGGGGGGTGGGGGGGGGGGACTCCCTTTTTGTGCCCAAGCTCTAGAGGGGGACTTAAACCCAGGACTTTGTGACTCAGAGGTGAGAGTGCTATCAAGGGAGCCACAGCTGATTCTAGGCCATTACTGTGCGTAGAGGGCTATATAGTATCAGGCGCTATGCTGTTAACAAAGCAATGTAATTTATCATCCTATATCACAGTCCTCTTCATTCATCTGTGTCATACTCCTCCGCCTGCCCTCAATATCCTTGCTGCATCATTGGAAAAGCAGACCATAATCATTATCTTGTTTTAAATAAACGAAACACAGTTATATTCTTAACTACCAGAGAGATGACATTGAGTTGAAGACTTTAATCCAACCCTGGCGTCCTACTGAAAGTAGTAAAATGCTCAGCGTGGCATTTATGAAGTCAGTTAGGACTGCTTCTCCGAGCTACTGTAGCTATCTGCTATAACACACCTTGTATCAAACCACCTATACCATAGTAAAGAGTAGATGAGTTGCGAATACACGCTTCTGTTACCAGTATACACTCCGACGTTGTTGCCAGCCTCAAGATGCATGTTGGCACCAATGTGCTGTGGGAAAACATTCCACAACAATTAACAGCTTTGTGTATGGTAATCTTCTTCCAGTCAGGTTATTCCTACCAGTGCCAGACTTGCAACAACATGTCCATCACCCACCATTTACAACCACCTGCAGCCTTTACCCTCCCACCCTGTGCCCTTCGGCCTATCCAGTGTGGTAGAGTTGCCAACTCCGAATGGATGGTTACCCCTGGAGGATTCCTCACATGACCTCCCACCTACAACCGCCCCCACGCCCAGTCAAACGATCTTTCGTTTCCCATCTCCAAAATCTTTTCTGAAACTAATTGTGCCAAGAAAATGAAAAACGCACAATTCTTTTTAACGTGCCAATGATTTTGCTCCTGCTTTTGCTCACAGCGGTGTCTGGCAAATCCATATCCAATTCCTGGAGACTCCAGATCAATGCTGGAGAGTTGGTAACCCGATGTGCCTCCCACCATCCCACCAATGATTGCAGGGATTTTTGCCGTCCTGGGCTTTGAGGATTGAGCACTCTCCCAAGACCCCTGACCGTCTCTCTTCTCCTTTGAAAATCAACTTCTCTCCCACATCTTTAATTACCCTTCCTAAACCCTTCCTCTTGGCTTAATATCTCTTTCCTCTAACTACCGGGCTGTATCATGGGATGCTTTGGATGATATATAAATGCATGTCCTTCTCTCCATTTAGAAACCAGGTTGGGATGGGCAAAAGCTATATTTTTACTGTGATTTTTCTTTCCAAACGGTTCATATGCGGCACAGAAACAGGCCATTCAGCCCAACCAGTCCATGCTAGTGTTCATGCTCCACTGATGCCCCAACTAAATCTATCAGTGTCACCCCGTGCTCCCTTCTCTCTCAGAAGATTAGCTAGCCTCCCCTTAAAAACATCCACATCCTCACCACTCTCTGGGTAAAATAAGTTTCTTCTGAATTCCTGATCAGCATAAGTCAGGAGTGTGATGGAATACTCTCCACTTATCTGGATGAGTGCAGCTCCCACAGCACTCAAGAAATTCGACACCATCCAGGACAAAGTAGCCCACTTGATTGGCACCCCACCCACCACCTTCAACACTCAGTCCCTCCAACACCAGCGCACAGCAGCAGCAGTGGGTACCATCTGCACTGCAGTAACTCACCAAGGCTCCTTCAACAGCACTTTACAAACCCGCAACCTCTATCGCCTAGAAGGATAAAGGCAACAGATGCATGAGAACACCCTTCCAAGTCACCATGTTGACTTGGAAATATATCGGCGTTCCTTTACTGGGTCAAAGTCCTGGAACCCCCTCCCTAACAGCACTGTGGGTGTACCTACACCACACAGACTGCAGCGGTTCAAGAAGATGGCTGGTCTGCCCACCATAAACATTCACTCCCTCCATCTTCGACAACGTGTTCTAAATCTATACCACCTAGAAGGACAAGGGCAGCAGACACATGGGAACACCACCACCTGCAAGTTCCCCTCCAAACCACTCACCATCCTGACTTGGAAATATATCGCCGTTCCTTCAATGTCACTGGGTCAAAATCCTGGAACTCCCTCCCTAACAGCACTGTGGGTGTACCTACACCACATGGACTGCAGTGGTTCAAGAAGGCAGCTCACCACCACCTTCTCAAGGGCAATTAGGGATTGGCAATAAATACTGGCCTAGGCAGCGGTGCTCACATCTTAGGAACTAATAAAGAAAGGATTTCTTGATGACTATCTTATATTGATGGCCTCTAGTTAATCTCTTCCCTACAACTGGAAACAATCTCTCTTTATCCACTCCATCAAAATCTTTCAACTGGTCATAGAATAAAAAAATCATATACCCTCCAATAAACATTATTAAAACCACAATGCTAACAATATGACTCCAATTCAACTGCTTTTTGAGTGTCGGTGGTGATTCAGTTGGCAGCACTGTTACTTCTGAGTCACAAAGTCCTAGGTTCAAGTCCCACCCCAGGGTTTAGCACAAAATAACAAGGCTGATGCTCTAGTGCAGTACTGAGGGAGTGCTGCATCGTTGGGGGTGCCACCTTCGGATATGGCATTAAACAGAAGCTCCTTCGGCTTGCGGAGGTGGATGCAAAAGATCCGCTGATACTATCATGCAGAAGAGCAGGGCAGTTATCCTCTGGTGTCCTGGTCAGTATTTACCCCTCAATCAACATCACAAAATCCAATTAGCTGGTCATTATCACATTACTGTCTGTGGGAGCTTGCTGTGCACAAATTGGCTGCCGTGTTTCCTACGTTACAATAGTGACTACGTTTCAGTACCTCATTGGCTGCAAAGCGTTTTGAGATGTCTGGTGGTCATGAAAGCTGTTATATAAATGCAAGTCTTTCTTTCATTTTATTAAAATAGTCATCCAATTGTAGTAGAACCGGTTGCCTTAAGCCCTGATACCTGACGAGGTGCCCTTGACAGGTTAACACTAGGCCCTGACTGAGACGTTAATCTGTCCGTTGACAGCTGTAAGAAAAGGAACTACTAAAAGGCAAGGAAGCACAAGAGCCATGGGGCAGGGTGTCCAATCCTTCTGGGGTAGAGACGGTTTGGGGTCTGGGTCTGGGTAGGGTTGATTAAATGTATTCCTGGAGGTTTCATCACATGACTGTCCCTCACACTGAAGCCATTAGTCGGCCAACACATCCATCCTTGTGACGCACTGCCTTCCCACGCCAACTGGAAAGCAAAACGACTCATCACCCAAATGGTTGATGCTTGACTGTCAGCCAAAGAACCATTTTTTTCCCTATTTGCAATATTTTTAATATCTAGTAAAGAGAAACGTTCGAAGAAAATGACAAAAAAAAAAGCAATCTTTTTCTCCAGGGTGGCACCCAGCAGTGTCCCGGAGTTGGATTTTCAATTCCTGGAGACTCCAAGCCAATCCTGGGTTGGAGGGGGAGTGAGGCTGTTGGCAACCCTAGTTATAGGGGGTGAAATGAACCAAGGGCCAGGGCGAACTTGCTGAAGCCACAAAAATTAATCGTCGGCTTAGCCAAACTCTGGTGGTTGATGAGATCATGAGAATGAACTCTGGTGTGTTGCAGCCTTGTCCGGAATTCCGACTCAGTTTTACTGTCTCACGCAATACCTCAGACAAGATAAACCTTTCCAGATGAGAACATGTTCTCAAATTGGATTTTTTTTTTATATGGAGCTGGGGGCAGAGGGGTGGGGGGGAGCATAACAGGCAGTCGGAATGTGCATGCCTGGAGGGTTTAAGGAATGAGGTCATGCAATCTGGCAGGCGACCTTTGACCCATGATGGATATGAACTTCCATTCAGTACCAGGTCTCTCAAATCTCACCCCCATGCAGTCGCACTAATGTTTGCTTTAAAACAGTCACTAATTTCAACTGGTTTCGCAATTCGCCTCTTCATTTCTTAAACAGCCGTCAGCAGAAGGTTTTATGCAAGATTTTACCGCATAACATTTAAGAGAAACACAGAATGGGGGAGTTTTTTTTTTATTCATTCACAGGGTGTGGGCATCACTGGCTGGGCCAGCATTTATTGCCCATCCCTAATTGACCTTGTTCAGAGGGAATTTTTAAGAGTCAACCACATTACTATGGGTCTGGAGTCACATGGAGGCCAGACCAGGTAAGGACAGCAGATTTCCTTCCCTAAAGGACATTAGTGAGCCAGGTGGGTTTTTGTGACAATTGGGGCAACGGTTTCATGGTCATCATTAGACTTTTAATTCCAGATTTTTATTGAATTCAAATTCCACCATCTGCTGTGGTGGGATTCGAACCCAAGTTCCTCCAGCATTACCCTGGGTGTCTGGATTACCAGTCCAGTGACAATGCCACTAAGCCACCACCTCCCCTAATTGATAGGAAGAAAGTGAGAAATGAAGATTTTTTTTTTATTCTTTCACATCGCTGGCTAGACCAGCATTTATTGCCCATCCCTAATGCAACTGAGTGCCTTGCTCGGCCATTTCAGAGGGCAGTTATGAGTTGACCGCGTTGCTGTGGGTCTGGAGTCACATGTAGGCCAGACCAGGTAAGGGCAGCAGATTTCCTTCCCTAAAGGACATTTGTGAACCAGATGGGCTTTTACAACAATCAGCCAATACCAAGACTGGCTTTTAAGTCCAGATTTATTAATTATATTTAAACTCAGGTGGGATCTGAGCCCATGTCGCCAGAACATTTGCCTGGGCCTCAAGATTGCTAATAGTGACATAACCATTACACTGCTGCCTCACCCCTGAATAGTATGAATAGAAATAGATAGAGAAATGATGGAGGAGGAACTGGAAGGTACAATGAGTGGACGTGGAGTGTTTACAATTGTTAGTTTTAGAAGTTATGCTTCGTTTTTCTCACTGGCTGAGAGTTTACGTTTAGAGCTTTGTTCAGCCCTGGTGGGGATGGGGAGAGTGGGGAGGGTCCGGAGAGTAATTTTAACCCAAATCTCCTGATGGCAAACAACAGGATCAGATTGGCCATCCAATTTATAGGCCACTTGGTTTCACCGACATGAAGGCACAGTAGGAGGCCACTCGGTCCATTAAGTCCATGCCAGCTCTCTGTAGAGCAATCCAAGTCGTCTCATCCTCTTGCTCTTTCCCTCAAGTGTCCATCCAATTGCCTTTTAAAATTATTGATCTTCTTCGCTTTCACCACCCTTGTAAACAGCAGGTTCTAGCTCATTACCACTCACTGCCTAAAAATGTTCTTCCTTACATCTCCTCGTACATCTCTTGTCCAAAACCTTAAGTCTGTGTCTCCTGGTCTTCATGCCCTTAGCTTAGAGGAAGAGCTCTTCTTTGTCACTTCAATTTCCATTGATAAGAGGGGTGGAGAGGTCTGGGGAGGAAATTCCGGACATTAGGACCCCAATAGCTGAAGGCTTGACCACTAATGGTGGAGCAGTCAAAATCTGAGGCGCTCAAGAGGCCAAAATTAGAGGAGCGCAGATATTTCCGATGGTTGTGGGGCTAGACGAGATTAGAAATATTGGGAGAGGCGTGGTTAGGGAGGAATTCGAAAACAAGGATGGGAATTTTAAAATCAAGGCGTGGCTTGACGGGAGCCAATGTAGGTCAGTGAGCACAGGGGCAATATAGGTGAATGGGTCCTGGCTCCAGACCCCACAGTCTTAAATGCCCTCTGAGCAAGGGCAATTAGGGATGGGCAATAAATGCTAGTCAAGCCAGCGATGCCCACACCCCATGGACGAATAATAAAAAGAGGCCCGGACTGCATGTTTGCCAAGGGTTAGATTTTCGCTGTTACTTACATCAGGCCTGTAATTTAGAGAAATGTCTTACAATGCTGAACACAGGGGTAAAATTACAGCAATGTTAGCATTTAGCTCAGTGTGAGAGTGCGTGAGCTATAAAACTTATAAAACTGGCTGCATCAGGGATATTGCCATTTCGTGGGACCTGCCAACACTCTGTGGACTAAAAGTCAATTGCAAGTTCATGGACCTATATACGTCTCTTTCACTCCTAAGCATGTGCAGTCAGAGGTTCCCCATGTCCCCCATCGGCCCCCACCTCCTCCCAACCATATACTCTGTGGTCTGGCAAATGCTCATTCTTATTTTCAAATCCCTCTATGGCCCTGCCCCTCCCTATCTTTGTAACCTCCTCCAATCCCTACAACCGTTGAGATCTCTGCACTCTTCCGATTCTGGTCTCTTGTGCATCCCCCAGTTTTAACCTCTCCACCACCCGTAGCTCCGCTTTCAGCTGGCTAGGCCCCATGCTTTGGAATTCCCTCTCTAAATCTCTCTGCCTCTCTCTCCTCCTTTAAGACGCATGATAAAATGCTACCCTTTTGACCAAGCTTTGGGGTCACCTGCCCTAATACGGGTCGAGTATGCCTTATCCGTAAATCTGAAAACGAAAACGTGTCCAAGAGCCACACTTGTTTGAACCTCAGCGACCTTTAGCACGGGAAGCCTGTGACCCAAGCCGACTATGGCCCGAGCCGCAGTGAACCTCACCGACCGCACCCTGACCTTTAGCACAGGAAGTCTAGTTGTTTGTTTGCGCTGTTTACCTTGCGAACCCTTGCCCACAAACAGAAGCATAGATGGCGCCACGAGTGGGAACTTATTACAGGTACCCTGTGTTTATTACCCAGTGGTACATCTTACTTTTCTTGCCATTTTATTTACTTTAGACTACAGCTAACCTAGACTTCGGCCATTGTAAGCAGACCTAAGCCTGTAAGCGGTATCCAAAAACCGGAATTATCTGAAACGCAATTGGCCCCAAGGGTTTTGGATAAAGGCTATTCAACCAGTGTTTCCTTGTGTGGTTCGGTGTTGAACTTTGTTTGATAATGCTCCTCCAAATTACCGTAAATGGTTTACTACCTATTTACTAGAATGTGGCCAAGGATGAGGGGTTACAGTTATTCAGAAGGACTGGAGCTGGGGTTGTTCTCTTCAGAGCAGTGAAAGCCGAGAGGAGATTTGAAAGGAGTCTTTAAAACCGTGATTTAGACAGACGAAGTAAAGAAAAACTGCACCCAGTGGCTGAAGAGTCGATAACCAGGGGGCATCTCTGGTTTGAGGTGATTGGCAAAAGAGCCAAAGACGGCGTGGGGTAAAACTTTCTCAGGCAACAAGTTGTTAGGATTTGGAATACGCACTGCCTGATAGGGCGCTGGAGACAGATTTGACTGTAGCCTTCAAAAGGGAGTTAGGTAAGTACCTGGAGGAGAGAAAAACAAAATTGCAGGGATATGGGGAAAGCTCAGGGTGAGTGCGACAAACTGGACTGGTCTCCAAAAGAGTCCGCACAGGCTTGATGGGCCGAATGGCCTCCTTCTGTGCTGTATAATTCTCCAATTCTCCAACAGATGCAAGGTAAAGGAAAGAGGAGGTTGGGCAGTCCAAATGACAGACTGGTCATGATCCAGGACCAACTGGAGGCTATATATTGCTATGCAGTAATAAACTCAATATGAATGTGACACATTGTGGGTCAAGATGGGCGAACTGTGGGCTGGCAGCCATTTGCTGCTCTCCAACCCTGCAAGTCCTGCCAAGCAGCCCAATACGTTCTTAGGCTTATGACCCTTACTCACTGATTAGCTATGTTTAAATTTTATGCGGCTGATGCTCTGGAACAGGCTGTTTTTAATGGCAGACGAGTGAATAACTCATAAAGAAATAAGGAGCTGCTTCCAAAGCACACACACATTAGTATTAACTGTAAATGTCAGGCACTTTGGGAGGAAAAACTAAATGGTACAATTTTAAAGAGGCTTGTAACAAAGAGACCTGGAGACTCGCATAACTATTACTTAAAGGCGCCAGGACAAGTTAAGAAAAAGCACATCAGATTCTTCACTTTATTAATGGACGCCTGCAACAGAGTCATGCTAAACCTTGACAAAGCATTTTTTTAGGCCTCAACTAGAGCACTGTGCACAATTTTGGCACCACACTTTAGGAAGGATGTCAAGGCTTTTGAGTGGGTACAGAGGAGATTTACCAGAATGATACCAGGGTTGATGGACTTCTGTTATGTAGAGAAACTGAGGTTGTTCTACTTGGAGCAGAGGAGATTAAAGGTGGCTTCAATGGAGGCGTTTAAAATTGTGAGGGGCTTTGATAGGATAAATAAGGAGAAAATGGTTCCCATTGACAAGAGGTTTGACAACCAGAGGAGACTTTTTAGGTAACTGGTAAAAGAGCCCAGAGGGGAGATGAGGAGAAAGTTTTTTACACAGGAATTTGTCATGTTTTGGAACGCACTGCCCAAGAGGATGATACAAACAGGTTCAATAGTAACTTTCAAAAGGGATTTATACTTCCAAAGTTATGGAGGAGGAACAGGGGATCAATTGGATTGGCGCTTCCAAAGAGCCTGCACCGGCAAGATGGGCTGAATAACCTTCTCCTGTGTTGTGTGATACTTTGAGAAGTGCCGTGGGGCCCAGGGAGTCATTTGTAAGAGACAGGAAGCGGGTTGTGAGGAACGTGAGCCAAACAATGCAGGTTTTACTTCTGCTCGGCAGCTCAGATGGGAGTCGTCACTCGGGGCTGTGACAAATACTCGTTTATTGTGGAGTCAGATCCAGCACAAGAGATATCCACACCCTGGTGAGTGGCTGGAGAATGTGTGGAATTCACAGATGTGGTAACAGATGAATGGGGTAGAACAGCGCCGCCTAGTGACAGGCAATCTGTCATTGCAACGCGACAGGAAAATGTTGACATGGCAGTTTCTCAATTGTAAATGTTACCAGTGAACTTTTACGTGAGAAATGTGGACAGAAAGTTGTGATGCTGGAATTAATGGTAATATGGACAGTGCATGTCACATACAAGACTTTAAAGATAGTATTGGTTGTTGAAAAATATTATTGCTGTTCTGTAGAATGGATAATAGGAACAACAACTTGCATTTATATAGCACCTTGAACATATAAACATACATAAGTACAGAAGGCGGCTATTCGGCCCATCATGTCCATACCAGCTGATAAACCAATCCAGCTCAATTCTGTCCTCCAGCTCTTGGTTCATAACCCTGAAGCTTATGGCACCTGAAGTGTATATCCAGGTGTTGTTGGCAATGTGATAAGGGTTTCTGCCTCTACTACCTTTCAGACTGTGAGTTCCAGGCCTCTACCGATCTATAAATGAACAAATTACTCAACTCCCCTCTAATACTTCTACCAATTACTTTAAATCTATGCCCCCTGATTAGTGGCCTCTATAATAAAATGATCCAACGGTACTTCACAGGAGCATTATCAGACCAGGAGATATTGATGACTAGAAGTGTGGTTGTAGAGGCAGGTTTTAAGGAGCGAGAACAGAGGAGAGAGACTTAGGAACAGGAGGGGGCCATTCAGCCCTGCTAGCCTGTTCCACCATTCAATTAGATAGTGGTAGATCTGTGTTTAACTCCATTTAGCTGCCTCGGTTTTGCAACCCTTAATGCTCTTGCCTAACAACAATCTGTGAATGTCAAGTTTTAAAATTTTCAATTGGCAGTATAATATTTCATTATAATATAAAGTCAAAGGAAAATGCCAGTAAAATTGTCATTGGGAATTTGAAACACTACTTTTTCCTACAATTTTGCCCCTTCCTGTGTCTTTGTTAACATGCTTGCATTCGCACCTTACTCCAGAGGATGGACTGGGTTTAAACCAGCAGGTGTCACCTATGCTGTTCCACTGTTGATCCACCAGGAGGCACAATAGAACAGTATAGGAAGAGCCCACCTGCCCACAGCCCCCCAGCCGTAGTTTCTGACCAAAGATCAGTTACACACAGCTAAGGGAAGGAATTGTGCAAATACAAGTCGAGACTAGGACTTACTCTAGACTTTATTGCCAGGAGGTCAAAGTTGTAATATAGCAAACTAATCCTCCTCTACCTAACACAGCACAGACATTGAGTCTCACTTGCATATAATACACTGAATGGCAGTCCCTTTTAGATTCATGTTTCCATACTGACCTGATTCCTCACAGTCAGGCTCTTAAAGGCCAATTTTCTGTCTGGGACCAAGCTAGTAATCTAAGAAGGTTGCACTGTACATGACACTTATATACAATTAACCATGGGATAGAGCCTTTTACTTTGAATTAACTGCTGATTGCTACATTATAAATCTACAGTAATGGCTCCACAATGGTTAACTCTCACCATACATTCAAGGACAAGCAAGATCCAAGCATGTCAGCTACAATACTGGCATCTGCTCAGCAATGTGCACAAAAAGCAGGACAAGTCCAACCCAGACAATTACCGCCCCATCAGTCTACTCTCCACCATCAGCAAAGTGATGGAAGAGGTCGTCGACAGTATTATCAAGCAGCACTTACTCAGTAATGACCTGCTCACTGACACTCAATTTGGGTTCCGCCAAGGTCACTCAGCTCTTGACCTCATTACAGCCTTCATCCAAACACGGACAAAAGAGCAGGACTCAAGAGGTGAGGTGAGAGTGACTGCCTTTGACATCAAGACAGCATTTGACCGAGTGTGGCATCAAGGAGCCCTAGCAAAACTGGAGTCAATAGGAATCAGGGGGAAAACTCTCCACCGGTTGGTGTCATAACTAGCACAAAGTAAGATGGTTGTGGTTGTTGGAAGTCAATCATCTCAGTCCCAAGACATTGCTTCAAGTGTTCCTCAGGGTAGTGTCCTAGGCCCAAACTTCTTCAGCTGCTTCATCAATGACCTTCCTTCCATCGTAAGGTCAGAAGTAGGGATGTTCGCTGATGATTGCACAATGTTCAGCACCATTTGTGGCTCCTCAGATACCGAAGTAGCCCGTTTCCATATGCAGCAAGACTTAGACTACATTCAGGCTTGGGCTGATAAGTGGCAAGTTGCATTCACAATACACAAGTGCAAGCAATGACCAACTCTAACAAGAGAGAATCTAAACCATCATCCTTGACATTTAATGGCATTAACATTGCCGAATCCCCCACTATCAACATCCTGGGGATAACCATTGACCAGAAACTGAACTGGACCAGCCATATAAATACTGTGGCGATAAGAGCAGGAATCTTGCAGTGAGCAACTCACCTCCTGACTCTCCAAAGTCTGTCCACCACCTACAAGGCACAAGTCAGGAGTGTGATGGAATACTTTCCACTTGCCTGGATGAGTGCAGCTCTAACAACACTCAAGAAGCTCAACACCATCCTGGACAAAGCAGTCTGTTTGTTTGGCACCCTATCCACCACTTTAAAATTCACTCCCCCCACCAGCAACGCACAGTGGCAGCCCATCTGAAAGATGCACTGCAGCAATCAGCAAGACTCCTTCCACAGTGCCTTCCAAACCCGTGATCTCCACCACCTAGAAGGACAATGGCGGCAGACACATGGGAAAACCACCACCTGGAAGTTCCCCTCCAAGCCACTCACCATCCTGACTTGGAAATATATCGGCCGTTCCTTCACTGTCGCTGGGTCAAAATCCTGGAACTCCCTCCCTAACAGCACAGTAGGTGTACCTACACCACAGGGACTGCAGCAGTTCAAGAAGACAGCTCACCACCACCTTCTCATGCGCAATGAGGGATTGGCAATAAATGCCTAGCCAGCAATGTTCACATCCCGTCAACAAATTTTAAAAAGCTGATTAAACAGTGTCATTTGCACCAACAGCCTGTGCCAAACAAATTAATGTAATTCCCCCCAACATTAAACTTTTAAGGATTTATATTGTGGAGGAACAATTTACATTTACATAGCACTCTTCACATTCACAGGACATTCCAACCCACTTTATAGTCAGTGAAGAATAGTCACTGTTGTACTGTTGGAAACACAGTAGCCAATTTACGCACAGCAAGATCCCCCACACAGCAACTTGATAATGCTAATTTTAATGATGCTGATCGAGGGATACACATTGGCCTGGCCAGGACAAGAGAAAGAACTCTGCTTCGAGACAGCGCCACAGGGTCTTTTAAATGCACCTGAGAGGGCAGGCAGGGGTCTCGGTTTTGCACCTCATCTGAAATAAGATACCTTTGACAGTGCAGCGCTCAGATAAAAGCAAGATACCGCGGATGCTGGAAATTTGAAATAAAAACGAAAAACGCTGGGGGAAAAAAACTCAGGGGGTCTGGCAGCTTCTGTGGAGAGAGAAACAGAGTTAACGTTTCCAGTCCGTGTGACTCCCCTTCAAGAAGATTCTCTCCTTCAAGATGATTCATATGGACTTGTAACATTAACCCTGTTTCCCTCTCCATAGATGCTGCCAGACCCCCTGAGTTTTTCCAACATCTTCTGTTTTTGTTACAGTGCAGCACTCCCCTGGAGATTCTGTCCATCTAAATTCATTCAAGCCTCTGGAACAGGGCTAGAACCCACAACTGTCAGCAGAAAAGGCAAAAGTGCTACCAACTGAGCCACTGTTGACACTCACATCTTGTGAAGAAGTAATTGAGGTGACTAAAGGGCTCAAATCTAAGTGTAGAGGGTTAATAGTGATAATACACCAGGGGTTGTGACCTGAAGATTAAAGTAACTGTACTCATCAGTCCCTTAAAGACTTTGAACAAAGGAGATTTAATATTTTTCAAATGACAATGTAGCCAAAGTTCAAAAACAGACTATTGGAAGAGCTGACTATTCTCGTTCTACGCGCCTCGCTTCACAAAGCAATTCAAATAAAGTTAAATAATAATGGAAAGTTTGTCACTGAGCATTACACTGCGGCCGGGACCTGTTAAACCATTTTATAAAGACAATCCGCATCAACAATGGTTCTTTCGGGAGGGGGCTTAGTTATTATCGTTAGGGAGGGAGGGTTTATTTTTCCTCCTCAAATAGTAACGTGAGAAAATTGAGAGCTTGTTCAAAGCATTCATTCATTTCGGAATCGCAACATTTGATCCATCCTTCTGAAGGCTCACAAATACAAACACAAATCATTTAAAGCTTTTGTTTGGAACTTTTTGTTCCTTTAAAACAAAACTTTTATAAAAAAAAACCAGGAAGGGTTGAAAAGCTGCAGCAAGTAATCGAGATGTTTGAACAGGTCGGTTTAATCTGCAGTATTCGCTCTGATGAGGGTTTCAGACTGGATTTCCTGGCTTCAGGAATTTGCTCCCATCGACAATATGGAGTGGATCTAAAATGCCAGGGTTGAGATTAAAATTGCAGCTTCTCATTTTCACTCCAGGGATTTGAAAACAGATTTTTTTTACACATCAGCATGTTATAGACTGGTGGGGGGGGGGGGGGGGGGGGGGGGGGGGGAATAGTACATTTTTTATCATGACTCTATCTAACTATAGCGATCTGTTCAAGCAGCTCGATTTCTGACTGCAACATTGCAACTCTTTCCTGTTTTAATTTAAAAAAAAAACTTCTAAACCAACTTTAAACCGTTTGCAACTCTTTTCATATTTCAGGCATTTTTGAAAAAAAAATCCACTGTTTTGTTCCAGTTTCACGCTCCAGAAGCGGCTGTCAGAATCCTTTCCTTGGCACTGGGGCTAACTATTGTCACAAAAGAATTTTTTATTGAAATGAGAAATCTCTTACCCCAAAGAGTTGCTTTAACTGCGGCAAACTTTTGCAAGAGGTTAATGTGTCTCTGGCTGATGGGCAGTCGTTGTCTTCTGCCTCCTTGGTGGTCTCCAACCCTATTTTCCCCTTACAAAATTCCCTCGTTTCACTGCACCAGAACTTTTCTCTACTTGACGTTTGCTGCAGTAGCTAACAAGCCGAGAGAAGGTGGGAGGGGCAAAAGATCAACGCTTGATGGACATCGATATTACCCAACCCATAAGGTTCAGGCTGGTTCTTGTCATCCCCATTGTAATAGAGGAAGGCTTGTCACAGAATTATTACAGGGTAGAGGGAGGCGGTTCGGCCCATCGTGCCCACACTGGCACAGGAGGTGAAGAACTCTCCGCAGGATTCCTAGCCTCTGATCCGCCCTTGAGCAATTTGCTTAGTGCCATTCTCCTGCCCTTTCCCCACAACCCTGCACCCTCTTCCTTTTCAAATAACAGTCTAATCCCCTTTTGAATGCCTCGATTGAACCTGCCTCCACCACATTCGTAGGCAGTGCGTTCCAGACCCCAACCACTGGCTGCGTGAAACAGTGTTTTCTCACATCGCTTTTGCTTCTTTTGCAAATTACTTTAAATCTCTGTCCTCGTTCGCAATCTTTTCACGAGTGGGAGCAGTTTCTCCCTATCTACCCTGTCTAGACCCTCATGACTTTGAACACCTCCATCAAATCTCCTCTTAGCTTTCTCTTCTCCAAGGAAAACAGTCCTAACTTCTCCAATGTATCTTTATAATTGAAGTTCCTCATCCCTAGAACCATTCTTGTGAATGTTTTCTGCACCCTCTCTAAAATCTTCATACATCTCCTAAAGTGCAGTGCCCAGAACTGGATGTAATACTCTAGTTGAAACTGAACTAGTGTTTTATACAAGTTCAGCATAACGTCCCTGCTCTTGTACTCCAAGCCCCTGACAATAAAGCTTACGAAAGGCAATCTGAATTAAGAATATCAGAAATTGATTTGTTTTCAGAATTCATCAAATGCAAGTAAAAAGGACTTAAATCTCTAATGGGATCTCACGCACTATTATTGTTAATAATGACATTAACTTCACAATGTGGTTCGTTACTACTGGTCTCAAGTGGTGGGTAGCACCACTGCTTCTGAGTCAAAAGGCTGAAGGGTTAAAATCCCACTCCAAAGACTTCAGCACAAAATCTAGGCTGATATAATCCAGTGCAGCACTGAGGAAGTGCTGTCGTGTCAGCAATGCTGCTTTTTTGGGATTAGATGTTAAGCTGTCTCCACTTCTGCCCTCTCGGGTGCCACTACTTCAAAGCAGAGGCTGTCATGCTTCCTGCATTACAAAAGTGATTACAATTCGGAAAGGATTTCATTGGTTGTAACGCGTCTTGGGATGTCCTGGCAGGACAGCTGATTTGTGCATAGATGACCACAAGCAGCAGTGGGGCCATGGGCAAATAGTTTCATGTTGGTAGAGCTGGTTTAGGGATAAATACTGGCAAGGGCACCAAGGAGAATTCACATGCCCTTCTTCAAAATCTTTTACCTGGGAGGGCAGACTGGGGGCAGTTAAATATCTCATTCAAAAGGTGACACCTCTGACAGTTCAGCACTCCCTCACTACAGTGCTGGATGTGATCTTGGATCTTGGGCTCAGGTTTCCAGAATGGAAATTATACCCAAGAACTTTTGTTTCAAAGCCAAGAATTGCACCCACTCTGGCAGGGCTGCCACCTGCTCTGATTACCCCCCATTCATCTGTTATCCTCATTGTGGATCATAAATGAGATTGTCCTTGGTCAGGACTTATAGATAATGCTGGAGGCAATGTTGCTGGTAAACTTTTCCTTTTATTGAACGTTCTACTAAATACATAGAGCACAAGGCTGAGCATGGGGCTTCACACAGAACTTTTAAAATTATTTTGCAGGATGTAGGCAATGCTGGCTAGGCTAACATTTATTGCTCATCCCTAAATGTCTAAGAAGGTGGTGGTGAGCTGCCTTCTTGAACCACTGCAGTCCATGTGGTGTAGGTACACCCACAGTGCTGTTAGGGAGGGAGTTCCAGGATTTTGACTCAGCGGCAGTGAAGGAACGGCGACATATTTCCAAGTCAGGATGGTGAGTGGCTTGGAGGGGAACTTCCAGTTGGTGGTGTTCCCATTGTATCTGCTGTCCTTGTCTTCTAGGTATTAGAGGCTGCAGGTTTGGAAGGTGCTGTTGAAGGAGCTTTGGTGAGTTGCTGGGTGTATCTTGTAGATGGTACACACACTGCTGCCACTGTGCGTCGGTGGTGGAGGGAGTGAATGTTGAAGGTGGTGGATGGGGTGTCAATCAAGTGGGTTGCTTTGTCCTGGATGGTGTCAAGCTTCTTGGGCGTTGTGGGAACTGCACTCATCTAGGCAATTGGGCAATATTCCATCACACTCTTGACTTGTGCCTTGTAGATGGTGGAGAGGCTTTGGGCAGTATGGAGATGAGTTACTCGTCACACGATTCCTAGCCACTGCCCTGCTCTTGTGGGCATAGTATTTATATGGCTAGTCCAGCTCAGTTTCTGGTCAATGGTAACCCCTCAGTGATGGTACTAGGGATAGGGCCATTGAATGTCAAGGGGAAATGATTGGATTTTCTCTTGTCTTCTATCTCTCCATATACTCTGTTGTCATATGATCTTAAATCACTGATGATGTAGACTATCTATTTGTATATTTAACATTAGCCCTTTACACTACAATTCACATCACTCTTTCCCCAATCAATATCATGTTTATTGCCCCTCTAGTATTACACCTGTTGCCTCCATCTAGCATTAGCTTCATTGTTTTGTCTGACATTACTTTCATTGCCCTGTCCAGTCTTAATTTCATTGCTCCCATCACTATTACTTAGAACGCAGTTCCCTAGCCTATAATACTTGCATAGCTCCACCCAATATCATCTAGGTGTTTACATTTCTGGTTTGAGGATCTATTCCCGTGAGGAGGTGCCAGTGTGTGAGATGAGCTGGTAGAGTACCAAGCTTAATCTCATTACCCCTGGGCTAGGCATGGATAGAGGAAATAAAACATTGTTTTCATAGCTGAGCACTATGACTCTTTCTAGCTCTGTTAAGCAGGAACAATACTCATCTTTATTGCCACACCTCTGCGTGCCAATTAGTCTGCTGGTGCATATTAGTTAAGTTTATGCACATGGGGCAGATGGCAGTAGTGGCATAGTGGCATTGTTGCTGGCCTAGCAATCTAGAGAAATGCTTTGTGGGACCTGGGCTCAAACCCCACCAATACAGATAGCAAAATTTGAATTCAGAGAAAATCTGGAATTAAAAGTCTAATGATGACTATGAAACCATTGTTGTAAAAACCCATCATGTTCACCAATGCCCCTTTTTTTTTTAGGGAAAGGAAATCTGGCCTACATATGACTCCAGACCCACAGCAATGTGGTTGACTCTTAAATCCACTCTGAAATGGCCTAGCAAGCCACTCAAGTTGTATCAAACCACTACAAAATCTCAAAGGAATGAAACGGGACAGATCACCCAGCATCGACCTCGGCACTGGAAACGACAACTGCAAACTCAGCCCTGTCGACCCTGCAAAGTCCTCCTTACTAACATCTGGGGGCTTGTGCCAAAATTGGGAGAGCTATCTCATGGCCTAGTCAAGCAACAGCCTGACATAGTCATACTCATAGAAACATACCTTTCTGCTTGATTGGTAAACATTCACACCCTCCGACACTGATGCACAGTAGCAGCAGTGTGTACCATCTACAAGATGCACTGCAGAAACTCACCAAGGCTCCTTAGACAGCACATTCCAAACCTGCGGCCTCTACTGCCCAGAAGGACAAGGGCATTGGGCACATGGGAACACCAGCCCTGGAAGTTCCCCTCCAAGCCACTCACCATCCTGACTTGGAAACATATCGCTGTTCCTTCACTGTCGCTGGGTCAAAATCCTGGAACTCTCTCCCTAACAGCACTGTAGGTGTACCACATGGACTGCAGTGATTCAAAAAGACAGCTCACCACCACCTTCTCAAGGGTAATTAGAGATGAGCAATAAACTCTGGCCAAGCCAGCGACACCTACATCTCTTGAATGAATAAAAAAACAAAGAAGGATCGCCTCCTCATGGAATGCATCTAAAAAAAACCTCATTCCTGGCAGGAGACACTTTGTTCAAGAGAGACCAGGATAATAGGGAAGAAAAAAATAGGAAAAAGTTGGTCCTAATCTTACCTTGCAGGTCTTTCATATCTGGAAAACATTAGCTAGGTAATTGGAATTTGCAGGTGGTGTTAGTCCACGTGAGATTCCCTCGGTCTCCTTCCCTTCCACTTACTGAACACACCCATGCATTGACAGGCCAGCTCAGACATATCTTCAACCTCCTCAACATGCTGGTATAATAAAACAGCATAAACATTGTAGTTATTAATCTCTTGTTTCCCACTTCAGGATCGCTGCTGTGGGAGCTCTGATGTTGTCTCATGATTGACAGTCCTCCTGCAATGGGTCGTGATTAACTTCCCCTGAACCCTTACATCGGGATATCATCTGAGCCTAATCCCACATGCCATGGATTTAGGCTCCACAAAAGGAATGACCGACGAGAACAAGACTATTTTTCCTGGCTAGCAATTTAAAGCTGCGATCGAGAAAGTTTTTTTTTTATTCTTTCATGGGATGTGGGTGTCACTGACAAGGCCAGCATTTGTTGCCCATCCTGAATGGCTTGCTCAGCCATTTCAGAGGGCAGTTAAGAGTCAACCATGTTGTTGTGATGCTGGAGTCACATGTAGGCCAGATCAGGTAAGGGTGGCAGATTCCCTCCCCTGAAGAACATTGGTGAACCAGATGGGCTTTTACAACAATCCATGATAGTTGTTGTGTTCACCAT
The DNA here is from genome assembly GCF_017639515.1 of Carcharodon carcharias. Classification (NCBI taxonomy): domain Eukaryota; kingdom Metazoa; phylum Chordata; class Chondrichthyes; order Lamniformes; family Lamnidae; genus Carcharodon; species Carcharodon carcharias. The sequence goes on along the minus strand of NC_054497.1, from coordinate 4,347,172 downwards.
TACTGAGACTAGCTTTTTAACTCCAGGTTTATTGATTGAATTTAAATTCTACCAGGTGCTGTGGTGGGATTTGAACCCATGCCCGACTCACTATCCTGACTTGGAAATGTATCGCTATTCCTTCAGTGTCGCTGAGCCCAAATCCTGGAACGCTCTCCCTAACAGCATGGTGGGTGTACTCAGAGCATGGATTACTAGGTCAGTGTAGCACCATCACCTCCCAACTGAGTAAGGGAATTTAGGAGATTTTTTTCTTTACACATTGGGCTGTTGAATCATAGAATGCCCTGCCACAATGAATGGACGAGGCAGAGACAATTGTTCCTTTTGAGGGAAAGTTTGATGAGTATTTCAATCAGAAGAAGATATGGGTCTACCCGGTTGTGCAGGCAATGGAATTAGTTTGGGATCATCAAGCCAGCACTGACACAATGGACCAATTGGCAACACATCCACAAACATTCACTCCCTCCACCACCGACGCACAGTGGCAGCAGTGTGTGTACCATCTACAAGATACACTGCCAGAATTCACCAAGGCTCCTTCGACAGCACCTTCCAAACCCAGGGCCACTGCCATCTAGAGGACAAAGGCAGCAGATAGATGGGAACACCAACATCTGGAAGTTTCCCTCCAAGTTACTCATTATCCTGACTTGGAAATGTATCGCCGTTCCTTCACTGTCGCTGGGTCAAAATCCTGGAACTCTCCCTAACAGCATGGTGGGTGTACCTACACCACATGGACTGCAGAGGTTCAAGAAGGCAGCTTGCCCACCACCTTCTCAAGGGGCAGTTAGGGATGGGCAATAAATGCTGGGCCCAGCCAGCGAAGCCCACGAGCCTTGAAGGAATTTTTAAAAAAAGTTTGGAAAGCAAACAGAGTTAAGGTGTCTGCCTTGCTCAGATGAAAGATCGTTGATCGGAAACATTAACTCTATGGGCAGAATTTTGAGCCTCGTGGGCAGGTGGGTGCCCCACCCAACTGGGTGTAAAGTAGTGCGAGAAGACGTTGGGCGAGCGTCCCGACATCATCCCGCACTCGTGCGATATTCCGCTCGGTGGGCGCGTGCAAAAGCCGGAAGCGGCCCGCCGGCAATTAAGCCCTTTAATTGTCTCCGATTTTTCACGGGTCGTCCAACCTTACAGTTGGCGAATGGGTGAATCGACCGGGCGGCCTTTACATTTCTCATCAAACCTCATCCAAGGGGCGGGATGAGGTTTCTGTTACTAAATAAAATAAAAGTGGAAACCCGTGGACAGCATTTTTGTCGTCTACATGTTCGGGTACCTGACCGTGATGCTTGGACATTGTTTTTTTTTCTGATTTTCAAAACGTTATTTCGTGGTTTCCAGGTCTGCAGTACACCCTGAGGCAGCTCTCTGCCTTCAGGGAGATTTCGCCAAGCGCTCGCTCCCGCGTTCCTGGCATCACCTGCCCTCCTCCTGCCCTCCCCCCACCCCGCCCCAACCCCCCGCACCCCCCCCCCCCCCCCCCCCCCCCCCCACACCCCAGCAGCGCTGAGCTTTTCAGGCTGGCCAGCTAGCGTGAAATCGCGGCCGGGGGCTGATCGCGGTCGGTGGTCTGTTTCCAGGCTGATCACAGGCCCACTGACCGCGCCTGCCCGCAGAGCTGAAAATTCAGGCCGGTGTGTTTTCCTTTCTGACCTGCCTGTTCCGTTTTTATTTTGAATTGCTCCACATCTGGACTCCACAATGCTTGTGTGTTCAATCACACAAAGCGAACGTACCCCAGCGATTCTTAATAATGTTTGAAGTGTCGACGGAGATGCAAAGCAGCCTAGATATGTCCTGCCTTCTGAAACATTGGAATAAATATACAGGACTGATATAAAACAGCATAACAGGTACACAAGAGTTTAGTAAAACAGTTTATCAGGTGCAGAGGAGAGTTGCATGAAGTTATGTAATGAATATGTAAGTTTTATATGTCATTGTAATGGATAACTAGGAATATTATACTGCATGACATTGTGTAACAGATATAGGTGGGCAGAATATCTGTATAAAACTGTGCAGCAGACACACAGGAGTGTTATAATACCATGTAACAAGATACATTGGAGTGTTATCCTTATCTGTATAAAGTTATGTAATGGATGCACAGGAGTCTTATATATATGTCACCGTTATGTAGAAGTATTATGCCTGTGTAAGACGATGCTATAGATAGGTCTGTATAATACTGAGAGTTGGTGGGGGGAGGTAACAGTGGAAAGTAACAAATCACTGTGTTAGGATGTGACCAACTTACATAGATTTATGTTGGGAATTTGCTTAGCCCTAATCTAACTGACTCTTCTGATTTATGCTGAAAATTAGTCAGCCAGCGGAGAGAGTGATTAATCAGAGCTCACACTGCTGATCTGTATCTACCAACACTGACTGCAGGTTCGGCTGGGATAATGCCACCAACCCCTCCACTGCCCGATAGCCTGCCAACGCTCGTGACCGCGTCTCCCATTCAATAATGCCCATTTTGGCGAGATGCCGGGAGGTGCCCAGTGCCTGTGGAACGGCAGTCCTCGGGGAGTTCAGCAGCAATTTGACAGACGACTTGCAAAGGGGTGGGGCCGGGAGGGGAAACACAGTAAAGGTGTTTTGCAAGATTAGCTTGGCTGCACATTCTTGGGAGAGTGCGTGATCCAACTTGTTTATCTCTGCTGAAATCGAGTCTTCCTCAGAATGAGGACGACAGCGCACCATGTGAATTTGAAGGACTATTAATATCAAATGAACATATAAGACCATAAGACATAGGAGCAGAAATTAGGCCATTCGGCCCATTGAGTCTGCTCCGCCATTCAATCATGGCTGATAGGTTCCTCAACCCCATTCTTCCGCCTTCTCCCCGTAACCTTTGATCCCCTTACCAATTAAGAACCTATCTATCTTGGTTTTAAATACGCTCAATGACCTGGCCTCCACAGCCTTCTGTGGCAATGAATTCCATAGATTCAAGCCAGTCCATCTTCCATATCAGTCCCAGAGATCTTTATGGAATGCAAATATCTGGTGCTCAATGTTTTACTGTGGAGCTCTCCCCCCCGAGCCGAGAGCACTGACATCTGAAACTCTGCCTTTTTTTTAAACTGAGCACGTTAAAAGCAGAGTTAACTATCGCTGACTGAGCCGGATGTTTGGTTTTGGATAGCAGTGAAACTCTGGGCTATGGTCCACCACCCACTGCTAACGCTCTGGATTTTAACTTGCCTTAGCACCCCGGCAGGGTCAGTACTGCAAACATTCTGTCCTTGCTGCATCCCCTAGATCGGAAAGAGTAGGGAACAATGAGTTAAGGCAACATACGATGAAATTAAGCTGTACTTTTGTTTTAAATGGATGTAGATTTAATGAGGAGCTGGAGACCAAGGGAAATGATTTTGGGGCTCTGAAGGAGAATGTGTTACCTGTAGACTTGACCATCCCAATGCACTGCTGACTGATCTGGCACACCCGACCCTTTGTAAACTTGAGATAAAAACAAAAAAACTGCGGATGCTGGAAATCCAAAACAAAAACAGAATTACCTGGAAAAACTCAGCAGGTCTGGCAGCATCGGCAGAGAAGAGTTGATGTTTCGAGTCCTCATGACCCTTCGACAGAACTTGAGTTCTGTCGAAGGGTCATGAGGACTCGAAACGTCAACTCTTCTCCGCCGATGCTGCCAGACCTGCTGAGTTTTTCCTTTGTAAACTTGAGGTCATCCTAAACTCGGCTGTTCAAATGTTAACTCGCAGCCAGTCTTTTTCATCTTTCACCTCACTGTTCGCTGACCCACATTGGCCTCTGGTCTAGCAATATTTTGACTTTAAAATTCTCATCCTTGTTTTCAAACCCCTCCACTGTCTCGCCCCTCCCTATCTCTAACCTCCTCTAGCACCACAACCCTCTGAGATACCTGCGCTCCTCTAATTTTGGCCTCTTGAGTATGGCTGATTTTAATCATCCCACCTTTAGGGGCCACCCTCTCAGTCTTCAAGACCCCAAGCTCAGGAATAATCTCCTTAAAGCTCTTCACTGCTTTACCTCACTTTCCTCCTTTCTGACACTTTTAAAAAATTAATTCACGGGATGTGGGTGTCACTGTCTGGCCCAGCATTTATTACCCATCCCTAGTTGCCATTGAGAAAGTGGTGGTGAGCTGCCTTCTTGAATCGCTGCAGTCTGTGTGGTGTAGGTACACCCACAGTGCTGTTAGGGAGGAAGTTCCAGGTTTTTGACCCAGCGACAGTGAAGGAACGGCGATATATTTCCAAGTCAGGATGGTGAGTAGCTTGGAGGGGAACTTCCAGGTGGTGGTGTTCCCATGAATCTGCTGCCCTTGTCCTTCTAGGTGGTAGTGGTCATGGGTTTGGAAGGTGCTGTTGAAGGAGTCTTGGTGAATTCCTGCAGTGCACCTTGTAGATGGTGCACACACTGCTGCTACTGTGCATCATGGTGGAGGGAATGAATGTTTGTGGATGGGGTGCCAATCAAATGGGATGGTGTCAAGCTTCTTGAGTGTTGTGGGAGCTGCACTCATCCAGGCAAAAGGACAGTATTCCATCACACTCCTGACTTGTGCCTTGTAGATGGTGGGTAGGCTTTCGGTAGTCAGGAGGTGAGTTACTCATCACAGGATTCCCAGCCTCTGACCTGCTCTTGTAGCCACAGTACTTACACGGCTAGTTCAGTTCTTAAAACTCACCTTGACCAAGCTTTTGGCCATTTGACCTGTGTCTCAGGGTCATATTTTGTCTTACAATGCTCCTGTGAAGCACCTTTGTGTGTTTTACTCCATTAAGGGTGCTATATTAATGTAAGTTGTTATTCTTCATGTTGTTTTAATACTGGGAGGATGCAGGTTGGCAGAATAATATGTAAGTGGGTGTGCTTGATACTAAGGACGATTGAGAGAGGGGCAACTTCAGGGGGTCATCTTTTTCTGGCTGGCACAGACATGATGGGCTGAATGGCCTCTTTCTGCACCTCTGCCTTTCTATGTTTCTATCAGTGAACACAGTAGTTTCAATGGAATGGAAGGAGATGAAAAAGGGTGTGACAGAGAGAGAGAGAGAGAGAGAGGGAGAGGTTGGACGCTACACACAAGGCAGGGATAGCCTACTGGTTGACAAGCTTTTTCTTGTATCCTTTCTGGGAGTGCCTCTGAGCTACAGCAGACTTGGAAAGTACACAGGCTTTTGACAGGGCTCATTTTACAGTTCTGTTTAATCACAGTTTCTGTTTATAGAATCGCAAGTTCTTGGAAATGTCACAAATTGCTCCCAGAAAGATATTCCCACTCATGGACCGAGCTTCCCTGGAACAGCTCAGTAGCAGATTGCCCGAAGAGACAGCTCATGCATGCATTCAGCCAGGGTGGATATGGCCTTTGGATAGACTTTCTCAGAACCTGACCGACCCTTAATTAACGACAGCATTTTAATTAAAACAGAAAATGCTGGACAAGCTCAGCAGGTCTGGTAGCATCTGTGGAGAGTGAAACAGAGTTAACGTTTTGAGTCCGTATGACTGCTTCAGAGCTAAAGAGAAGTAGGCTAAAGGGAAGTTTGCTTTTACGCCATTTTAAATTGTTCATCCAAACCTTATCCAGCAAAATGTTTCAGGCTAGTTACTTACATGAGGGAGAAAGGAATAAAGGGATAGGTTGATGAAGTTAGGCAAGTATATGGCTGATAAAGAAAGCAGCTGCTTGGGTTACTTGGGTCCAATAGCCTGTTTCTTTGTTGTAAAATTCTATGGTTCCATGTAATTCTACAATTACAATCTACACAGAACTCCTCCCCTCCCCCCACAACCTCAGGGAATGGGCTGAGAGTGGTTAGTTTTGGGATTCCCCACCCACCCCCCACCACTGCCAACATTACTGTTCCATCTGGCCACAGACAGACATATGGCATGTGTTTGGTTTGCTTGAACAGGGTCATTGATGAACCTTTCCTTCTGCAGCAAGGGAGATTCAATTAACAAGGCCTGTTCACTATCATATATCTGCACTGAAGGCACAAGCATCCATCTTAAACACCCTCCCCTATACCCCTGCCCACCCCGGGAAACATCCCTTGCACTGTCTTTCCTAAGATTGTCCAATAGGCAACTCTAAGCCTTTTATAGGTGAGGGAACAACTTTGATCTGTGATTTCCTCTATCTCGCGATGTTTATTTAAGGCCTGAGAAGACTCCTGGCTGAACAGCTCCATTTGCGAGAGGTCACATCACATGTACAAGTAGCCACCATGAAATCCAATGGAAAAGAAATGTTCTTACCCAAGGGAGGGGTGAGAATGTGGAACTCGCTACCACTGCAGATGGCCAAAGTGAATTGTATAGACGCATTTAAGGGGAAGCTAGACAAGCATATGAGGGAGAAGGGAATAGAGGGTTACAATGATAGATGTAGATGGGTGGAGGCTTGAGTGCAACATAAACACCAGCATGGACTGATTGGGCTGAATGGCCTGTTTCTGTGCCTTATATTCGATTTAATTCCTACTTATGTATGCTCGTTTGTTAAGAGCATCTAGTGCTATGAGGGCAAAATGCAGTTCAATTGTCACGCTGAGAAGTAGATTCCTACTGACCCAGTGGCTCTATGGGCACATAGATCATTCTATAGGGCGTTTCTATAAGCATTCATTCTTGGGGAGGCTTGCATTTATTGCCCATCCTTAATTTCCCTTGAGAAGGTGGTGGTGAGCAGCCTCCATGAGCTGCTGCAGTCCATGTGTGTGAAGCTTCTTCAACAGTGTTGCTAGGTGAGGGAGTCCCAGATTCTGACTCAGCCATGATGGAGGTAAAGGGAAATATTTCCGAGCCGGGATTGGGGGAAATCTTGCAGCTGGTGGTGGTTTCTATACATTCTCTGCCCTTTTCTCTCTAGGTGGGCAGAGGTTGTGGGTTTGGAAGGTCCTGTCGAAAGAGCCTTGGTGAGTTGCTGCAGAACGTATCATAGATGGTACACATCTCTACCGTGGCGTGGGTGGAGTGGGTGCTTAAGATGATGGTTGGCATGCCGATCAAGTGGACCGCTTTATGCTGGGTGGAGTTGAGCAGCTTGAGTGTTGTTGCGGCTACACTCATCGAGGCAAGTGGAGGTAAAAGCGTTATTCTCATTGAATTCCCACCACTCTAGAGCAGGTCAGAAGCAGGGAGCGGAACAACCCCTGACTCCCCAAGATCTACAATGCACAAAACAGGAGTGTGAGGGAATATTCCCCACTTGCCTGGATGAATTCAGCTCCAACAAGAAGCTTGACACCATCCAGGGCAAAGCAACCTGCTTAATTGGCTCACCATTCACCACCTTCAACATTTAGTCTTTCCACCACAGGCGTATCATAGTTGCAGTGTGTATTGTCTTTCGTATATGCTGCAGTAACCCAGAAAGATGTCCCTTCAGCACCTCCTAAACCTTTGATCTCTACCACCGAGAAGAACAAGGGCAGCAGATGCATGGGAGCACCAGCACCTCTACGTTCTCCTCGAAATTAGGTGCCGTGGATGCATAATCACCATTTCTTTATCGTTGTTGGGTCAAAATCCTGGAACTCCCTACTTGGTAGTGCTGTGGGAGCTTTTTTCAAAAGGACTGTTCTAATGAGCCTCTTTAAAAGTGACAATGATAAAAAGACTTCCCCTTTAAGGGATTACTAAGGCAAGACTCCCCTTTTTAAGAGCTCCTCAAGGTGAGGCTTTCACTTTAAATGTATCCTAACAGGACTGTTTTATCCTAACAGGACTGTTTTATCCTAACAGGACTGTTTTATTGTGACTCCACCTTCATAGACAGAACATCCAGAAGGAAAAGGCAGTTCAAGTTGTCAAAAAAAACCAGTAGCATTGGCAGCAATACTCCACGTGTAGGTACACAAGATCAGATCTGCCTTTAACAATCCAAGTTTCACTGTTGTTTCCTTGATGGATCAATAGCCACTTTATCTTTAAGATGTACCAATGGCAAGACTCCATCTGCAAACACCAGTGCAGAAATTTTGTCTCAACCTCCATGCTTCCAGTATTGGAGGTGTTTCCTTGCCTGACTCCTGGCATGATGGTATCGATGTAGTTCAAGGAGTCTTCAAAGAGAAGGCAGTGTGGAGTCTCCTCCATTAAGATAAATGATCTATTGTTCCTTGAGCAGAGACCGTTTCCTGTTTCCTCCTGAAAATGTAGCCGGTGTGCGTGGAAAACAAAAAAGGGATAAAGCTGGATTCATACAAATGACTGTGGCCGGCTGGCTCTGTAAATGGGCCATGAAATCCTCGACCCACTCACTTCCCATCCAGCCTGTAGCTAGTTAACTTTTGAGGACATCGGGTAAGTAAGGGGGAAGGAGGTGGTAAAGGGAACAGAGTGCGAAGGAGTCCAACTTAGAAAAAAAAAGTTTAACATGTGAAAGAAAGATGACAAAGCACTGGCACTAAAGAGGCAGCTATATGACCAAAATAATTCCAAGGCTCTGAGAGTTAAGATGAGTTTACAGTTGTTGGTCAGGAGCCATCGTGGTGAGTATTTGGATCATGACATTAACTTAAATGTTTACAGTTCAGACATTCTCCAAACACTCTGAAATATTTAACTTTTCAGCTGCTGGGGCGAAGACACCCCCACTGCTTGGACTCACACAAGAACTTTTCCTTGAGCAAATGCTGAGGTCAGAATTGTCACTGCAATCTGAATCCTCCATGAAATAAAGTATTTCGGTCAAAACCCTGCTTAAGGCCCCACCATCAGCCGTGGTTCGATCTGTAAGATGTAGGTAACCTCTGTGGGAGGCGGTTCTGTCACAGGATGTGGCACAAAACACCTTCATCCCGGGAATCAACTTAATAAACCTTTCCCAAACTGCCTCCAGTGCAGGTTCTTAAAAAAATGGTTATTTAAATTATCCAATAAAGATCTATCCGAAAGGTTAGCGCAGGGCATGAATCCACAGTGTAAAGCAACTCATAATAAGACACCAATTTGTTTTCAAATTTGCTCTTGAGTTACAAGAACACAAGGAGTAGGAGTGGACCACACGACCCATTGAGCCTGCTCTGTCATTCAATACGATCATAGCTGAATTTGGGCTTCAAATCCATTTTCTTGCCCACTACCCCCATCCGTTGATTCCCTGAGAGACCAAAATCTGTCTACCCCAGCCTTAATTATATACAACATTGGAACAGCCAACACTCTCTGGGCTAGAGAATGTGGGCTTTGCTGGCAAGGCTGGTCTTTCTTGCCCTTCCCGAAAGCCTTCACCCTGAACCACTGCAATGGTGCTGCCATGGGAGGCAGAGGAATATCAGGATAATAACCCATGGATGATGAAGGAAAAGGCAACAGATGACATAAGAATGGCTGGCAGGAAGGTGCCAGCATTGTGTTGGTGTAAAGGAGGGAAGGTGCCAGTGTTGTGTTGGTGTAAGGGAGGGAAGGTGCCAGTGTTGTGTTGGTGTAAGGGAGGGAAGGTGCCAGCATTGTGTTGGTGTAAGGGAGGGTAGGTGCCAGTGTTGTGTTGGTGTAAGGGAGGGAAGGTGCCAACATTGCGTTGGTGTAAGGGAGGGAAGGTGCCAGTGTTGTGTTGGTGTAAGGGAGGGTAGGTGCCAGTGTTGTGTTGGTGTAAGGGAGGGAATGTGCCAGCATTGTGTTGCTGTAAGGGAGGGAAGGTGCCAACGTTGTGTTGGTGTAAGGGAGGGAAGGTGCCAGTGTTGTGTTGGTGTAAGGGAGGGAAGGTGCCAATGTTGTGTTGGTGTAAGGGAGGGAAGGTGCCAGCGTTGTGTTGGTGTAAGGGAGGGAAGGTGCCAACATTGTGTTGGTGTAAGGGAGGGAAGGTGCCAACATTGTGTTGGTGTAAGGGAGGGAAGGTGCCAGTGTTGTGTTGGTGTAAGGGAGGGAAGGTGCCAGTGTTGTGTTGGTGTAAGGGAGGGAAGCTTATTCTGAGGATCAGCTTTACTACCATGGGAGAGGCGAACGAATTTCTCCCTGCCCACCTAACCCATGCTGGGAGATTTGCTTTGAAGCGGACAACTAATGGAAAGGACAAACTTTTAATCCTAAAGTATGGAGATTACTTCCCTTGACATGCACCAAATTAACTTGTAAAGTAAAATGCCTGAAGGCTAAAACCATTTTAACAGCAGACACCCAGTAGATTGCAAGAGGCATGTAACTCTGGCAGTCTGAGCTAGCAGACAACAGGAAGGAAAATTAACACCGCACTGCCTAAGAATAGCAGCTATAATGAAGGATTCCCAGCCTAAACCATTGCCATAAATTAGTAGCTTTCCATTAGGTTTTATAGAAGCACAAACATTGCCAAAGCAAATATTACCTTTACAGAGTCATTCCTACTCATGGGCTGTTTATAAACTAACTGCACCATGCCAGTTAGAGGATTAATGACGGCCATACAACCTACAGTTAAAGGTCGAATTGAAATAAAAGTTAATTGTTCTTGCTGAAAAGTCATTAACAAATTGGCTTTCCTCAGCCCTGACCTCCTTTTGTTCTTCCTTCCTGACTCAGTAGCCAAATATTCCTTCATGTGTGGAGCTCCACCTCTGGAAATAGGAAACATTATGATGGAAAGGAATTGTTTTCAAACACCAGACATCAAACAAGCATACGCTCTACTCTCACTGTGACATGGTCTTCTGGAGCCAAGGTTTGGTGCTTGATAATGAGTTGTGCCTACTTGAGAGTAAGTCACAAGGGAAATTATGAGCATTTTTTTCACGCAGCGAGTGGTTAGGATCTGGAATGCGCTGCCTGGGAGGGTGTGGTGGAGGCAGGTTCAATCGAGGCGTTCACGGGAGAATTGGGTTATTACCTGAAAAGGAAGAACGTGCAGGGTTACAGGGAGAAGGCGGGGGAATGGGATATGGTGCATCGCTCATTCAGAGAGCTGGCGCTGACATGACCGGCTGAATGGCCTCCTCCTGTTCTGTAATAATTCTGTGGTTTTGGGAAAGAAGATGGCCATTTGCCCATCCATTCAATGAGATTGCAACGCTCCCCCCGATATTAGCATTCAGTTGTTTCTTACATGTTTGCAGGGTTTTTTTTGCCTCCATTACTTTTCCTGGTGTTTTTTTCCATGTTACTCACTGCACAAAATTAACAGTTTAGAAGTTTCCTTTTTACTAAGTGGAATCTGCATCCCCTTGTTCTGCTTCTGAACTTACCTACATTGTAACAATGACTACACTTCAAAATCACCTCATTGGTTGTAATGCACTTTGGAACATTCTGCAGTTGTGAAGGGTGCTACATCAAGGTAAAATCTTACTTACCTTTCCAAACTTTAACATAAACAATTGCTCTGGATTAATTTTATCTATACCATGACCCACCTTCTGTCTTGCTAAAAGAGCAAAGAGCTGGGGCGAGCGACTAAATTAGACACCTCTTTTGAAGAGCTGTTATATGCATGATGGGCCGAATGGCCTCCTTCTGTGCTGTAGACCACCTCTCGGGTGCCTCCTGTCCAGCTGAGAAGGTCAAATCTCTGTGAGTGACACCGAGCGTCAATTTTGTGGCACTTTGCTGCACAGCTACCGGGGTGAGAACATCTCTATTGGCAGCCAGAGATTGTTATGTATTCAAGGTGTAGTCTAACCTGAGCCCCCAAAAAATTTGATCAACAAACCCTCTGACTTTTAACCTGCTGTTTTGGCCGATGTAGTTCAATAGCCCATTGGACTTTGATTATTCTGCATTGCTTTGACATGTTTAGCCGACTTGAGTCCTCAGTTTCTTCCAGCCTCATCCTTGGCTATTTTAACATACCTGATACTGGAGCTGAGAGGTCACAACCATCAGAAAAGACTGAACAGGCTCACGCTCTTTTCTCTAGGAAAGAGAAGGCTAAGGGGGGTGACATAACAGGGACCTTCAAACTTATGAAGGAATTTGATAGGGTAGATACAGAGAAGATGTAAGATGTCAAGACTTCTGCTTGAGGAGGTTCCAAAACTCGGGTGGTCTAAAAGGTATGATAGTCGCCAATAAATCCAGTTAGGAACTCAAGAGAAACGTCTTTATGTGGAGGGTGGTTAGCATGTAGAACTAGGGAAGGTGGTGGCACAGTGGTAATGTCACTGAGCTAATAACCTAGAACCAATGCCCTTGGGATGTGAGTTCAAATCCCATAATGGCAGCTTTTAAATTCAGTTAATAAATCCTTGGAATAGTCTCAGTGATGGTGACCATTAGTGAACCCCTCTGGTTGACTTAATATTCCTTAATATTCATCTTACCTGGTGTGGCCTACATATGACTCCAGACCCACAGCAATGTGGTTGAATCTTAACTGCCTTCTGAAATGGCTCAGCAAGCCACTCAGTTCAAGGGCAATTAGGGATGGGCAACAAATGCTGGCCTATAGTGAGAGGAGGCACCATAGATTTGTTGGGCTGAATGGCCTGTTTTTGTGCTGAGAATTTAATGCAATTCTCATACCATGTAGAAGGTCTCCTCCCTATCATGCCCTAAGAAGGCATTGGCAACCATAGATTTCCATTGGATCAGTCCATGATTATGCTTGGTAAAGTTCTGCAGTGGTTTGCCATTGCCTTTGGCCGTATGGCTGACCAAGAAACTCTCCTGCTTTTATCACCTGCCATCAGGCGTAGTGGAAGGGTTTACAGGCAGATAATCAACTTGTTTGGCCTTGTTATGTGTGTACTTTCTGTGATCACCAAGTCCTGGAGTGGGACCTGAACCTGGAGTTTTTGGCCTGGAGACAGGGACATTATCACTATGCCATAAGTCCTCAGGTGGAGGGTGTACCTTGTCCATTTTACCTCTTTATCTGTAGGATGTTATGATTAATTCCTTTCTAGGTTCAAAACCTTAGTTTTTTTTCCAGTCTTTCCTCATAAATCAGAACTTTGACCTTTGCCAATTTTTGGGATTAGCTGTGTGGCCTTTCCCTGCACCATCCTTTATAACATACAATATGCATTGAGTATAGATTAGAAACCCACAGAAGGAGGATGCAATAAATTAATGGTGGAACATGAACAAGCTAAAATTACCTTCATTGTATACCTGTGGCAGCAGCGGTAGGGCTATAGGAGGTAAGCGAAACCTACGCAGGCAGGGGGATGTAGCCTAGAGTCTCTGATTTAGAAGATAGAGAAGGACCTTTCATGAACATTTCGGTAGATTCCAAGTGGGGTGAGATTGTCCTGATATATCTGGATTTCCAAAAGGCGTTTGATAAGATGCTCCACCAAATGTGTACAGCCAAGATACGTATATGTGGTGTAGAGGGTAACCAGTGGATAAAGGATTAGCTTGTTAACCAAAAAAAAAACAAAGCATAGGGATCAATGGGTCTTTTTCCGGTTGGCAAGCTGTGTATACCTGTGGAGTGCCACTGGGATCAGTGCTGGGGCCCCAATTATTCACAACCTACATCAAAGACTTGGATGAAGGGACCGAATGTATATTAGCTAAATTTGCTGATGACACCAAGATAGGGAGGAAAGTAAGTTGTCAAGAGGAGATAGAGAGGCTATAAAGGAATGTAGATAGGTTAAGCGAGAGGGAAAAAAATTGGCAAATGGAGTATATTGTGAGAAAATGTGAGCTTGTCCACTTTGGCAGGAAGAAAAACAGCATTCTATTTAAATGAAAAGAGATCGCAGAGCTCTGTGGTGCAGGGGGATCTGGGTGTCCTGGTACATGAATCCCAAAAAGTTAGTTTGCAGGTACAGCAAGTGAGTAAGATGGCAAATGAAATGTTGGTGTTTATTGCAAGGTGAATGGAATATAAAAGCAGGGGAGTTTTATTGCAGCTGTACTTGGTGAGACCACATCTAGAATATTTCGTACAGGTTTGGTATCCTTATTTGACAAAGGACATAATTGCATTAGGAACAGTTCAGAGAAGGTTCAGACGACTCATTCCTGGGATGAGGGGCTTATCAGGTGAAGAAAGGTTGAACCTATATCAATTGGAGTTTAGAAGAATGATAGGCGATCTTATTGAAACATGATCCTGAGGGGACTTGAAAGGGCGTTTCCTCATGTGGGAGAGACAAGAACTAGGGGACACAGTTTAAGAATAGGAGGTCTCCCTTTTAAGACAGAGATGAGGAGAATTTTTTTCTCTCAGAGGGTCATTAGTCTGTGGCATTCTCTTCCCCAGTGGAGGCTGGGTCATTGAATTTATTCCAAGGTTGAATTAGGTAGATTTTTGATAGACAAGTGGGTCAAGGGTCATGGGGGCAGACATGAATGTGGAGTTGAGACCACAACCAGATCAGTCTTGATCTTATCAAATGGCGGAGCAGGCTTGAAGGGCCCAATTGTTTACCCCTGCTCCTAATTCTTACGACCCTACATATCGAGGGAATTGCCCCCTTTCTTGAGATTACTGGCATCATAGTTGCCCCTGGTTTATAAATGAAGTAATACATGCCAGTGATTTTCTATTTATTCCTTGACAGGACATGGGCTCCACTTGCAGAGTTAAAACATTCATTGCCCATCCCTACCCTCGATAAGATGGCGGTAAGCCACTATGGGGCATACACAGATTGTCATTTGTCACAGTGGTTTTCGATCCAATTGAATGGCTTGCTAGGTGACTTCAGAAGGCAGTGAACTGCATGGCTGTGCAGCTATTTTTCTCCTCCTTTATTCTTTGATGGGATGTGGGCGTCACTGGCAAGGTCAGCATTTGTTGCCTATCCCTGATAGCCCTAGAGCCGAATGGCTTGCTCAGCCAATTCAGAGGTCGGTTAAGAGTCAATCACTTTGCTGTGGGTCTGGAGTCACATGTAGGCCAGACCAAGTAAGGATGGCAGATTCCTCCTTAAAGGGAGGAGGGACATTAGTGAGGCAGATGGGTCACAGAGACCAGCTTTTCAGTTCCAGATTTTATTAAACTTAATTTAAATTCAACCAGCTGCAGTAGTGGAATTTGAACCCATGTCTCCAGAGCTTTAGTCACTGAATTATATGGCTCGGGACATTATCACTATGCCACTATCGCCACTCCAATCACACATAGGCCAGATCAGGCAGGATTAACACTGATGAACCGGATATTTATAAATTTGACTCCAGATTTATTTAATTATCCAAATTTAAAAACTCCAGCTGCCTTTGTGAGATGGGAACACACACTTTGCCAGGTCATCAGTTCAAGTTCCAAAGAAGAGCCAATATTGAAACATTAATTCTGTTTCAGTCTCCACAGATGCTGCCAGACCTGCTGAGAGTTTCCAGCATTTTCTGTTTTTATTTCAGATCTCCAGCATCGGTATTTTGCTTTTATTATCACTAGTTCAGGTTCTTGGATTGCCAGCCTAGTAACACAACCACAAGACTACTGTACCCAGTGATAGCAGTACAGGTCCTGCAGTGTTTAGTGTAAAATGAATAGATCTATCATTATGGCAGGGCAGTGTTCCGTTCTATGATAATTATATCCCTGAGTAATGGATATCCTTTTAAAATTGCATAACAAGTATATATTAAGGATTAGGTCATGGGCATGCTCTGAGTAATTTCCTTACCCACATTTTCTTTGCTCACCCAATTGGAGGGGGGGGGGGTGGGGGGGAAGGGGGGGTAGTGCCAATGTCACTGCATTAGTAATCCAGGCACCTAGGCTAAAGTTCTGGGGATATAGGTTCAAATGGCAGCTAGTGGAATTTAAATCCAATCAATAAAATCTGGAATCAAAAGCTAGTCTTGGTGACGGTGAAACCATCATTTATTTGTCGTGAAAGCCCATCTGGTTCACTAAAGCCCCTTTAGGGGGAGGGAATCTGCCACCCTTACCCGGTCTGACCTACATGTGACTCCAGACCCACAGCAATGTGGTTAACTCTTAACTGCCCTCTGAAACGGCCCTAGCAAGCCACTCAGTTCTCAGGCTGTCAGGGATGGGCAACAAATGCTGGCCTTGCCAGTGATGCCCATATCCCGAGAAAGAATTAAAAAAAACTCTGCACTCACTTTCTCTCTCACCCCATTCAGAACAAGGTGAAGTCCAGGCCAATGGCCACAGTCTTGTCTACCTTGTCTGATTGGTCAATTCTCAGGGTATCAGTGACTACCCAACTGTGGAGGCATCATAGCCAAACTCAATGCCCTTCCTGTCTGCCAGTCGAACATTCCAGCAACGGTCACGGAACATCGATCAGGAGCCACCATAATAGTTGACACTCCTTCCCAGGCAAGTGACACTGAGGTGAATCATAGTTGCCGAATGCGGAAGGATTTAACTTATTCACCATGGACCAGGGACTGAACCTGGGTCATTGCCAGTCTGTGTGGCACAATGGGCATTTGTGACTGAGACTTTTTGAGAAGTCCTAACCAAAAAAAAACTTTGAATTCATGGCCACCGATCATCTCAATGAAGTACTTTCCAAAGTGTTGTCACTGTTGTAATGTAGGAAACATGACACACAATTTGGACAAAGCAATCTCCAACAATTTGACCAAATAATCTGTTTTTGCAATGTTCATTGAGGGCTTAATATTGACCAGGGCACCTGCTTTTCTTGGAGTGCCCTGGGATCTTTTCCATCCACCCAATTAAGCAGGGCCACAGCTTTTAATGCCTCATCTGAACGATGGCACCTCCAATATCCCAGCAGTGCTGCAGTGGAGTGGCATCCTTCAATTTTGTGCTTAAATCTTGGAGTGGGACATGTAGCCAGAAACTACAACGTTTGCAGTGAGACGGCTCCTAATTGAGCGACAGTCGATCAGAGGAGCAAAAGCTGACATTTATATGGTTTCAAGCCAGAAGGAGAGAAACAGTTTGGACCAGTACTCTTATTCCCCATTTTACTGCTGTTCCATTTTAAGGTGTACAAGACCAGTTTGGACCAGTATTTTTATTATTTCCCAGTTTTTACTATTTTTTTCCTGCTGGGAATAATGTAGTAAAGCTTCCCAAGGAGCATTGTCAGCAGAAACCTGATGGTGAGTCACATAAGGTGATGTGAAGAAAAAAATGACCGAAACCTTGGTCAAAGAGATAGGTTCTAAGGAGTGTCTTAAAGAAGGAGGGAGGGGCGGAAAGGCTTAGAGAGGAAATTCCACAGCTTAGGGCCGAGACAGCTGAAGGCACGCCTGGCAATGGTGGGGCAAAGGAAATAGAGGATTGCATAGAGGAGACAGAATTCCAGGAATGCAGTGACCGTGGAAGGTCGAAGGGCTGGTGCACGTTGTAGAGATAGGGACGGGGACCTCGGCCTTGGAGGGACTGGGGCAGCAGGGATGAGAATTTTGGCCTCCCTACAATCAAGCGGAAACGACTTCCCGATGTAACCCCAGTAACGGTGGCACGCTGGACTCTGAAAATCTCACTGTGAGCTTCAAGGCAAGTTGAGCCGCAGCAAATTCTCGGAACTGGTTCTCATTTTCCACAGGGTCAGAATCTCACGTTTCGCATGAGGGTCAAACCTCCACAAAATAAACACAACAATTTTAAAAAAACAAAACCAAAAATGACAATACCTGGAAGACCCGCTTTTGTTTGTTCAGAGACTTGATTCGGCATGAATCCAATTCAACTTCCCCTAACTTCCACAACCAACCCCCACCCCACCAAAACCCCCCACCCACCCACCTCAGCATTAAAGGACTCCAGCTCTCCTCACTGTTAAGCCACAGCAGTTTTACTTTCTTACTCTTGAGATGCAGTGAAGTATTTATTACTTTAAAACAGCCACCAGGGACAGGGTTGAAAGCTGTAATCTAATCGCAGGATTATCATAAACTGCGAGAGGAAAGCTTTGGTGATTTATGATGCTATCTGAAACTCTAAAGCAGCCAAGAAAACAAACCTTCCAGTTGTGTAACACCTCATCAAATTGGTAGTGTGACTTATTTTGTGGACGTTATATGTTTTGGCTGGAGCAACTGCTATGTGGGACAGAGTGGCAAGGAAGATAACGTTTGGATTGGCAGTGGATGTTACCTACGCAGAGTGGAGGTCTCCAGACCCACCAACTAGCTTCCCAGCTTCAGCTAACAGTGGCTCAGTTGGTGAGCATTTTGCCTCCGAATCATGAGATAATGGGTTCAAGTCCCACTCCAGGGCTTGAGCCCAAAAATCAAGGCTGACACTCCAGTGGAGTGCAGTGCAATCCTTTGGATCAGACAATAATCGAGGCACCATCTGTAAAAGATCCCATCGCACTACTCCGAAGAAGAGCAGGGGAGTTCTTCAACGTGTCCTGGCCAATATTTATCCATCAACCAACGTCACAAAATGTCTGGTTATTGGGTCTTTATCACATTGCTGTTTGAGGGAGTTTACTGTACATAAATTGGCGGCCGTATTTCTTACATTACAACAGTAACTACACTTCAAAAAGTACTTCATTGGCTGTAGAATGCTTTGAGACAACTGGCGGTCATGAAAGACGCAATATGAATGCAAGCCTTTCTTTCAACATCATCAATAGTGGAGATTGACTGGTCAATCGTTTCACTGCTGTTTGCTAAAGGTGCGTGGTATAGAATGACCAGTCCGTTGGTCAGGATTAAATAAAAAGGCAGGCTTGAGTTTGTATCTCTCTATCCACAACCCCCATGATGTCCCAAATCTCTTTACAGCCAATGATTTGCTTTCTGAAGCGTAATTGCTGTTTTGATCCAGGAAACATGGTAAATAATTTGAGCGCAGTCAAATCCCACAAGCAGTAATTAAATAAGTGAGCACATTATTTTGTTTTGGTGTTAGTTAGGGGATCATTGTTGGCCTGGATACTGCTGAGAAAATTCACAGGGCTATGGGGAAAGAGTAGGGGAGTGGGATTAATTGGATAGCCCACACAGGCACGAAGGGCTGAATGGCCTCTTTCGGTGCTGTCTCATTCAAAAATTCTGTGCTTCGATGAACTCTGCTGCAATTCTTTGAATAGTACCGTGGGATTTTTTATGTCTACTTGAGAGAGCAGAAGGGGCTTCTGTTAAATGTCTTATTTGTCTTCATAATGTCTTGAACAATACAGCACTCGCTCAGTACTGTACTGACCGGTCAGACTAGGTTGTGTACTCAAGTCTTTGGAGTCGGATTTGAATCCCCATGCCTTGGTCGAGCTCGGTCAGAGGGGCAGACTTTTAGGGGCATCATAAAGGAGAAGGCAGAGGCGGAGGAGTTCAGAGAGGACTCCAGAGCTCAGGATCTAGGCAGCTGATGACACTGATGGTCAAACGAAGAAAAATCAGCAATTCACATGGTGCCATAATTGCGCTGATATTGTGGAGCGTTGTAGGGTTGGAGAGGGTTACAAAGAGGCCATGGGCAGATTTGGACATAGGGATTAGAATTTTAAATACCCACCTCCTGACTCCCCAAAGACCTGTCTGCCATCCACAAGCACAATCCAGGAGTGGGTTGGAATACTCTCCACTTGCAAGAATGAGTGCAGCTCTAACAACACTCAAGAATCTCGACACCATCCAAGACAAAGCAGCTACTTATTTGGCAGTCCATCCACCACCTTAACCATTCACCCCCACCGTACCCCACCCCCTCACCGCATGTGCACAGAGGCAGCAGTGTGTACCATCTACAAGGTGCACTGCAGCAACTCACCAACAGCACCTTCTGAACCCGTAACAGATGCCACCCAGAAGAATAAAGGCAGCAAATGCATGGGCATATCACCACCTGCAAATTCCCCCCTAAGTCATGCACGATCCTGACTTGGAATTACATCGCCTTCACTGTTGCTGGGAACTCCCTCCCTAACAGCACTGTGGATGTACCTGCACCACATAGACTGCAGCGGCTCAATAAGACAGCTCACCACCACCTTCTCAAAGGACAGGGATGGGCAAGAAAGACTGGCCTTGCCAGCAATGCTCACATCCCAAGAGCCAATTTCCAAAAAAAGCTTGTGCATCAGGCACTTATGTGCAACTTGATCGAAGTATTTCTGAAAGTTTGCATACATTGCAACTGGTGTTTCCAACACCCGTTTGGAATGTCACATCAAGATAAAATAAGTCCAGGAGGTTGGGTCAGGCAGCATCTGTCCCCTCTGAACCTGTGCTGGCTGCCAACTAAAAGCACAAAGTTAATATTCAGACCATAGAGCAAAGTTCCAATTCAACCTGCCAACTAAAACAATTAATGGTACAGATTTCTCTTGACATCAGCTGGAGCTCTGACAACAGTTGCACACGTAGTGCCTGCTCCATGTTTCAGTTAGTAGAGTGTTGCCACTGTGGAGGCCGTGCCGCTGCTGGTTACACAGTTGGCAGAGGGACCGGTGGTCGGATTCCAATCCTCTCTCATTGCCAATAGCTTCCTGGCCAATAGGGCACATTGGCCGCCTGTTCAGTCTGAGCGTCTTGCAGTCTTGGTCAATCTGAATTACCAGGCGCTGCATTGGTATCATCATTGGTTCCCTCCTACCCTTCCCATAGAAAGGAAAACAGTAAAAAGAGAGCCAGAGGCAATAGACAGATACAGAGAAAAAAATGTGAGGAGCTTTGAGTTTGAGACAATCAAATGGAGAGAGAATGCAACAAACAGAGAGAGACAGAGAGAATAAAATGCAATGACAAAGGAAACAAGACAAATAAAACCTGATAGGAAAGGAGAAACAGAAATCTAATGACAGAAAGAAACAGAAAAAGATAGAGACCAAGAAGACCTATACACACACACACACACACACACACACACACACACACACACACACAGAAAGACCTGACATAGCAAAGATAAAAAGACTGCAATAGACTCACATACAGACACACACATTCACCCTGGAACAGTAGCACTCAAAGGTCTAGATTAATGATCCAGAGACATAAGTTCAAATCCTACTTTAGCAGCTGTGGAGTTTAAATAAAATTAATTAAATAAATCTAGAATAAAAAGTTAATGTCAGTAATGGTGGTCATAAAACTACCAGATTGTTGTAAAAGTCATCTGGTTCATTAATGTTCTCTTGGGAAGGAAATCTCTATTCGTACCTGCTCTGGTCTATGGGTGACTCCAGGCCCACAGCCATGTGGTCGACTCTTAACTGCCTCCCTGAAACGAGACACACAGTTCTATTCAAGAAGGTGGTTTACCACCACCTTCTCAAGGGCACTGAGGGATGGGCAGCAGATGCTGGACTTGCCAGCGACGCCCACATCCTGCGAATGAATTAAAGAAAACTTTCACACAGATAGGCAGGGGCTTAGAGAAAGGGAGGCGAAAGCAGACAGACACAGGGTAAACAGACGGCCAGAGACAGGCACAGGAGAAACACAGTGCTTCACACATCAGTAAACCATGTTCCAGTTAAAGGGTCAGTAACCAAGCTACTTTGAGGCCTCTGATATAACAGCTGTGTAATTGGTGTTAAGAGGAGGCAGAGTTTGTCTTGTGATAATGAGATTAACAGAAGCTGTGACGTTGCTTCCCCTAATTCAGGAAGGGAGATAGAGACTTGCTGATGGAAAAATGGGTGAAGACATCCCCACCGTTGTACATTTTATATCTCTAATCCATGCAGCGGTGACACTAGTTTCTATGGGCGGAATTTTGCATTTTTGAAACTAAGTGCTGTGGTTGGTGTTCTGCGGGGTCGGAATGGGGGGGGGTGGGTATTTGCATCCGATTCCACGCTCGGAAGCTCATTAATTATGCGCAGGTGACTATCTCTCCGGATCACCCGGCGGGTGGCGAGCTGATTTGTCCTGATGGGTTTGAAGGGCGGGGTGCCGTATTTAAATGCTGCAGGAGCTCACACATCTCACTCCCTGGATCCCATCTGCCTCCAGGAGACCCACAGAGGTGCCCCCCCCCCCCCCACCCCCACTTCTGCCCTGATGCCCTCAAAGCCTTGACCAGAGGAGAAGGGCAATATAGGGATGTGCTTTACTCCCAGGGATGGGTCCTGGAAGCACACCAGCCTCACCTCTCTCATCTGGGAGGCCATAGCCCGGAGGGTCAACGTGGCCGGACACTGCGCCCACAACTCCATCCAATGCAGGGAGAGGATGAATGATCTCATCCGCTCAACCAGGGTAAGTCATCTTTCCAACTCCCTCCGCTATCAAACTCTCAGCATTGTGTACTCAGAGGGCTACTCCCTTCAGGGATCTCACACAACCATTAGCGGGGGACACAAATCACCACTGATTGTCTCATGGAAACGTTCACATCGCCACCATCTCATCTCATCTCATCTGCCATGCTGCTCACACCCCAAACCTCAGCCCCTTCTGGGGAGGGGGTCACCACACACAGGGGGCATGCGTCTTTCCCAACCACTGCTCCATCCCTTCTCATCACATTCCTCCCATCCAATCCAAACTGGCACACAGTAGCCGGGAGAGATCCCAGACCGGGGCGGGAAGAGGAGCCGGGGGAGGGTTGGCCAATGGCGTACCCCTCACCCACGTTCAGGTAGGATGCTGCCGAGCTGGCTGTAGGGGCCGGGGACAGGGGTCGCTCCCGCGGTGAAGGAGAGACCAGCTTGTCCCAGCAACCTAGTACGATGGCACCTCCATGAGTTCAGTGCGTGACGTGCAATCTTATAATCTGCCTGCTCACGAACTGAAACTCTCTTCCCTCTCTTATGGGCACCAGCAGGGCAAGGCACTTGAGGAGGGACAACATAAGCCCCAGCCCCAACACCACCTCGGCTGCGGAAGCTGAGGAAGGCACTGAGGAAGAGGCGTCACTGCGCCCACCCTCACCCTCCACCGGCGCAGAGGCACACAGCTCGGTGGGTCATAGCTGTCCATTAGGCTCGGGGTCAGCTTCCGGAGAGCGCCTCCGGAGAGCTCTACAACAGTCGGAGGAAGGGCAGCCCAGGTCTCTGGCACTCCGGGGGCCACTGGAGGTGAGCAGGTGATGAGCCTCTGCGAGTGGCCGGCAACTCAACGCTGGAGATGCAATGACAGGCATCGGAACATCAAGCCGAGATGCAAGAGTCACTCAGCAGACCGGAGCGAAGGAGGGAGGAGACTGTCTGCATTCTAGCCAAGGTCGTGACCCCGACATGTGAGCGCCTCAAGGTCACCATGGGAAGGCTGGCGACCACCATGGAAACCTTGGTCCATCAGGTTTTGTCGGATTTGCGCTCGGCCCTGGACTGCGTGGGCACACACACTGGTGGGCACCATCAGTCTCTAGGTGAGAGGGGGCGGGGTGGGGGGTGAGGCAACCCGACCTTCTCCTCAAGGAGTCAGGAAAGGACCCTCAGGCATCCACAGTGAGGACGAGCATCAGCCAGACATCCCAGGGGTCTCCTCCCAGGACACTCTAAGCAAGTCCAGCCGCTCAAAATCCCCTCTGCCTGTGACCCCCATCTACCCCAGCTGCTCAGGCCAAGGAGGGCACAACTGCCCCTGAGCAGGAGGCCCTTATCAGGCCGGGTCCCTCCAGGCCTCAGGGCACCAGAGTACGTCTGCCAAGGTCATCACAGGCAACGGGACAAAGCAGTCAACAAGCTACCTCCAGCTGTGCTGCCGAACTCGGGGCTGCGCCCAGGCGTAGTGGAAGGGTTTGGAAAATTAAGAAGTATTGAAATCGATTCTGGGTCACAGGTGAGCAACAATGTAAAAATATTGCACCCTTTGCAATACGTTTGGGCCTGAATTTTACATTTGGCGGGCGGACGATCAGGAATTGGACTGCCGACAGCAATCAGACCCCAACTGCGATTTCACGCTGGCCGACCAATTAATGGGCAGCCGGTGTGAAACAATGCGTTGAAAAGCCCAGCGCTGCCAGGGTGGGGGGTGGGGGGGGGGAGGGGGGTGGGGAGAAGGGGTGGGCGGTGATGTCACCATGGGTGAACGCCGCGAGAGAGCTCCCCGAAGACGGACAGCTGCCTCGGACTTTCAAACGATGAAATAAAGCTTTAAAAAGCTGCAAAAAAAAACCTCCATGCATCGCAGTCAAGCACCTGAAAACGTACCTCATAGAAACGCTGCCCACAGGTATTTATTTTTATTTTATTTCGTAACCGAGATTTCGTCCTGCCCGTGGATGAGGTTTGATGGAAAATGTAAAGGTCGCCCGCCCGATTCACCCAGCCACCAGCTGTAAGGTGGGACGGACAACGAAAAATCGGAGACAATTGCGCCGATAATGGGCTTGATGGCCCTCTTTATTGTCGGTGGGCGCACATCCGACTTTTGCTTGCGCGATCCGAGCGAAATATTGCGTGAAAGCGCAATGGTATCTGGACACTCGCCCAACGTCATCTCGTGTGATCTTACGCCCAATTGGATCGGGCGTTTGCCCGCCCGTGGGACATAAATGCCCTTGATGTTTACGTGAACCACTGGCGTTGTGCTTATGTACACAAGAACCCTTTTATTTCAAGGTTCAGCCACCCTCCTGTTCAGTGATAGTCTCCCTCTGTGAGATTCAAATTCATGTGATGTCAACCTCACTGAAGATAGTTTGTGCACCTTGTGTGGTGTCATGGAGATGTGTTAAAATCTTTATTGGAAGTGTGTGCTTAATGCGCTTGTGACCCTTCTTCCTCATGACACACCATTGTGTGAGGGCAGCTCAGCAGGCATGAGGGGTTAGTGACAGCTGTGTCTCCTCAGTGGTAGTGCCAAAGGACAAGACCTGGACAGGTGTATGATATCCTCAATCATGTCCTCATCTCACCGGCTGCTGTAGTTTCTCACTAATGTGGTGATGACTGCATCAAGTAAGTTTCTGCAGTTCCCTGTTGTATCGACTTTCACTTCCCAGAGCGGGCGGATACAGGGGGCACCGCTGACCTTCTTACGGACCATGGCCGGGTCAGCCATGAGGCTGGGAGGTGCAAGTCTGAATGTTGAACTTGCTCTCGATGTGACTGGTTGGGCATCCCTTTCAATGCAACGGAATGGTATTCAAGGACAGGAGGAATGTGGCCATTTCTAACCTTCACTTGACTCGTCCTGGTATCTGGTAGCAATTCCAGTGGCACGGGCAAGTCTTCCACACTGTGTTCCCTGGATGGCATTGTCCCATGGAAGCTGATCCTTATCACCCCCTTCTGGACCTTGGCCCTCCTGATCTTCATCCTCTGAGGGGCTCTCATCGTCCTCCATTTCTCCCTCTGGCAAGGGATCTCCCCTTTGCAGCGCCAGGTTGTGAAGGGTGCAACACACAGCGATGATGCGGGATACTCCATCTGGAATGTACTGCAGTACCCCACCTGAGTGGCCCAAACATCAGAAGCACATCTTCAGAATGCCAATGGTCTGCTCGATTAGGGACTGTGTGGAGCTGTGAACTGCGTTGTACCTCTCCTCCGAAGCACTCTGAGGCTGATACAGAGTTGCAATGAGCCAACGTTTCACTGAGTACCCCTTATCCCCAAGCAGCCATCCCTATGGATGCTCAAGCCCTTTGAATATCTGAGAGCAACTCAGGATGTAGCAGTCATAGCAGCTCCCAGGATACCTGGCACAAATGTACATTATGTGCATCTGATGATCACAGACCAGTTGCACATGGAATGAAAGCCTTTACGGTTGATAAACATTAGGAGCTGCTGCCATGGAGCCCTTAAGGCCACGTGGGTGCAGTCGATTGCAGCCTGCACGCCTGGGAGGCCTGTGGTAGCTGCAATTCCATTGAATCTGGTCTTCTTCATTGAGTAAACCTCACATAGGGAGGAGCCTTGCTGTAGAGGGCATCTGTGATCTTCTTGATGCATCTATATGTGGTGGACTGTGAGATGCTACGCAGGTCCTCTGTGGATCCCTGGAACAGTCCCCAGGCAAAGAAATTGAGTGCGGCGGTGACCTTCAAGGCCACTGGCAGGGGCTAGCCACTGACTCCATGGAGCATTAGTTCCTCACAAAGAATGTGGCAGATGTGATCCACCAGAGCTCTGGACAAACGCAGACATGCACAACATTCTCACTCATCTGCAAACAGGAGATTCTTCTTCGGTGGCTTAGCAAGTTGCCTCTGTGCTCTGGGTCTGTCCTCCTGATCCTCATGTTCTTGTAGTGGCTCCTCTGCGCCCTGGAACTCAGGTGGGGTCTCCTCCTGAAGCTGTGCTCAGCACCGTCT
The DNA here is from genome assembly GCF_017639515.1 of Carcharodon carcharias. Taxonomy (NCBI): domain Eukaryota; kingdom Metazoa; phylum Chordata; class Chondrichthyes; order Lamniformes; family Lamnidae; genus Carcharodon; species Carcharodon carcharias. The sequence continues at coordinate 4,321,134 of NC_054497.1, read as the reverse complement.
GTCCCTTCTTCTCCTCCTCCATTGTACTAGAGCCCTCAAGAAGACAGCATTGAGCCCTGGACCCATGATTGTTTTGTCCTTCTCTCTGAAATGATAGATTGACTAGATTAATGAACAATGGGTGAAAATAGTGCAGCTCACATTCTTGAACCAATAGCTGCTGTAATGTCCTATAGCGGCTTTTGTCCCACTAGCCTCGTCACTGATGCAGCCTTGATTTGGAAATGCTAACGGGCATATCAAGGTGACCAAGATGCCATCCCTGAGATTTAACATCTCAATCCCACAGAGGTTGGAGAAGGTTCGAATGACCTGCACGACCTGATTTAGCTCAGCGCTCCAATCTCAGATCTGATATACTGATTAACAATAAATCGCTCAAGATTAAGACTGGGTGCCCTTTGGCACGTTAGGAATGCCAATTCTAGAAAGCACATGACAGTCTTGCATTGACGGGATGCCCCGTACACAGCACCTGTGCCTCCTTAACGCTTGCCTGCATCCCCAAATTTCACATTGTTCTGTGTTAATGTTGAAATGCAGCAACCATGATGTTAAGACAGTGACTCCTACAATTCCCTGTTGCAGTGTGACAAGAGGCATGGGTTCCGACGGTTGGCTTCTCAAGGAGGTCTTCCTCCTTTTTCTCAGCCCTGACTCCATTTTAATCTTGTGTCACCAACAAAGGGCCCCTTAGTCCAGCAGTGCACTCCTCCCACTGCCTCAGACCCCTCCTGTGCAGATTCGCTTCTACTCTCGATTGAAAACTGCGCCATTAGTTCGAGAGTGCGAGATGGCGGTCCACCTCTATTACTTCGAGACCAGCTTTGATGCTCTGTATCTCACTGCCCACATCCCAAAATTTACCTGGAACCTCATGATGTGCAGGTAGAGCTCCCTCCTGCAGTAATATTGGGTCCCATTGTTGCATTCCTACCTTCCCCACACTGTGCCCATCACTGTCGACGTGCCCGTGTCCCATGTGGACCTCAACCTTCCCCATCTAGAGGCTGTGTGCAGGTCACCTACAGAGGAGACCCCTCTCTCCCCCACGAAAGTTTCACGTTACCTACCCCCTCCCCCCACCCCCTCACCTTTGTTATGCGCTCCCCAAATACAGGCTGCAGTTGCCTCCCACAGCCATCACCATCCCATCTGCACACCAGTGCAGAGCCAGGCGAACCAACGGACATGGACCATGAAAAGGCCCTGCACACCAAGCTGTGCATTACCCTAATTGAGCACACGGCCCCTGCCTCTCCCTGGAGCAGGAGTACAACGTGCTTGCCTTGTATAGCCCTGTAGCATTGCCCGCTGCACCCCAGGACTGCCTCTTCTCTCTCACTCCTCACTGTGAGCCCAAGGAGTGTCTCCACTGTTTGACTCTGATGTGCTGGCCCCAGACCAAGGACTTTAACTTTCAGCGTGTTCCCCATTGCCCTGCACTGTCTCCTTTCCCACCCCCACCCACTTCATGAGTCTCAGTGCGACCCATCCCTCTTGTACCACCCTGAACACACACCACCCTCCCTTTCCTAACCTGGGGTCTGTGTGCATCCCCTCCCGTTCATACCTGTGGTGGCCCATCCACCCCCTCGTTTGTTAGATTTTCAGTTTCCCTTGTCGGGCTCCAGCTTCCCCCCCCTCCCAGCCCCCGCCGTCTCCCCTCTGCCTGCCATCATTCCCCTTCCGCCCCCCCCCCACCCTTTTGCAATGCTTTCCTGCTCCCCCCTTGCCCCCTGTGTGTTCTCCCTCCCCCAACACCTTGCAATGTCTTCCTGCCCCTTTGCACCCTGTGTGTCCATTATCCTCTTATTCTCCCTCCTCTCCCACAGCTCTGGTCGAAATGCTGGTCTGTTTGAGGGCACAGCCCTGCCTGAGTATCATGGCACAGTTCTCCCCTTCAGGACAATGGAGGCACCCACCGGGAGCCGGCCAACCCTACACCCCCAGCAGTGTGGCATTCCATTGGCACCGCAACGAGGCCGGTGAGGGGCTGTGGCAGGTAGGCTACGAATGTTGCGCTCACCTTGAAATTGCGAGTGAAGTGAGACCGGACCGCTGCATGCTACTCTTTTTCAAATGCGATTCAGGCCGGTGTGATGGTATGACACAAGATTGGGAGGCACCATGTAATTCCGGCGAGCAGCATATCTAAAGAACATTCATGAGATGGTAATGAATGTAAATGGCATTCCCGTCACCAGTCAGCAGAATACCTGACCTGCCATTAACCTGCCATTGGGAGAATTGCAAACTGCTTTCACACCAGCAGGATTCTGACTCTTTGGCTCTTGCTAGATTCTCTGCTCCCGCCTGCCACAAACCTGCCATGGGCAGGATGGGAAAATTCCACCCTATGTGTGTAACGGTGTATTCACCCTGCTTTAAAACGTCTGCTCCACGCTTCACCTCTGGCTTCCAGCTCTTCCTGCAGCTTTGTTTACGAACCTACAAATTAGGAGCAGGAGTAGGTCACTTGGCCCCTCGAGCCTGCCCCGCTATTCAATAAGATCATGGGCTGATCTAATTGTAACCTCAACCCCACATTCCTTCCACCGCCTTTTGAGGAAGAGAGTTCCAAAGACTCACAACCCTCTGAGAGAAAAAAAATTCTCCTCATCTCTGTCTTAAATAAGTGACCCCTTAATTTTAAGCAGTGAACCCCTAGTTTAGATTCTCCCACAAGAAGAAACATCCTCTCCACATCCACCCTGTCAAAGTCCCCTCAGGATCTTAAAGGTTTCAATCAAAGGGCTCAATACTTTGCTGAGTCCACACCAGGCTGAACCCAGCAAGCACAGTGATCATAGATCAGTTACCAGGCTCACATAATCAAACACAGAACTGTTGAACACTAGACCTACCCCACCCTCTAGGCTGGGCTTAGAATTTGGATATGGGAGGCTGTGAAAGGGGAAGGGGAGATAAACACCACAAAAAGAACCATCCTCACCAGTAGGGGAAGAGATCTCTGTCCTCAGACAGTGTCTGACAGGGGTGGTTATGTTGAAATGCAGAAATGATACAATGCGATCACTTTTAGTGTTTCAATTTGACGAACTCAGGTGAAGAGACCAGACTCTGTAATGCACCACATCATCTTGCTTTAAATAGAGCAGGAGAGAAAATGAGATGGATCCGGAAGTCACGGTTAAGGGACGCCTGGGTTCAAAAAGCCTCTAATTGTTGGAGATTAAGAGTAACGTTGACCAGGAGTTTCTGAGGAGGATGTTTCCTCCAGTCTTAGAAACCTCTGAGGACATTGTGTTCCTCCAACTCTGGCCTCTTATGCATCCCTGGTTTTCTTCAACCTGCTGTTGGTGTCTGTGCCTTCAGTTGTGTCGGGCCCCAAGCTCTGGAATCCCCTCTCTGCCTCTCCCTCCTCCTTTAGGATGCTCCTTAAAACCTGCTTCTTAGAGCAAGCTTTCGATCAACCCTCCTAACATGCCCTCCTTTGGCTGCGTGAGACTTTATCCAACTGCGCTCAAAGCGCTCAGGCAGCTCTTAGTTTGGCTCTGGCTAATTTAAAGGTGCCGCACAAATGCAAGGTCTTGTTGGAAGTCTGAGGGAGGATATTTGATGGAAGAAGTTTGTAGTTTGTAGGAGGTGTGACGGTGGAGTTGTGAGGGAAGAGGTCTGAGTGAAGGTCTGACTGTAAAATCTCCATTCATTGATAAGTGAAGGTTTCAATGTGAATCTTTAATGGAACTGCAGTTGAAGTTTTAATTAGCTTTTCCCCTTTCGGATATTGGGTGAGCAGCTGTGGACTCATGGCAGGTTTTCCAATATCTTTATCCCCGGATATGAAAGTGTTTTGGGCAGCATATCAGGGGGTGAAAACAGTGTCATCAAATCACCCCAAATCACCCCAACGTGTCCCACCACCCAGACAATTAGATCCCTGACCTTACTTGCGCCCCTCACTTCGTTATTGCAAGCTTCAGGATATAACACTTCATCCCGCTGAGCTCCCCAGCTTTTATAGGAATGCTGGCGAAATTTTATGGAGATGCCTGGGAGCCCTGGCAGAAGGTATTCAATTATTTGTAACAGTCACCCTGTGACAGGTCCTGACCCAGTTCCAGCCTGTTTCGGATTAGGTTATCCCTCTGTGCTGGGACTCTATGACACGGGTTATCATCCCTTTGGTTATGCCTGTTACGCTTTGAACACTGCACGTCCCCTCCTCCCTACCCACCCCACTTTCTAAAAGCGTGCAGGTTTTCTGCGAGTGTTTTGCCTCCTTTCATTTCCTAGTTTTGTGCTTGTCCAGTCGGGACATGGGACGTTTGATATGTCAGATAGCCGGTGTCAGGAAACAGCCAGGTACTTATCTAATCCCCTTTAGAAAGTTACGATTGAATCTGCTTCCACCGCCCTTGCAGGCAGCGCATTCCAGATCATAATTCGCTGTTAATAAAGAACAAAGTCTCCTCATTTTCCTCCACCCCCTCCTTTTTCCCAATTAACTTAACTCTGTGATTGTCGACCCTCTGGTCCACGTGCAAATTCACAGTTGTAACAAAATAAAAGGGCTACAGATGGGGAGGACAGATAAGGAATGAATCACCTAGTGCACTTTAGGCAAAACATCTTTCCAACGTTAAGAAACAGGCTCCAGTCCCTTCGGGTGAACTGCATTAGTCTGGGAACTGTCAAGAGTTCTCAGTCACAACAATCTGCACTCAGCCCAGGGCCATCACTCTTTGGAGACATATTCAGCCTGGCATCATTAGAAACAGATCTATGTGTGATCCCGTGGGACTAGGTCTCGAATGGAGAAAAATAGTTTAAATACTTTCTGTTAATTGAAGTTCAGGGAATTGCAAGAACTGTTTCGCCGGTACGAATTCTCAACTAAAACTCTGTGGGTTTAAGGATGTTCGCTCATAATGTGAGGTTAGATGGGGTACCTGGCGGTTCCCCCTTAAATTTTCCTTTGAGGTAATTCTCCATGATACTTGCACCAAAGTCCTGTTCATCCATCACCCCTGCACTTGCTGACCTACATTGGTCCCACCCCAGCAGCATCTGGAAGTCAAAATTCTCATCCTTGTGTAAAAATTGCCCCCAATTCAGACCTCAACTCTTCCCTACCTCTGCCAGTCCTACAACCCTTCGAGACCTCTGCGCTCTTCCGATCCTGGCTTCTTGCTCATCGCTCCACAATTGGCAGCTGTGCCTTCAGTTGCTTTGACCCCATGCCACTGCTTTGCAGATTATTTTTCAATGTAATCCCATTTTATCACTTGAAAAGTAACGTGACTCCAGACCTCAGTAATAAAGCAGTATAGTAACATTCAATATATCATTATTAAAGTTGGAATATAATATAATATAATATAATACAATATATATAGTATAATACAATATAATATAATGATATAATATAATATATAGTGTAATACAATATAATATAATATGATATAATATAATATATAGTATAATACAATATAATATAATACAATATAATATAATAGAGTATAACATGATCTAGTATAGTATAAACATATAATATATCCTATGAACATAGGAATATATATGAATTAGGAGCAGGAGTAGGCTATTCGGCCCCTCGAGCCATTTAATAAGATCATGGCTGACCTTATTGTGGGACAGTAGCAACGTGGGTACAAAATTGGCTGAGTAATAGGAGACAGAGTAATGGTCAATGGATGTTTTTTGGGCTGCAGGAAGAGTGTGTAGTGGAGATTCCCCAGGGTCGGTAATGGGACCCTTGCTTTTCCTGATGTATATTAATGATCTAGATCTTGGTGTGCAGGGGACAATTGCAAAGTTTGTGGATGATATGAAACTTGGAAGCATTGTAAGCTGAGAGGAAGGCAGTATAGAACTTCAAAAGGACATAGGTGGAGTGGGCAGGTAGGTGGCAGATGAAGTTCAAAGCAGAGAAGTGAGGTGATGATTTTGGTAGGAAGAACATGGAGACAAAATATAAAATAAGGAGCACAATTCTTAAAGGGGGGCAGGAGCAAAGGGACCTGGGTGTATTTGCGCACAGATTATTCAAACTGGTAGGACAGGTGGAGAGAGCAGTTAATAAAGCAGACAGTATCCTGGGCTTTATTAATAGAGACATAGAGAACAGTAGCAGGGAGTTTATGCTGAACTTATATAAGGCACTTGTTAGACCTCTGCAGGAGTATTGTGTACAGTTCTCAGCACCACTATAGGAAAGTTGTGAACACATTTGAGAGAGTTCAGAAGAGGTTCACAAGAATGGTTCCAGGCATGAGAAACTTCAGTTATGAAGATAGATGGGAGAGGTTGGAAAGGAGAAGGCTAAGAGGAGATTTGTTAGCGGTGTTTAAAATCATGAGGGGGCTGGAAAGAGTAGACAGGGGAAACTGATCCTGCTCGTAAAAGGATCAAGAATGAGAGGGCACAGATTTAAAGTGATTTGCAGAAGAAGCAAATGTGACATGAGAAATAATTTTTTTAAACAGTGAATGGTTCGGGTCTGGACTGCACGGCCTGGAAGTGTGGTGGAGGCAGGTTCAATTGAGGCATTCAAGAGGGCATTAGATGATTATTTAAATAGAAACAATGTGCAAGGATATGGGGAAAAAGGCAGGAGAATGGCACTAGATCATAATGCTCATTTGGAGAGCCGGTGCAGACACAATGGGCTGAATGGCCTCCTTCTGTGCTGTTAAAATTCAGTGATTCTGTGAACTCCACTTTCTGTCTACCCCCATACCCTTTGACTCCCTTGTCAATCAAGAATCTATCTATCTCTGCCTTAAAAATATTCATCGACCCAGCCTCCACTGCTCTCTGGGGAACAGAATTCCACAGACTCACGAGCATGAGAGAGGAAAAATTTCTCTTCACCTCCATCTTAACTGGGAGATCCCTTATTTTAAAACTGTGTCCCCTAGTTCTAGTCTCCCCTACAATGGGAAACACCCTTTCAGCATCCACCCTGCCGAGTAGCCTCAGGATCTTATATGTTTCAGTAAGATCACCTCTTGATCTTCCAAACTCCACCGGATACAGGCCCAGCCTGTTTAACCTTCCCTTGTATGATAACACACCCATCCCAGGAATCAGTCAAGTGAACCTTCTCTGAACTGCTCCTAATACAATCATATCCTTTCTTAAATAAGGAGACCAAAGCTGTGCTCAGTAATAACCCTATACATCCTATAAGTAGTAAACACATTATAAATATGAAAATCTGTGTTTCTAAAGTACTTTGTAAAAATGTTATTATGCACGCTCATGTAAGTCGTGTCAGGGTCTGCATATTCCTCGTTGATAGAAGGACTCAGTGAAGCACTACCCCCCCCACCACCACTGCAAACGGTCAGCCTCTCCCCGCTATGCCCCTCCGTAATCAGCTCCTCTTCCTCAACACCCTCAAAATGCTGCTCTCCCCTGCTGCTGCCTTCCCCACACCCACCCCACACTCCCTCCCACCCCCCACCACACCCCCCCCCCCCCCCCCCCCCCCCCCCACTCCCCCACCCTCCCTTTTGGCCCAGTTGCTGGTACCTATGAAGCAGAGTCGCCAGCCCAGGGTAAGGAACGTGTACAAAGGCAAACAGAAGCAGAGACACAGCAGAGTTTGAAGCGGCCACTCACCTTTACGGGGTCAACTGCAGGACCACATGGGGAACGCCACCACCTGGAAGATCCCCCCCCCCCCAACACCCCCCAACAAGCCACTCGCCACCCTGACTTGGGAATATATCTCCATTCCTTCACTGCCGCTGGGTCAAAATCCTGGATCTCGCTCCCTAACAGCACTGTGTGTGCACCTACACACTAGGGACTGCAGCAGTTCAAGAAGGCAGCTTCTCGGGGCAATTAGGGATGGGCAGCAACGCCCACATCCCATAAATGAATTTTAAAAAACCTCCCAGGTTTTCCCACACTCAGTCAGTGACTGAGCCTCGCCGGCCTCTTCTTGTGCCAAGGTGACCTGCTCTGAACCTACCACTAGAAGTTCTTCCTAGGTTAAAGGTCGCTTTGGGCTCACCATCCACTCCTTTGCTGTTTGGTGGCGTCGGTCCAGTGTGTTCAGGGCTATCCCGCCAGAGCTTCATCTCCACAGTCATCATTCCTGCCTGGGAGAGGAGGGGAAGCCTATGACCCAAACACTATTTTCATGATCCCCCATTGGGCGTCAAGACCCACAGTTTGGGAACTGCTACCCTAAAGCTCTGGAATTCCCATCCTAAATCTCCCCACTTCTCTCTTCTCCTTTAAGATGCTCCTAAAAACCAAACTCTTTGACCAAGGGTGGGATTTCCCGGCCCTGCCTGCTACCAGGATCGTCTGGTCCCGCCATAGGTCAGTGGACTTTTGGCTGGGCTGCCAACTCTACCATGATGGGCCGGGATTTGGTCACTGATCCTAACATTTTCTTTGGTGCTTTAGTGTCACATTATGCTTGACGTTGCTCTTGTGAAGCACTTTGGGATGTTTTACTGCGTTAAAAGGTGCTACATAAATGCAAAATTGTTGGTGTACCAGTAGCTGTGGGAAGGACCTGGGGCATCTGTGGGAGGGCACCATAGTCGAGAATCAAACTGGGACAATTGTTATTTAAGTACTGGAGCACTTGCCTACGCATAAGTTAGTGCCATCAGGGGAAGCGTTGAGAGAAAAAATACAATCAAATGGCAAACAGCTTTAGAAAATTAAAGCTAAATATAATTCTCAGTGAGCTGGAACGCACCTGGGCCTACTGAATAGGTCTCGGCCTACACCCGGTGGAGGTGCTGAGGGTAATCAAGTACGTCAGGAGCACATTTGCATTGCTGTAGGGAATAAGTTTGTTTGAAATATTTATCTCTTAGACATACGCTGAGGCCTTTTGTTTGTGCAGAGAGTTCCGGTGTCAAAGAGCAACTATGGCCAACGGCAGACAGGTCATTTATCATCAGTGGAGACTGTTCCCCTCCTTGCTCCTGTGGCAAACGGGATTTTTAAAGGCTGTGTGGCTTGACTTCAATGTCATTAACTCAACAAAACTTCAATGACACTCTCGCCTTTAGTATCCCAAACCAAGCGACACGTTATCTGATTCGAGCCATACTCTCTGTCCTTGAGACAATTCCTTCGAAAATGATTACTTTCCCTCAATTTTCACCCTTGTCTCATTAAACCGTGTGGGGCTGGTGTTGTGGGTCTCAGGAAGGGTGTTGGCCTTGGACAGTACGAAGCACAGATTTGTTGGAATGTTATCGGGGCTAATAGGGTGTGAAGCACTTAAGGTTGTTTTACCATGTTAAAAGGTCCTATATAAATGCAAAATTGTTAGGGTTAGATCCAGGGTTAATCATGAGGAAAAGTTGCGTAGACTAGGCTCATGTTCTCTTGAGTATTGAAGAATAATGGGTGATCCAATTGAGGTGCTTGATACAGTGCTTAGCGAAAAACTATTTCCTCTGGTTGGCAGTGGTGGCAAGAGTCCAGGACAGGCCTAAAAAATTAGATCCAGCCAGGCCATTCAGGAAACACTTCATCACACAGAGAGTGGTGGAAATCTGGAACTCTCTCCCCGAATAAAGATGCTGAGGCTGGGACTGGGGTGGAGCGGGTTGTGCCAATTGAAAATTTCAAAATTGAGATTGATAGATTTTTAGCAGGCAAGGGCATGAGATAATGGGTCATGTGGCGCAGTGGGTAGTGTCCCTACCTCTGGGCCAGAAGCTCCGGGCTCAAGTCTCAGTCCTACTTCAGGACTTGGTGGTCAAGGAAGGTGCATTCGTGATGTGGCCAAAAGATTTGACTATCAGCCTATCAATCCTTCCAATGCGCCTTCTGGATGATGGTAAGAGCAGGAGAGTTTCCTGGTCGGCCATATTGCAGGAAAACAATGGCAAACCACTGCAGTACTTTGCCAAGCATGCTCATGGACCAATCCAATGGAAGTCCATGGTTGCCAATGTCCCTCTTAGGTACCTGAAGGGAGAGGGGGAAAATGGTATTAGCCATACCGAACCAAGGCAGGTAAATGAAGTTAAGATACAGATCACTCATGATCAATTGATTGGCAGACATTCTTGAGAGGCCAAATGACCTACAGCTGTTCTTCTAGTCATTTGGTGGTACAGAACTTGGTCTGGCAGAGAAAAGAGACATTTTTGGTTGAAGTTTTTTTGTCTTTTACTCATCAGGACAATTCTCGAGAAAATACCAATGTCAGGGGAAACTACGCAATTGTACTGTATGAGAAGAGAGTGCTGATTGGTTGGCAAGTGGACTCTGACTGATAGAGGTGTTGCCAAAGAGAATGCACTAGCTGATGGTGACTGACAGTTAACTGCCAAGCATTGTTTGGAATTTAAACCAGGCAGCTTGAGCAATGTCTTGAACAATCAGAGTCAAGGTTTAATGTTTCATCCTAACAAAGGTCCTCCAACAGAACAGTACTCCATGGCACATCAGCCTAGAATCTTGCACTTAAGCTTCTAGAGTGAGACTTGAACCCACAACCTTGTGGCTCCGAAAGTAGGGTTGCCAACTGTGATTAAATGTTATCCTGGAAGTTTCATCACATGACTTGCCCCCACGCTCCAGCCATTAGTCGACCATTCTTGTGACATACTGCCTTCCTATGCCAAATGGAAAGCAAAGAGACTCATTACCCAATTGGATGATACTTGACTCACAGCCAAACAGCCTTTTTTTCCCCATTTTCAACATTTTTATATCTGGTAAAGAGAAACGTTCAAAGTAAATGACAAAAACAAACAATCTTTTTTAATGCCCCAATGATTTTTCTCCGGGGTTGCACATACAGCAGTGTCTTGGGAGATTGACCTTCAATTCCTGGAGACTCCAGGCCAATCCTGGAGGGTTGGCAACCTTATCAAAAAGCAAGAGTGCTTTCAACTGAGCCACAATTAACACTATGTGGCAAGGCCATTGAATGCAATTAATGAGCTAACTCTCTGCAGGGAAATTAGTCAGAGATTTACCCTGAATAAGCATTGGAGTAGTCAGACAGAAACTATGGAGTGTGGTCTATCTGTTCAGGTAAGAAGCAGAACTGAGATGATACTGATTCTAGGCGCTCGGGTTGGATGAAGTTAAGGATGAGCACTTACTCACGCACAGGAGCGACTGGGAGGTGCCCCTAACTTCACAGGGCATGGCATGCTCTCCAAGGACCATCAGGCAGCTTGATTTTTGCTCCTGAATACTCTGGCCCTTGCTCTAACCTTTTGCATGCTGCTTGCCTGAGGGATTCATCCTGTGAAGCTGCACTGAACCTTGGCAGCAACGTTGAAAGGAGTCAGCCTTCTGGCTAATTGTCGTAACCTGATAAGACTGAAACTCTTCAAAAAAGAGCAATGAGACTTCCAGAAGCTCCTCACACAACAAAGGGCAGCAAAGATAAAAGCAAAAAACTGCGGTCGCTGGAAATCCAAAACAAAAACAAAAATACCTGGAAAAACTCAGCAGGTCTGACAGCATCTGTGGAGAGAACACAGTTAATGTTTCGAGTCCAAACATTTTTTTTCGCGTTTGATGCCAATAATATTGAAACATTGTATGAGATGCATGTCATGCCGCGTTAATAATATTTACCAAGGAAATCTCAGTTTACTCTGCTAGTTGGGGCCAAGTCATTGCTTTTAGACTGATGCTACAGCTGGAACCCATCCAGATAAAATGCTGCAAGGACCTTGGGTGGGTTCCATGTCAGGAGCACGTTTGTAGAGACGAGCAGAGGGAGGCAGCAGGAGGAAGTTACATTAAGAAACGTGAAGCATTGTTAAAGCGCAAAACCTAGACAAGGCAAGGAGAGTCATAGCATTGGACACCACAAAGAGGGAATACAAAACAGCAGCCAAATTGTACTCAAAAGTCCATAAATAGCAATGAGGTAAATGTCTGGATAATCTGTTACAGTAATTTTGGTTAAATATTGCCCAGGATACTAGGGGGAGCTCAAAACATCGTACAGCCAACCAAACACTTCTTTCGAAGTGTAGTCGCTGTTGTAATGTTGGAAACATGGCAGCCAATTTGTGCACAGCAAGCTCCCACGTGCAGCAGTGTGATAGCGACCTGATGATCTGATGCTGGCTGAGGGATAACTATTGGCCAGGATTCCTGAGACCACACCTCTGTTCTTCTTCAAGATGGTGCCATGGAGTCTTTGACGTCCACCTGAGAGGGCAGACAGGACGCTGGTTTAATGTCTCATCTGAAGGACGGCGCTATGCTCCTTCAACCCTGCAGTGAGGTGGCTGCCTAAGTTTTGTGCTCAGGTCTCTGGAGAGACCTGATCTCACAACCTTCTACCTGAGAAGTATGAGTGCTACACACTGATGCCGATTATAGGGAGAGCTCATTATGTAAAGTAGAAAGTTTTGAGAACCCTTTTAAAACTTAATTCAAGCTCTTGTTCCTTTTTTATTAACATTACTTTTGTCTTTGTTGTTAGCACCTCTGAAGTATTTACATCAGTATAAATAACTATTAGCAGCGCTGGCAAACAGCCTTTACACTAACTGCTGGGAACAGATACACTCTTATTACTGAATTGCATTTTGAAAATATATAATTACACCACTTGTGTGGGATGTGAGTCAGTGAATGAATTTGTGTAATTTAGACAATTTATTCAGGCATGTACCTCTCTTAGTCTCAACTTTCTTATCTTACTGGTACAATAAATATCCCTTCCTACATATCCTCCCACCTCCTTTTATCTTCACTCTGTTGGGATTAAGACTCTTAGAGTACCACCTCTGACTTGAACTCCTTCCTTATGAGGATCTAAATGCTGTGCAGAGTTCCTCACGTCTGCTAATCTCCCCTTTCCTCTTACAATCTATGAGCCTTGCAAATCTAAATTACTGTCATCTACGTGCGGTCCACCTGAAAATACAGTTTTTCTTCTATTTTACGCTTCTGAATCTTGTTGGTGCTTCCTCTCTCCAAAATAACAGATTGTAATGTGACACTGCACAGAAGGAGGCCATTCGGCCCATCATGCCTGCACTGGCTCTTTGGTAGAGTTATCCAATTAGTCCCACTCCCCTATTACTTGCTCATCGCCCTGTAATTTTTTTTTCCCTTCATGTATCTATCCAATTTTCATTCTAAGCTATTATTGAATTTCCTTACACCATCCTTTCAGGCAATGCACTCTAGATCACAACAGCTAACTGTGTAAAAAAGTGTTTCTTCATGTTGCCTCACATTCTCCCATCAACGCATCTCAGAGAGAGACAATCGCTGAAGAAAATGCACAATGTTTAAAGAGTTCGCAGCTCTGGAGGCTGAGGGCAAATTAGTCATTGCCCACACAGCTGAATAAATTAAGCAAATGAGAATCAGCAGGATGACTTAAATCTATTCAACAGTCTGCACCCCCACGTAACAGACAAGCAAGGAATGTATTTGTTTGAAGAGCAAAAAGGAGTTGCATTTATAGAGCACCTTTCATAACCTCAGGAAGTCCCAAATTGTTTTACATACCAACATGCAAACATATGAACTAGGAGCAGGAGTAGGCCATTTGGCTCCTCGAGCCTGCTCCGCCATTCATTAAGATCATGGCTGATCTGACTGTGGCCTCAACCCCACATTCCTGCCCTAATACAGCCAATGATGTATTTTTGGAGGGTAGCCACTGTTATAATGTAGGAAACACAGCAGCTAATCGGTGCACAGCAAGCTCCCACAAATAGCAATGTGATAATGACTAGATAAACTGTTTTGAGTGATATATATTCGTTAAGGGGTAAACATTGATCCCGGGCACTGGAGAGAACTCTCCAACTCTCCTTCGAAGTACTGCAATGGGACCTCTTATCTGAGAGAGCAGGCAGGATCCTCGCTTAAGGCCTCAGGCCTCTCTACTGCTCTCCAACAGCAGCAGCCTAGATTTAGTGCTCAAGTCTTTGAAGTAGGATTTAAACAAACAGCCTCCTGACACCAGGGCAGGAGTGCTACTCACTGAGCCACAGCTCATACTGAATCGGAATTCCAAACTGACGGAGTCACGTGGAACAATTTGGGAACATGCAGTTGCAGAACTCTGATGCAGAGACGACCTGCCCAAGGTGTCGTTCTTCACTCTCATATTGACCAATGATACAAACGTACGAATTGGGGGCAGGAGTAGGCCATTCGGCCCCTTCAGCCTGCTCCGTCATTCAATAAGACCACGGCTGATCTGAATGTGGCCTCAACGCCTCAATCCTGCCTAACCCCTGGAACCTTTGATGCCCTTGTTAGTCAAGACTCTATCTACCGTTTCTTTTAAAATATTCAATGGCCATGCCTCCACTGCTCTCCGGGCAACAGAGTTCCTCTGAAAGAAAAATATTTTTCTCATCTCCGTCTTAAATTGAGAAAAGCTTATTTTTAAACTGTGCCCACCCACCCCCCCCTCCAGTTCTAGTCTCCCCCACAAGGGAAAACAGCCTTTCAGCATCCACCCTGTCCACCGTCCTCAGGATGTTTTGTGTTTCAGTAAGGTCACCTCTCCTTCTTTTAAACTCCAATGGATACAGGCCCAGCATGTCCAACCTTTCCTCATAAGATAATTCCACCCCCTTCCCCCCCCCCCACCCCCCACCAACCCTGACCCACTCTATGTATCAGTCCAGTGAACTTTCCCCGAACAGCTTCTAACATATTTATATCCTTTCTTAAGTAAGGAGACCAAACTGTACACAGTACTCTAGATGTGGTCTCACCAATATTCTGTACAACTGTAGCAAAACATCCCGACGTTTATATTCCATTCCCCTTGCAATGCATTACAATGTTCTACTTGCCTTCCTAATCAATGGCTGTACCTATCTACTAATATTTTATGATTCATGAACCAGGCCACCTAAATCCCCCTGGACCTCAGCATTCTGAATCATTCTCCATTTAGATAATACGCTGTTTTTTCATTTTTCTTGCCAAAGTGGACAAGCTCACATTCTCCCACATTATACTCCATTTCCCAATTTTTTGCCCACTCACTCAACATAGCCAAGTCCCTTTACAGACTCCTTATGTCCTCTTCACAACTTTCTTTCCTACCTATCTTTGTGTCATCAACAATCTTAGCAATCAATACATTCGCTTCATCCAAGTCATTGATATTAAGTAGTCGAGGCTCCAACACTGTGGCATTCCAATCATCCCTTCTTGCCGACCCGAAAATAACCTATTTATGCCTACTCTCTGTTTCCTGTTAGCCAGCCAATCCTCTATCCATGCTACTATGTTACCCACTGCACCGCGTGCTGTTGTTTTGCATCATAAACTGTGATGTGGCACCTTGTCAAATGCCTTCTGGATAATTAAAACCAATGCATCTACTGCCTCAGCAGACAGTTTCCTAAGACACCAGGATGAAGTCCATCAGGACCTGGGGGTCTTGTCAGCTTTTAGTTCTAATAATTTCCTCAGTACTCTTTCCCTGGTGACTGTAATTGTTTTAAGTTCCTCCCTCCCTTTCACTTCCTGATTCACACTTATTTCTGGGATATTACTTGTATCCTTTACAGTGAAGACAGATACAAAATATCTGGTCTATTCACCTGCCATTTCCTTATTTTCCATTATTAATTCCCCGTTGGCACTCTCTAGAGGACCAGTGCTCATCTTACTTACTCTTTTCCTTTCTAAATACCTGTAGAAACTCTTACTATTTATATTTCTAGCTAGCTTTCTCTCATACCCCTAATTTCTCCTTCCTTGTTAATCTTATAGTCATTCTTTGCTGTCCTTTATCTTCTGCCCAATCTCCTGACCTGCTACCCATCTTTGCGGAATTACATGCTTTGTGCTGTGTGTGACTCCATGGCACCAAAGGTGCGATTATAACCTGGAATACAATGAGAGGGTATCACACCCCAGCAACTCCAGTCAGGCTTATCACAAATCCACTGAGGGTTTGCAGCTGCGTTGTAAAAGGAGTTTGCGAGTCCGTTGTCTGCCCAGAAAAAAGGCCTGGTTCCCACGGAGAGAGCCAAACACACTCCAGAAACAGTTCCTGCGTGGAATGTAGACTCTGGATCTCGTCACACTGTTTACAATTAAAGTGATTTAAGGCCTTCATCCAACCCCATGGAGTTGCAATTTCTCGCCATTAATAGAGCAGCCTCACTGATAAATCTTGTTAAAGTGCATAATTAAAAATTGCAGGCTTCCCTTATAGGGTCATTATGGGCACTGTATGCACACACATAAAGCATGCCTAAGTTAAGTTAAGCAGCTGAAGGTTAATGGCAACGTCTCTGTAACAAGGATAAAAACATTTGTGACTGTAACAAGAACTTGCCTGTTGGCTGAATATTAAGCATAGCCTTTGCTCTCAGATCCATAAGCTAAAAATTTTTTGCCAGTGACATATGCTTAACTTGTTCCTCTAACACTTCCCCCTCTTAACACACAGTTAACTCACTCATTGAGAATGATATTACATAGAATGTCCATTCGGCCCAACTAGTTTGTGTCAGGATTACCTGGAAAAACTCAGCAGGTCTGGCAGCATCGGCGGAGAAGAAAAGAGTTGACGTTTCGAGTCCTCATGACCCTTCGACAGAACTTGAGTGAGTCCAAGAAAGATTTGAAATATAAGCTGGTTTAAGGTGTGTGTGTGGGGGGCGGAAAGATAGAGAGACAAAGAGGTGGAGGGGGGGGGTGTGGTTGTAGGGACAAACAAGCAGTGATAGAAGCAGTTTGTGTCAGTGTTTATGCTTTACGTGAGTCTCTTCCCAACCCTCTGCTTCTCACCCGATCAACATAACTTTCTAGACGTTTCTCCCTCACATACAGTCAGCTCCCACCTATTGTGACCCCCCCTCTAATGTGAACTTGTTCACCCGCCTCAATGTGTTTGTACACCTGATCACGGTTTGCAGCCCCAAAACTTGGCTCAGCCGTGATTTAGAATGTTAAACTCATGCCTTTTCCATGTAGAAAACGGGCACTGCGCATGTGCCGTCTCTGCGTACGAGAAAGGTCGCCTTTCCCGATTTTGCCCTTCAAGAGGTTTCGCGGAAACGAAACCCCTGCGAATGGTGGGACTTTACTGTACTTATCTAGCTTCCCCTTAAATGCATCCATGCTATTCGCCTGGACTGCAGCGGTTTAAGAAGGCGGCTCATCACCATCTTCTCAAGGGCAATTAGGGATGGGCAATAAATGCTGGCCCAGCCAGCGAGGCCCAAATAAAACAAATGCCTGCTCTTTGTGCTGGCAAGTTCCATATTCTCACCACTCCCTGGGTAAAGACATTTTCTGTTGGATTTATGAGTGATTATCTTATAGTTATGGCTTCTGGTTTTGGACTCTGCCAGAAGTGGAGATACCCTCTCTGTGGACTACCCTATCAAACCTTTGAGTATAAGAGACCATTATCAGGCCTGCTGATCCAGCTGCCATAGTGGGTGTGAACATAGGTTCTTTTCAATGTCGAAGGTTTTCCGCTTCTTTCGGCCTCTGACCTCTCCCACCTCTGACCTTGCTGACCCCATAATGTAAAAAACTGAAGTGTAAAAGCAAAGCTGGTCCCCAAAAGTCGTTCACCCCCGCAAGTGGAAGCACCTTCTCAACATCTACCTGAATAAACGCTATAGCTAAGCTTGCTGGAGATGGTAACCATTGGGCAGTGATTATTGTCCGAACCCTTGGAGCAGGAAGTGGAATAAGCTGACCAGAGTTCCCTATCTTGGTCATAATCAAAAGCGCACAACTTGAAAATGCTAGGCATGGATGCAGCTGGTCTCTGATGTGACATTAGTCCAATATAGGGTTACCAATACTCCAGAAAAATAAACACCATTTTCTAGGATACTCTTTTAAATTCTTTTTGTATTCATTCATGGGATGTGGGTGTCGCTGGCTAGGCCAGCATTTATTGCCCATCCCTAGTTGCCCTTGAGAAGGTGGTGGGTGAACTGCCTTTTTGAACCGCTGCAGTCCATGTAGTGTAGGTACACCCACAGCACTGTTAGGGAGGGAGTTCCAGGATTTTGACCCAGCGACAGTGAAGGAACGGCGATATATTTCCAAGTCGGGATGGTAAATGGCTTGGAGGCAAATTTGCAGGTGGTGGTGTTCCCATCTCTCTGCTGCCCTTGTCTAATCTAGCTGGTAGCGGTTGTGGGTTTGGTAGATACTGCAAGCAAACCCGGGAGAAATATTATAGGAGCAAAGAAGATTGTATTTTCATTTTACTTTTCTTTGTACAGTTTTGTTTCCTGGCTGGAACGATATTGGAGGTGTGAAAATGGTTGTTTGGGAGTCAAGAATCATCCAATCAAGTAGTGAAGACTTCATTCTATGAGGGGGGAGGTGGGCACTGCTAGGATTGATATGTCAGGTGACCAATGACATGAGTATGGGGGCAGGGCTGGAGGCAAGGGGTCATGAGTGATGAGATCTCTAGGAATATGTCCAATCAGATTTGGCAACCCTAAGTCAATGCGGAGTTTGATAGGCAGGAAAGTGGCTATTGCCTTTAAGCGGCTAACCCTATATTGGACTAATGTCACATGCAAGGAACGGCATCAGGCTGACTCTCAGGACTAAAATATGTTGGTTTATGAGGCCTGTGTTCCCTGCACCTTGTTGTACGGCTTTGGTACACGGATGAATTACAGCTATCAAGAAAACAAAGCTCAAAAGCTTTCATCTTCATTTTTGTCGCACATTCTGGGAGTCTTATGGAAGGACAAAGTCATGAATCTGGCTGTCCTCTGAAAGGCAATATCTCTCAAATATGTTGGCACTCATCAAACAGAGGAGACACATACCCATGGATTTTTAGAGGGTGAGGTAGCAGGAGACAGACCAACAGGACAGTCAAAACTGAACTTCAAGGATGCTTGTAAATGTAATATGGATGGGGAGGTTATTGTATGAGGAAAGTTTGGACAGGTTGGGCCTAAATCCATGGCAGTCTAGGAAAATGAGAGCTGATCTTATTGAAACATATAAGGTCCTGAGAGGACTTGACAGAGTGGATGATGAAAGGGTGTTTCCTCTTGTGGGAAAGACTAGAACTAGAGGACACGGTTTAAAAATAAAGGGTCTCCCATTTAAGACAGCGATGAGAAGAATATTTTTCTCTCAAAGGGTTGTGAGTCTTTGGAACTGTCTTCCCCAGAGAGCCGTGGAGGCTGGGTCAATGAGTATTCTTAAGACAGTGGTAGATAGATTCTTGACTGCCAAGGGAGTCAAAGGTTATTGGGGGTAGGCTGAATGGGTTGAGGCCACAATTAGATCAACCATGATCTCACTGAATGGTGGAGCAGGACCAAGGGGCCAAATGGCCTACTCCTGCTCCTAATTTGTCTATTTGTATGTTAGAATATATGTTTATGAAGGCCCTGATATTCACACCTGGGCGACACTAGCTGACAAAGGAGGAAAATGGCTACATCACCCAAGGGCTGGTGTGCGTCACCATGACAATCAGTGGCTACAGTAACTTGGCAACAGGCAACACTGAACAAAATTGGGAAAAGTATGAAGTGATTCAGTTTGGTAGGAAGAACATGGAGAGACAATATAAAATACAGGGTACAATTCTAAAGGGGGAGCAGGAGCAGAGGGACCTGGAGGTATATGTGCATAAATTATTGGAGATGGCAGGACATTTTGAGAGAGCAGCTAGTAAAGCATACAGTATCCTTGGCTTTATCAACAGGGGCATAGAGTATAAAAGCAAGGAAGTTATGTTAAACTTGTATAAAACACTGGTTTGTCCTCATCTGGAGTATTATGTCCAGTTCTGGGTATTACACTTTAGGAGAGACGTGAATTGGAGGGAGTGCAGATAAGATTCACAAAAATGGTCCAAGAGATGAGGGACTTTAGTTATGTAGAGTTGGATTTTCTGGTCCCTGAAGACAGTGGACCTTTTGCTGTTCTGCCAAATTTTCCGACCTGCCTGCTACAATTCCTGTGGCAGACAGGACCGAAAAATCCCACCCTTAGACAGATCGGAGAAATTGGGCGTGTTTTCCTTGGAGAAGAGAAAGTTGAGAGGAGATTTGATAGAGGCGTTCAAACTTGTGAGGGGCCTGGACAGAGTAGATAGGGGGAAAGCTGCTCCCTTCGATGGAAGGATCGAGAATGAGAGGGCACAGGGTTAAGGTAATTGGAAAAAGAAGCAACAGAGATGTGAGGAGAAACTTTTTCATGCAGCGAGTAGTTAGGATTTGGAATGGGCTGCCTGAGAATGAGGGGGGAGGCAGGTTCAATCGAGGCATTCAAGAGGGAATTGGATTATTAACTGAAAAGGAAGAATGTGCGGGTTAGGGCAAGAAGGCAGGGGAGTGGCACTAGATAAATTGCTCCTGCAGAAAGCTGGCACAGACATGATGGGCCAAATGGCCTCCTTCTGTGCTGTATCAATTCTGTGATTCTGTAAAAACGGCAACCAACAATGACACCTGATGACCACTCTATATATGTCACTTGTGGCCGAGCCTGCCCCTCACCCATTGGCCTCTTCAGCCATCAGTAAAAGTGCACCATATGAAACTACCCCTATTCCCAATGGATTTACTGCATGCCCATTGTCTCACATAGATGGAAGGGTGTCGACGATGATGACCAAGTCAATCGTACGTTCACCTGCACTATATCACACACAAGGAAGAGCCACTGGGATGAGCTACCAAAGGATGTCACATAGCTTTGGAACTTTAACCCAGGATGGATATGAACATTCAGGTCTAGCGAGGAGATAAATTTTTGGGGAAAAAAATAAGCAGGAACTTTCATAAAACTCACAATTTCAGCCCCTGGTTTCTGAAGGTAGGAAGGGTTTTTAGTTGGTTTTATGGGAAGAAGAAAGGCCATACTGACCTCAGGAATGTTTAACTATTAAACATCCCTCCATCCTGACTAAAACGGATAAATCGTTGGAGATTAGCAGAAGATCCTAGTGAATGGCCTACATACAGGTCAAATAATCCTGCCCTGTGTTTATTAGTGAAGCACTGCTGATATTCTCCAGTCCTGACTTACATTCTAGTGGGGCAGATTTCTTCGCTTCTGAACCACCTGTCTTTCTTTTAATTATAAGGATGTACAAAAGTTCACTCTTTTCCCAGGAATGGTTGCCCTTTAAAATTGGTGCTGTTGAGAAGGAATTAACTTAAAACCTTTACTCGATGGGGATTTCTGTTTTTTGACCCCGCCTTTCTTGCTGCATCTGAAGTCTTGTGGGGCAGTGGGTGGCATATCCCTGTCTCTGAGCCAGACGCTCCAGGTTCAATACCCACCCCAGGACTTGATGGCCAAGGAAAGTGTGTTCATGATGTGGCCAAACGGGTTCAGCGTCCACCTGCAAGCTGTTCCAAGACGCATCAATGGCCAATGGTGGGGTGTAAGAGTCGGCAACGATTCCTGCTCAGCCATATGATGGAAAGAATTTGGACCCTCTACCATCACCATCCATAGCCCCAAGCTGCAACTTGCGTGCTGCCAAGTGAACTGTAACATACCACCGCCATCACTTGTTGGGTGACTCATAGGTCAGAGTTTTGACGTGGGCAGGCCTGGCACAGCAACTCGTACAATGACGCGCGGTGACCTCAGGCATGCGTCCCAGCATGCACTGTGCGTCATGTAGATCTTTCGTTTGGCGGGCGCACGCCGGACATGGATGTGCGCCCACTGAACTGTCAAAGGCCTGTTAAGGCCATTAGGAAACTAATTTACATAATTAACAGGGCTGCCCGTCCACCCTTAAGGTCAGCGGTGGGGGTGGGGGTGGGGGGAAGGCGAAGAGCCCAAGTGGCCTTCGCCTTTTTCGGGAAACCTCATCCACGGGCGGGACGAGGTTTCCCGCAGGTTTTATTAAAGAAATTTTTTAAATTTTCACAGTTCATAAACACGTTCCAGCTCATGTGACACTGTCACGTGGGGGGACATGTCTAAATATTTTTTATATTTCCTTATTTAAGAATTTCAATATGAGTTTGATCTCCCTGAGGCATTGCTGCTCTCTTTCGAGTGCAGGCCCCGACTCTCCCTCCTCCCCCCTAACCCCACCACCTCCCCACCGCCCCCCCTCCCCCTCCACTCCGACCCCATCGCCCGCACAGGTAGTGCTGAGAGCTACCGGCCGTGCATCATGCAGGCCAACGTAAAATGGCAGCGCGCAGCCGATCGCGGGCGGCGATCAGCTCGGCGCCCGCTCCCGACCGGCCCGTAATGGGGTCATCGTTCCATAGCTAAGCTCCACGTGCCCTCTGGTCCTCCAGCCCAAGGGGCCAGTTGATAGAATGTACAGCCCAGAAACAGGCCATTCATCCCAACTCGTCTCTGCTGGTGTTCACACTTCACCCAAGTCTCCTCCCATTCTATCTTCCTCACCTTACCCTCTCTATTCCTGTTTCTCTTATGTGTTTTTCTACTTCCGTTTCGAAAACATCTCTGCTGGGTGCCTCAACCACTTCCTGTGGTAGAGAGTTTTACATTCTAACACAAAAACAGAATTACCTGGAAAAACTCAGCAGGCCTGGCAGCATCGGCGGAGAAGAAAATTGTCGACGTTTCGGGTCCTCATGACCCCTCAGCAGAACTGAGTGAATCCAAGGAGAGAGGTGAAATATAAGCTGGTTTAGGGAGGGATGTGGGGGGTGTTGGGTGGGGGGAGAGAAGTGGAGTGGGGGTGTGGTTGTAGGGACAAACAAACAGTGATAGGAGCAGATCATCAAAAGATGTCACAGACAAAAGAACACATAGGTGTTGAAGTTGGTGATATTATCTAAACAAATGTGCTAATTAAGAATGGGTGGTAGGGCACTCAAGGTACAGCTCTAGAGGGGGTGGGGGGAGCATAAAAGATTTAAAAATATTTAAAAATAATGGAAATAGGTGGGAAAAGAAAAATCTATATAAATTATTGGAAAAAACAAAAGGAAGGGGGAAGAAACAGAAAGGGGGTGGGGATGGAGGAGGGAGTTCAAGACCTAAAGTTGTTGAATTCAATATTCAGTCCAGAAGGCTGTAAAGTGCATGGTCAGAAGATGAGGTGCTGTTCCTCCAGTTTGGGCAGGGCTTCACTGGAACAATGCAGCAGGCCAAGGACAGACATGTGGGTAAGAGAGCAGGGTGGAGTGTTAAAATGGCAAGCGACAGGGAGGTTTGGGTCATTCTTGTGGACAGACCGCAGGTGTTCTGCAAAGCGGTCGCCCAGTTTACGTTTGGTTTCTCCAATGTAGAGGAAACCACATTGGGAGCAACAAATGCAGTAGAATAAGTTGGGGGAAATGCAAGTGAAATGCTGCTTCACTTGAAAGGAGTGTTTGGGCCCTTGGACGGTGAGGAGAGAGAAAGTAAAGGGGCAGGTGTTACATCTTTTGCGTGGGCATGGGGTGGTGCCATAGGTGGGGGTTGAGGAGTAGGGGGTGATGGAGGAGTGGACCAGGGTGTCCCGGAAGGAGCGATCCCTACGGAATGCCGACGGGGGGGTGAAGGGAAGATGTGTTTGGTGGTGGCATCATGCTGGAGTTGGCGGAAATGGAGGAGGTTGATCCTTTGAATGCGGAGGCTGGTGGGGTGATAAGTGAGGACAAGAGGGACCCTATCATGTTTCTGGGAGGGAGGAGAAGGCGTGAGGGCGGATGCGCGGGAGATGGGCTGGACACGGTTGAGGGCCCTGTCAACGACCGTGGGTGGAAAACCTCGGTTAAGGAAGAAGGAGGACATGTCAGAGGAACTATTTTTGAAGGTAGCATCATCAGAACAGATGTGACGGAGGCGAAGGAACTGAGAGAATGGGATGGAGTCCTTACAGGAAGCGGGGTGTGAGGAGCTGTAGTCGAGGTAGCTGTGGGAGTCGGTAGGCTTGTAATGAATATTGGTAGACAGTCTATCACCAGAAATTGAGACAGAGAGGTCAAGGAAGGGAAGGGAAGTGTCAGAGATGGACCACGTGAAAATGATGGAGGGGTGGAGATTGGAAGCAAAATTAATACATTTTTCCAAGTCCCGACGAGAGCATGAAGCAGCACCGAAGTAATCATCGATGTACCGGAGAAAGAGTTGTGGAAGGGGGCTGGAGTAGGACTGGAACCAGGAATGTTCCACATACCCCATAAAGAGACAGGCATAGCTGGGGCCCATGCGGGTACCCATAGCCACACCTTTTATTTGGAGGAAGTGAGAGGAGTTGAAGGAGAAATTGTTCAGTGTGAGAACAAGTTCAGCCAGACGGAGGAGAGTAGTGGTGGATGGGGATTGTTCGGGCCTCTGTTCGAGGAAGAAGCTAAGGGCCCTCAAACCATCCTGGTGGGGGATGGAGGTGTAGAGGGATTGGACGTCCATGGTGAAGAGGAAGCGGTTGGGGCCAGGGAACTGGAAATTGTTGATGTGACGTAAGGTGTCAGAGGAATCACGGATGTAGGTGGGAAGGGATTGGACAAGGGGAGAGAGAAGGGAGTCAAGATAACGAGAAATAAGTTCCGTGGGGCAGGAGCAAGCTGACACGATCAGTCTACAGTTCTGTTTGTGGATTTTGAGTAGCTTTATTTTTACATTCTAACTGCTCTCTGAATAAAAAAAGAATTGATTAATTAGTAACTGTCTTATATTTATGGCTCCTGGTTTTGGTTTTCCCATCAACGGGTTCAATCTCTTCACGCCTAAACTATCCGACCCATTCATAATTTTAATAACCTCTATCAGGTCACCTCCAAGTCTTCGCTTCTCGAAAGACAAAAGCCTCAACCTTTTCAAACTTCTCCGACAGCTATAGTCTCTCAGTTCTGGTGCCAGCCTTGTAAATATTGTTCACAATTACACCAGTGTATCTTTATCCTTTTTATCACATGGAGACCAGAAGGGTGCACAGTACTCCAAATGTGACCTGAATGTGTTGCTTTGTGAGTTTTGGCAGGATAATATCTTTCCGCAGTTCATTACAGCCAAACCCACTGCTGTTTTCGTGTGATGGTCACACCTGTGTGTTGAGAGATCAGTAGGGCGAGGAAATCATGACTAATATTCTCATTTATTGCCACTGGATCAAACTCTGAGCAACCCCCTATATAAAAGCATCCATCCATCCATTTTCACACCGCTTCTCCTGGTGAGGGTTGCAGTGGTAGGAAGCTGAGCAGGACCCACCGGACTTCCCTAGCCTCAGCCATAGACTCCTGGAGGATCCCCAAGCGTTCCCGGGCCAGCCGAGAGATGTAATCCCTCCAGCATGTCCTGGGTCGGTCTCGAGTTCTCTGCCCTGTGGGCTGTGCCCGGTGCAGCCCCAGTGGGAGCCTACCAGGGGGCATCCTTTACAGGTGCCCGAACCACCTCAACTGGCCCCTCTTGATCCGGATCAGCAGCGACTCTACTCCAAGGCTCTCCTGGATTGCCAAGCTCCTCACTCTGTCCAGGAGAGTAGGCCCAGCAACCCTGCGGAGAAACCTCATTTCCTCCGCTTATACCCGCAATCTTAACATTTCGGTCATTATGCACTGTTCATGACCACAGGTGAGGATGGGGATGTAGATCGACTGGTAAACCGAGAGCTTCATCCTAAAACTCAGCTCCCACTTCACCACCAGGGACCGGTAGAGCACCCGCAGAACTACAGCTGCCACACCGATCCACTGGTCAATCTCACGCTCCCCCCAGCCATCACTCGTGAACAAGGTCCTGAGATACTTGAGCTCCTCCACTAAGAGAAGCTGTCCACACCACCCCCCCCCTCCTCCCCACACCCCACCCCCCCACCCCCCACCCCCTCACCTGGATGGAGCAAGCCACTCTTTTCCTGCGGGAGTACCATGACCTCAGATTTGGAGGTGCCGATCCGCAACCCAGCCCCGTCACACTCGGACAGTGAAACGTTCGGGGGTGTGCTGGGGATCACAGTCGGATGAGGCAAGAAGCACAACATCACCTGCAAACAGCAGAGATGTCGCCCTCAAGCCCCCAAACTGGATAGTCTCCATACCTTGGCCTGTCCATGAAAATCACGAACAGGGGTGGAGACAAGACGCGCCCTTGGCGGAGTCCAACGCCCACCTTGAACAAATTTGACTTAACGTCGAGAATGTGGACACAACACCCGCTCCGTGAACAGAGGGACCTGATAGCATGCAGAAGAGGCACCGATGCCATATATTCCCGCAGCACCTCTCACAAAATATCCCGAGGAATGTGGTTGTATGCCCTCTCCGGGTCCATAAGACCATAAGACATAGGAGCAGAAATTAGGCCAATCGGCCCATCGAGTCTGCTCCGCCATTCAATCATGGCTGATGAGTTTCTCAACCCCATTCTCCCGCCTACGCCCCATAACCTTTGATCCCCTTACCAATCAAGAACCTATCTATCTCGGTCTTAAAAACACTCAATGACCTGGCCTCCACAGCCTTCTGTGGCGATGAATTCCATAGATAGGTATGCAAAACAAAGGTCTACAAAGCATTGGTC
Source organism: Carcharodon carcharias (assembly GCF_017639515.1). Taxonomy (NCBI): domain Eukaryota; kingdom Metazoa; phylum Chordata; class Chondrichthyes; order Lamniformes; family Lamnidae; genus Carcharodon; species Carcharodon carcharias. Next base: position 4,294,728 of record NC_054497.1, on the reverse strand, counting down.
TTCAAAATCATTCTTGGAATTTGGGCAAGACCAGCATTTAGTGCCCATCCCCATACTTGCCCATCAGAAGGATGTGGCGTACCGAGTCAACACTCCTGCACACTACCAGTGTCCCAGCTATCCCCATTTATAGGTGCACAAATATCCATCACCTGTTTAACAATGTAAATGCCATTAAACCTGGACGATGTAATTTCCATTAAACATTAACAATGTAATTTTCATAAACATTGATAAGAAATACCAGCATTTTCACCCAGCGATGATGATGAAGCACCCAATACCTTTCCAAGTCAGGATGGTGTGTGACCCTGTAGGGCTGCATGTAGGTGATGGTGTTCCCAAATACCTGCTGCCCCTTGAGGTGGCCAAGATGACGGGTTTGGGAGGCGCTATCGAAGTTGGCTTGGCGAATTGCTCAGAAGGAGCTTTGCTACGTGAGCTGCAGCAGTTCAAGAAGGCAGCTCAACACCACCTTCTCAAGGGCAACTAGGGACGGGCAATAAATGCTGGCCCAGCCAGCAGCACCTACATCACGAAATGGACTTAAGGAAAAGATGCTGACACCAATTGTCACATCTTTACTGGTATATCAGCTGAGATCGGGCCGGAATGAAACCTGGGTGCACATTTGCGATGATATGATATTTATTCTGACTGGCACAGCTTTGACCTGAATGCTTAGCGTGCTTGTGTTAAATCTTGAAGAGTTTAGCCGATGACACTTTCTCAGGTTTTGGCCTTGTTGGACAAGGTTCATAGTTAACTCCTTGCCCCCTGTAACCTGATGTCCACTGTTTAACTACTTCAAATGTGGTCAAAAAGCAGTGAGACCAAGAGCGGGATGTTCTGGCCCCTCCTGCCACCGGTATTGTATGGACCCACTGAAAGTCCATGGATTTCTGGCTAGGCTGCCACATCCCCTGTGGTGGGTCCCACCATGTTGGGGCTGGAAAATACCGGCTAAAGAATTGAACAGAGAAACATTACCACTCTATTTCTGCCACTTGTTATGTTAAAGGCTCTCATGAGGCTTTGGAAGGAGCTAGAATTCACATACTGTTGGTCACCGCTTAGGCTATAAACAGCCAGATTTATTAAGTATTAAATGGAAGAATACACATTAACAATCATACATTGTGGATTTACAATATAAACTTAAACTAGACTAGGGACATAAATGTTGAGGTTAGATAAGACCAGGGACTTGGAATTCTGCAGTGAACAACTCACCCTCTGACTCCTCAAAGCCTGTCCACCATCTGCCAGTCAGCAGTGTGATGGAATACTCACCATTTGCCTGAATGAGTGCAGCTCCAACAATACGTAAAAAGCTCAACAACATCCAGGACAAAATAATCCACTTGATCGGCACAAATCCGCTATCTTAGACATTCGCTCCCTCAACTACAGACCTATCATGGTTGCAGTGTGTATCATCTCCAACATGCGCTGCAGCAACTCATCAAGGCTCCTTCGACAGCACCTTCCAAACCTGAGACCTCTACCGCCTAGAAGGACAAGGGCGCCAGCCGCTTGGGAACACCACCACCTGCAAGTTCCCCCCAAAACATCACACAATAACAACAACAACTTAGAGGTAGATTTTAAGGAGTGTCTTAAAGGAGGAAAGCGAGGCAGTGAGGTGGAGATGTGTAGGGAGGGAATTCAAAAGTTTAGGACCCAGGCAACTGAAGACATGACCAACTATGGTGGGGTGATTGAAATGGGAGATGCTCAAGAGGCCAGAATTAGAGGAGTGCAGATATTTCGGAGGATCATGGGGCTGGAAGGTATGACAGAGTTAGGGAGGAACACTGGTATGTGAATGAGACACCATTCTGCCTTGGAAGTGCATCACTGCCTTTCCTTCCTCCTTACAGAGTCAAAATCCTGGAACTCGCCATCTAACAGCAATATCGGGGTACCTACAGCTGCAGTGCCTCAAGTAGAATACTCACAACCACCTTCTCAAGAGTAGTGTCCTAGGCCCAACCATCTTCCACTGCTTCATCAATGATCTTCCTTCTATCATAAGATCAGAAGTGGGGATGTTCGCTGATGATTGCGCAGTGTTCAGCACCATTTGTGACTCCTCAGATATTGAAGCAGTCCATGTCCAAATGCAACAAGACCTCGACAATATCCAGGCTTGGGCTGACAAGCGGCAAGTAACATTTGTGCCACATAAGTGCCAGGCAATTACCATCTCCAACAATCTAACCACCTCCTCTTGACATTCAATGGCATTACCATCGCTGAATCCCCTACTATCAACGTCCTGGGGGTTATCATTGACCAGAAACTGAACTGGACTAGTCACATAAACACTGTGGCTACTAGAGCAGGTTACAGGCTAGGAATCCTGCGGTGGGTAATTCACCTCCTGACTCCGCAAAGCCTATCCACCATCTACAAGGAGCAAGTCAGGAGTGTGATGGAACACTCTCCACTTGCCTGGATGTACACCTCTGACACTCAAGAAGCTCGACACCGTCTAGGACAAAGCAGCCCACTTGATTGACACCCCGTCCACAAACATTCACTCCCTCCACCACCGACGCACAGTAGCAGCAGTGTGTACCATCTACAAGATGCACTGCAGGAATTCACCAAGACTCCTTTGACAGCACCTTCCAAACCCACGACTGCTACCATCTAGAAGGACAAGGCAGCAGACACATGGGAACACCACAACTTGCAAGCTTCCCTCCAAGCCACACATGATCCTCACTTGGGAATATATCGGCCATTCCTTCACTGTCGCTGGGTCAAAATCCTGGAATTCCCTCCCTAACAGCACTGTGGGTGTACCTACACCAGATGGACTGCAGCGGTTCAAGAAGGCAGCTCACCACCACCTCCTCAAGGGCCATTAGGGATGGGCAATAAATACTGGCCCAGCCAGTGATGCCCACATCCAATAAATGAATTTAAAAAAACTTCCACGTGTAGCACCTTCCACCACTTGGAGCAGCTGAAGCTACTAAACACAGATGTCTTTAGGAGGACGTTAGATAATACTTGAGAGAGAAAAGGATAGAATTCTATTGGGATATGTTTAGATTGAGATGAAAGGAGACTCGTGTGGAGTGTAAATATAAACCCGTTAGGCCGAACGGATCTGTTTCTTCTATGTGGTAGCAAGGTTCCACATTCAACTGATCTGTGGTAAAGATGCTTCTCCCGATCTCTTTATTGGATTTGTTAGTAACTATCATATTTATGGCCTGTACTTTTGACCTCCCCAACAAGTGAAAATATCTTCTCCTCATCTACCTCATAAAACCCCTTCAGAAAGACCTCTATAGGGTACAGCTCAGACAAAGTGGGAGGTACTTTCTCCATAGTTCTCGGTCCGGATTTCAATGGCGATATCTGGTAGGTGCGAGCTACCTATATACAAGGGAAGAAGGAAAAGAGACTGGAGGTGAGGTCACAATCTTTGGGCAGAATGCTGTCAAAGCTCACTCCAGGTTAGATTTTGGAACTTATCACTTCAGATAGAAGTGCTGACTCCCAAAGATAACTTTTAATGACATAATGACTGCTTCCTTGATTCTGTGCACCCTGAGAGGAGTTCAGCCTAGAAAGTGGATGGGAGACTCTTAACATATTTCAGAATAATCATGGTTCAGGACCATTTCTGTGCTTTTTGTTTTACTTCTTTAATAGGTGTTGCTGGCTAAGTCAGCCATTTGTTACCCATCCCTAATTACCCTGGAACTGAGTGGTTTGCTAGGCCATTTCAGAGGGTATTTAAGAGCAAACTACATTGCTGTGGCCAGTCACCCTTCCTTAAAGGGCATTAATGAACCAGGAGGAATTTTACAACAATCAATGATAATTTTGTGGTCACCATTATTGAGGCTAGCTTTCAATTGCAGATTTTAATCAATTGAACTCAAATTCCATCAGCTACTATGGTGGGACTTGAACCCATGGTCCCCACAGCATTAGTCTGGGCCTCTAGATTACTGGGCAAGTGACATTGCCACTATGCCATCATCGGCATAACATGGTGTTCTGCCAATAATATTAATTATCAGTTTTTGGTTAATCACAACATATTAATGAGGCAACTATTGAGAAAGAGAGAGAGAAAGAGACACACACACACACACACACACACACATATACACACACATATACACACACACACACACACGTACACACACACTCACACACACACGCACACATGTACACACACACACATACACACACACACACACACACACACATGTACACACACACACATACACACACACACATACACATACACACACGTATACCCACACACATACACGCTCCTAGTCAGTAAACTATGATGAACATTCATTCATTTATTTTAACCCTTTCTTAGCCTAGTTAGCTAACTCCTTCTTGATGGTTGGGATATGATTGAATTGTAGAAATGCTCAGTAGTTTTGGCTCATTTCCTACTCTGTAGGAAAATGTGAAGTTGTTCACTTTGGCAGAAAGAAATAAAAAGCAGAGTATTACTTAAACGGAGAACAACTGCAGGATTCTGAGGTGCAGAGGGATCTAGTGTTTTAGTTATGAGTCATAAAAGTTAGTATGCAGGTACACAAGTAATTAAGAAGACTAATGGAATGCTATCCTTTATTACGAGAGGAATTGAACATAAAAGTAAGGGTGCTATGCTTCAGTTATACAGGGCATTGGTGAGACCGCACTGTGTGCAGTTTTGGCCTCCGTTTCTAAGGAAGGATGTAAATGCGTTGGAGGTGGTTCAGAGGAGGTTTACTAGATTGATACCTGGAATGAGTGGGTTGTCTTATGAGGAAAGGTTGGACAGACTGGGCTTGTTTCCACTGGAGTTTAGAAGAGTGAGGGGTGATTTGATTGAAGTTTATAAGATCCTGAACGGCCTTGACAAGGTGGACATGGAAAGGATGTTTCCTCTTGTGGGTGAGTCCAGGAATAGGGGGCACTGTTTTAAAATTAGGGGTTGCCCTTTTAGGACAGAGATGAGGGGAAATTGTTTCTCTCAGAGGGTTGTGCAGCTTTGGAACTCTGCCTCAGAAGGTGGTGGAGGCGGGGTCATTGAATATTTTTAAGGCAGAGGTAGATAGATTCTTGTTAGGCAAAGGGTATCAAAGGTTATCGGGGGTAGATGGGAATATGGAATTTGAAACACAAACAGATCGGCCTTGATCATATTGAATGGTGGAGTAGGCTTGAGGGGCCAAATGGCTTACTTCTCCTATTCTGTTTGTTCATATATCTGATTACAGACAGGAAAAGTACATTGTACAGTGCTGTGTTTATCAGATAAGTGACACTGACAGAACTGACAGATGCATTTTCATTCCTTACATGTGTTAATAGGGGGAGGGCACCTACTGTGTTTAATTTGGCTGCGTAGGTGTCAGTTTAACCTAGTGGTGTGGCAGCCATACCTCTAAACCACAAGGATGTAGCTCAAGAACCACACTAGAAATTTGAAGACTTAATCTGGGGCAGACACATCAATTGCCGTTACAAGGGGGAGCGCTGCACAACGGGGGAGGTGTCATCTTTCAGATGAGGTGTTAAACTGAGGCTCCCATCTGCCCTCTCAGGTGGATGTAAAAGTTCCCACAGCCACTATTCAAAGATCCCCCAGTACCCTGGCCATTATTTATCTCAGCCAATGTAACCAAAGAACAGATTAACTGGTTATTTATCTCATTTCTGCTTTTGGGAGGTTGTTCTGTGCCAATTAGCAGCTGCATCATCTCCCTATATTACACATACTATATTACACCACTTTGTGAGGAATCCATTGGGGGTGAAGTGGACTGGGCCACGATAACTGCTCTATAAATATCATTTCTTTCTTAGGTCACAAAGCATACCACTTATTTTTTTTTTGTATTTGCTTTCTTGTCTTTTTTTAAAGATAAAATGAGTGTGTTTACAATCAACTTTATTTATCATGGAAGTGACTTCATTCAAGTCAGGCCACATCTTAATTATAGACCCATTGCGACCATTCCATCGAGCCACAGGTTTACTTTTTATGACGACCAAAAGCTGAGAAACTAAAAGAAATATGAAGCCAACTCACACCTTCACTTCTTCGTCAACCATCAATACCACAGTACTTACTGTTGCGACAGAGCTTCTGTTTATCATGTCGGAATGCAGGACACTTAGAACTCCCCCACCCTTACCCAAGTGGTGCAATCCTCCTAGGATTGCTCTGGTTTTAAGTTAAGCTTTTGTTGAAAAGAGACACGTCACCGAAACTTTTCATCTTGCACTCGTCGGGACAAATGCAAGAATGCCAAATTTCAAACAATCACAACAATTTATACTGCGGGAGAAAAGGGTGCTGATTGGTTGGCTGATTGGCCAAGGCATTACTGGAAAAGCTTTGGCACTGTGTCTCTCTTTTCACTCTCTTTTCAGCCATCTCCAAGCTCTGTACCGCCAAGCAGCTGTTTAACCCTTTCAGCGGGATTTTCCACACCCGCCCGCCACTGGGATCTTCCGGTCTCACCGCAAGTCAATGGACTTCTGGCCGGCGCACCGCCTCGCCCACGGCGGGTCCCACCCGAGACAGGGCCAGAAAATCCCGGCCTTTGTCTCCTTGCTTCTCTGTACTCTTCAATGGCCCAATTTTAACCTAACTCACATGACAGTGGAGAGTAAAATTGGGTGAGCAATTTTTGGCGGGGCAGATTAGGTTAAAATCAGGACTACAAATGAACAAAAGAGATTGAGTTTCCCACTCGACCCACAATATCTTAAGAAACGAGCAGTATAACATTTTCAAGTGCAAAGTTATGTGGACAATCTATAATCTACTGAATATTGGAAGTGAAAGCAGCCCCCATTAGTTTCTTCAGCATTGGTCTGCTGACAATGGAGACACAAGCGTTCAAGCAAAGGTCCGATTGGTTTGATTCCCCCCGTGAAAAACTTGAATTTCAGTTGACTGTCCTAAAATTCAACTGCAGTGTACCTTCACTTTGAAACTGATAAAAATAGAGTTTGCTCTGAGCACAGTACTGGGGAAATGAATGTGAAAAAAAAGCAACATCTGGGCACTATTTCAAAGAAGAGTTGGGGAATTCCCACCTGCGTCCTTGCCAACATTTATCCCCCCCACCCCCACAACCGACCGACACGGTTGGGAACAGGTCACCTGACCATCATTGCTTGGCTGCTCGTGGGATCTTGCTGTGCGCAAGCTGACTGCCATGGTTCCAATATTACAATAACAACAACAACTTGCATTTGTGTAGCACCCTTCAACATAGGAGGAAATGTCCTGTGGCACTGCCCAGGTGCTTTGTCAATGTTGACAATCGAGCCAAAGGAGGGGATATTAGGTCAGGTGACCAAAAACTCGGTCAGGCCGGTAGGTTTTAATTGGCACCTTAAAGAAGGGAAGTGAGGTAGGGAGGCAGAGAGGTTTAGGAGGGAGATCCAGAGCTAAGGGCCTAGGCAGCTGAAAACATGGCCACCAATGGTGGAGTGATTAAAATTGGGGATGCTGAAGGGGCCTGATTTGGAGGAAGGGAAATACCTTGGAGGTTTGTAGGGCTGGAGGCGGTTACAAAGATAGAGAGGTGGGGGGGTGAGTCCACGGAGGGCTTTGAAAACAAGGATAACAATTAAAAATCGAGGCGTTGCTTAACCGGGGGTCAATCTGACTACACTTCAGAATGACTTAATTGGCTGAGTCTGAGGCGCTATATAAATGCAAGTGTTTCTTTCTACTGGGATACAGGTTGATGTTAGACTGTGCATTTAGTGCAAGACCCACAAACTTTTCCCCACCAAAATAAAAATGTGACTTCCAAGAAAGTGGCTCTTCCTGGATCATAGTTAGAGCTTTTACCAGTGGCAACATGGGATCCTTGGAATGAGCCAAATTTTGAGGTTGTTGTTAAAGTGGATGAATTTATTAAGTCAGCTTTAATGATCCCACCTAAATTCTAATGAAGCTAAACGGAGATGCTAATCCCAGGTTTTTGGGTTTTTTTTCCTATGATATTCTATGGTAAGGGGCCTGTGGTCCACTCTAATGGTTTAGTATTTGTTTCATTGTGTGGTCGGGGTCCAAGTGGAGGTTTTGGGGATTGTCTACACTCCCAAAGTATGCTGCTCGAGTCCCTGGTTTCTCAAAACTATTACATTTTATTCACAGCTAGTGTTTATGGACTGAAGCAGTCCGTGCCCATGTGCAGCAAGACCCGGACAATATCCAGGCTTGGGCTGATAAGTGGCAAATAACATTCATGCCAGACAAGCGTCAGGCATGACCATCTCCAACAAGAGAGAATCCAACCATCGCCCCTTGACATTAATGGTATTACCATCACTGAATTCCCTATCATCAACATCTTGGGGGGTTACCATTGACCAGAAACTGGACTGGACCAGCCATAGAAATATTATTGTTACAAAAGCAGGTCAGAGGCTGGGAATCCTATGGTGAGTAACTCAGTTCCTGACTCCCCAAAGCCTGTCCACCATCTGCAAGGCACAAGTCAGGAGTGTAATGGAATACTCTCCACTTGCCTGAATGAGTGCAGATCCAACAACACTCAAGAAGCTGGACACCGTCCAGGACAAAGCAACCCACTTGATTGGCACCTCATCCATCACCTTCAATATCTACTCCCTCCACCACCAAAGCACAGTGGCAGCAGTGTGTACCATCCATGAGATGCACTGTAGGAACTCACCAAGGCTCCTTTGACAGCACCTTCCAAAACCATGACCGCTACCATCTAGAAGGACAAGGGCAGCAGACACATGGGAACACCACCACCTGCAAGTTCCCCTCCAAGCCACACACCATCCTGACTAGGAAATATATCGCCGTTCCTTCACTGTCACTGGGTCAAAATCCTGGAACTTGCTCTAATAACAGCGCTGTGGGTGTACCTACACCACATGGACTGCAGCGGTTCAAGAAGGCAGTTCACCACCACCTTCTCAAGAGAAATTAGGGGTGGGGTATAAATGCTGGCCTAGCCAGCAATTTCCAAATCCCTTAAATGAATAAGAAAATATTTAGACTTCTACACGTGGTTGGAGTTTCTCCTTCAAGATCTCGCTTATTTCTCAGTCATGTGATCTGACATTATTATTACAACAGTATGATGTACACTTCTGCTGTTAACCCTTCACTCTACATCTCCCCCCAAGACTTTATTGCCATCATATTTACATCCTTCTATATCTTCCCTCCAAAGTCTCAGACCTTATAGGGGGTGTAATCTCCCTGATCCCATTCTGATCTCCTTTTGCATAATCCTGAAGCAGTTCTGTACCTTGTGAAACTTTTTCTCCAGTTGCCCCAGTTCTGGGCCTGTTGCAAGACTTCTGCACTCTGAAATGGTTCTGGGAGTGATAATGGGAGTGGGCTCCATGCTTCCCCCGAGCCCTGGAATTGCTTCTGTTTCTGTTCTGCTGCTTGCTGCTTCGGGCCTGTGTTCACTGCTGTCCCTTCTCCAAGTCAGTGTCTCAGCTTGCATCTCTTGCTCCCACAATATTCCAACAATGTCTTGGTGAGCCTTGATTTATTTTTTCCCTTTTGGCCTTCTCTTTTTTTGCCAGCCCTGTATCTTTTCTTTAAGGTCTGCTGGGTCTTTTACTCGCTGCCACCATGTTCCATTGTGTGGTCAGGGTCTAGACAGGATTTTGGGTGGTCGTCTATTCTCCCAAAGGATGCCGCTCGAGTCTGTAGTTTCTCAAAACCATTAATCTTTATTTACAGCAAATATTTACACATTTGGACCTTCATACGAGGTTGGAGCTTCTCCTCCTTCAAGATCCCTTTCACTTCTCAGTCGTGTGATCAGAAACCATTCTTACATCAGCACCATGTATATGCTTCTGATGTTAACCCTTTACTCTGCAGCATACAGTCATTTGGTTATTTGTTGAGCATTGGTCTTGATAGATTGTTTTGGTTTTAAATCTCAGGACCATTCACCCAGCCTTCCTTCATTCCGAGGTGGATAAGATGAGGACCATTCCTCAGCTTGTGGAGAGGAAAACAGGAGGATGCACAGGTTGAGGTTTGTCCCACTGTAGCCAGGGTACCTCCTGAATGTCAGTGGACACAGAGATCAGCACGACAATCTTTCAGCATCTCACGTTCAATAGAAAACAATGTCCATGGGCGATGATGATGGAAGGACATGATTGCTCTGGAGAGAGTGCAGAGGAGATTTACAAGAATGCTGCCAGGGCTTGAAAATTGCAGCTGTGAGGAGAGATTGGATAGGCTGGGGTTGTTTTCCTTAGAACAGAGGAGGCTGAGGGGTGACCTGATTGAGGTGTACAAAATTATGAAGGGCCGAGATAGGGTAGACAGGAAAGACCTGTTTCCCCAGGAGAGAGGTCAATTACCAGGGCGCGTAGATTTAAGGTGATTGGTAGAAAGATTAGAGAGGACATGAGGAAAAACTTTTCACCCAGAGGGTGTCTGGAATTCACTGTCTGAATCGTGGTTGAGGCTCAAATCATTTAAAAGGTACCTGGATCTACACCTGAAGTGCTGTAACCTGCGAGGCTACGGACTAGGTGCTGGAAAGTGGGATTAAAATGAGCGGCTCATTTCTTTTTCATCCTTCTCTGGCCGGCACACACATGATGGGCTGAATGGCCTCCTTCTGCACTGTAACTTTTTTATGGTTCTATGATTCTCCCGTCGCTTTGACGCATGGAGTGTTCAGCAAGCAGGTCAGTTGTCCACTCTCGGAGCTGGTGTCACCTCATAATCGGTGTTAGACCAAACCTCGATTTGCAGATCCGATTGCAAATATGACATGTGAAGTCACTGTTGGAGGGGGCCGAACACACCACGCTCGCTTGCCCTTCAGGGGCCTGACTCTGTTCTGCTCAAATGTTGTAATTACTTTACAGAGCCACAAATTTGTTACAGCGCAGGAGGAGGCAATCCGGCCCAACTCAGGGAATGATCATTTCACCCAGTGCCATTCTCCTGCCCTCTCCCCATAACCCTGCACATTGTTTCTTTTCAAATAAGCATCGAATTCCCTCTTGAATGCCTCGACTGAACCTGCCTCCGCCACACTCTCAGGCAGCGTATTCCAGGCCCTAGCCACTTGCCTCTGCACCTATGGCTTTTGCTTCTTTTATCTGTTACCTTAAATACGTGCCCTCTGATCCATCCGCCAATGGGAGAGAGTTTCTCCCTATCTAATTGGTGACAGAGACCTCTCCGCTTGAATCTGTAGCGGGTCATTTTTCTCACCACGTAGTGGGGTCTGACTTACACTCTGCAATTGGCTTGCAGAACGTTTTTGTATCTGATTTCGGGATTGTCCTGTGGGTAATGACTATCTTTTTCTGTTTGGTTAGGCCAGAGTAACTACAGGGGCAATCACAACACTCATCTGTTATTGCTCAATCTGTTACCATCATCATAACCACAGGTCAAATAAAATGAGCCAATAGCCAGACATCACGGCTACTTTTTTACCGACCACTGCTTTGGGAGAGTACATCAGGCAGTTGAAATTTGTTATGAGAGAATGGATTAAGCAAACTGACCTTTCACCTTTGGGCTATGGCTTCCAATGCAGGCCCAGGCTGATGGTCTGAAAGCCTTCTATCCAAGTAAAGCTTTTATGTGGAGTTAGTCCAGGGCAGCCTTCAATCTCATTCTTAATGGATGAATTTCGAGGGTGCAGGAAGAAAATTGGATGGCGGTGTACAATGGCCATGTTGACTAGTAACCAGAGAATGTGAGTTCATATTCCCAGTGTTCCTTGAGTTATTTAAATTCAGTTTAAAAAAAAACCCCTGAAAATCAAAGTTAGCATCAGTAAAAGTATCGGATTAAAATCTTGACTGGTTCATGGATACTGTTCTTATTTGATCCAAACGTGACTTCAGTCCCATGTCAATGTGATTACTGTAGGTATTGGCATATAAGTCGACCTTTGAGGCCTCAAAAAATCCCCCCAAAAATTGGAGACTTACAGTCTGAGTATAAAAGTGAACCACAGGCGTGGGTGTGGGTGCAGATCACCATTCTGAAATGTCATTGGCATCCAGCACAAAGAGTGGGCATGTCTTAAACTCCCACATGTCCTCGCAGCACATTAATGTCATCCCCTCCATCACATCTGTTCTGATGATGCCACTTTCAAAAACAGTTCCTTTGACATGTCTTCCTTCTTCCTTAAGCGAGGTTTTCCACCCACGGTGGTTGACAGGGCCCTCAACCATGTCCGGCCCATCTCCCGCGCCTCTGCCCTCACACCTTCCTCTCCCTCCCACAACCATGTTCTCACTTTTCACCCCACCAACCTCCGCATTCAAAGGATCATCATCCGCCATTTCCACCAACTCCAGCATGATGCTACTACCAAACACATCTTCCTTTCACCCCCCCGCCCCCACCCCCCCACCCCCCACCACCCCCCCAACCTTGGCAGCATTCCGCAGGTATCGTCCCCTCTGGGACATCCTGGTCCACTCCTCCATCACCCCCTACACCTCAACCCCCTCCCACGGCACCTTCCCATGCAACAGCAGAAGGTGCAACACCTGCCCCTTTACTTTCCCCTCTCCTCACCGTCCAAAGGCCCAAACACTCCTTTCAAGTAAAGCAGCATTTCAGTTGCACTTCCCTCAATTTAGTCTACTGCATTCGCTGCTCCCAATGCAGTCTCCTCTACATTGGAGAGACCAAACACAGACTGGGTGACTGCTTTATGGAACACCTTCGGTCTGTCCACAAGCTTTATCCAGACCTCCCTGTCGCTTGCCATTTCAACACTCCACCCTGCTCTCATGCCCACATGTCCGTCCTTGGCCTGCTGCATTGTTCCAGTGAAGCTCAAAGCAAACTGGAGGAACAGCACCTCATCTTCCGACTAGGCACTTTACAGCCTTCCGGACTGAATATTGAGTTCAACCATTTTAGATCATGAACTCTCTCCTTCATCCCCACCCCCTTTCCGATCCCCCTTTTTCCAATAATTTATAATTTTTAATATTTTTTTAATATATATTTTTCTTTTCCCACTTATTTCCATTATTTTTAAATGTATTTCCATCCATTGTTTTATCTCTACCCTTCAGCCTATTTCGATCCGTTCCCCCACCCCACCCCCTCTAGAGCTATCTGTATCTTGCTCGTCCTGCTTTCTATCCTTAATGTCACCATTAACACATCCTTTAGCTAATATCACCACCGTCAACACCCCTTTGTCCTTTTGTCTATGACATCTTTGGCAATCTCTTCTTCGCCTCCACCTATCACTGGACCTCTACCCAGCTCTACCTGTCCCACCCACCTCAAACAGCTTATATTCCACCTAATTTCTATATTACTTAGTTCTGATGAAGGGTCATACGGACCCGAAACATTAACTGTCTTCCTCTCCGCAGATGCTGACGGACCTGCTGAGATTTTCCAGCCATTTTTGGTTTTCTTCTCAGCACAGCTTGTGTCACCTGCTTGATCCCTTGCTCCCAATTAGAAGCTACCAGTGAGTAAGGCACGCATTTTGTGCGGTGAAAAATTGAGGCTGGATACTAACGTGAGTGTAACGTGATGTGCCAGTTGACAAACGCGGTCGACTTATGCGCTGAGTATGTGCGAAAATGTGATTTCCGGGGCCAGAGAAAGGGATCGTCCTATATACTAGATTGACTTATACGCCGCTATTTACAGTAACCCTTAACTACAGTCTGAAATGGCCTCGTATTGAAATCCTCAGGAGCAACTTGGGCAGGCAGTACATGCTGGCCTTGTAAGCGGCGTCCACGACGAGCATGAACTCGCTTTAAAATATTCACACTCACTCGTTACCCAGCGAAGGACCCGCAAGGGGACACTTGAACTTCGCTCCTTTCCGGTGGTTTCGGCAAACGGAATATTAAACTTCAAGCCGAGCTCGGTTCAAAATTATGCATTTAAGCCAGGCATTCTTTGGCACTTGGTGGTGACGCAGGAGCTGCAAAATTGTGCGGAAGAAAGCAATCATTCTTGTGCCAGACCGACCCCTTTTTCTTAGAATGGAATCTCAATGGGGTGCCAATATTTAACACTGATGCAAGTTTCCACTCCCTTCTCCTTGGCAGCTCAGAGTTGGCATCAATAGTAAAAGGTCATTGAGGAAGCACACAATGTGGCAGTACCCTCCGAGCAACGTTGGCTTGCCGTGGTAACTACATTTCGCCCAGAATTTTTTTAAACTTGAGAAACCTACGTCCAGAGTTAGGACGCACGATGCAGGACTCCTGAAGATGCCTGCCTGCATTTATATAGTGCCCATATCGTCCCAAGGCATTTCACCGTGGAGCTAGGCAGGGCCACACATTCTGAGCCGAGAGGGAGAGCTTAGGAGAGAAGGCTGATTCAAAGATTGGCTTTGACTAGGCCCTTACGGGTGAAGGGAGACATGGCGTGGGGTTTCCCACACCCACCCACTGATGCCGTCTTCCGGTCCCGCCGCGACTCAATGGGCTTCCGGCTGGGGTGCCCGTGGGCCGGAAATTCCCGGCCGTAGAGAGGCAGAGTGGCTTAAGGAGGGAACTCCAGCCCCTTAAAAGGGAAAGGCTCGCTTTTAAATGGTGCTTTCGATGATCACTGGGAGCCTCAAAGCACGTTACAGCCAATGACCCACTTTTCTTTTTTTGAAGTCTGGTTACTTTTTGTTGCCGGAAAGGCGGCAGCCAATTTGCGCGTCAAATCACGGCTCTATCGGCCCTCTCGGGTGGATGTAGAAGATCCTGAGGTGCTCCTTTGAAGGGGAGCAGGGAGATTCTCCCCGGGTGCGCTGGCCAATAGTTATCCCCAAATCAACATCGCTGCGGGGAAAAAAAAACCCGATAAAATCTGTTTGTGGGATCTTGCTGTGCGCAAGTTACCTGCCACGTTTCCTACCGCTACAGCGGCGGCCCACCTCAGAAAGCACTTCATTGGCTGCCAAGCGCTGTGGGGCGCCTTGAGGCCGTGAAAGAGGAAATGCGAGTCTTTTATTCCTTTCTTTCTGCTTTGTTGCCCATCGTTTGCGGGAGGAACGGGGCCTTTTTACCTCTTATATTTGAAAAGAGTCTGCTGGAATGTTTTTTTTTTGTTTTCTTGTTGACTTTGGGATCTGAAGCCTTACAAAGAGCCTTTCAGACTGTGGTCAGTGCTATGGCATTCCTGGGAACCCACTTCCTGACAAAATACTGAACCATGTGGAACATATTTTCGACCTTACATCGAAAATTACCATATTTCTCCTACTAGCAAGAGCGCTTTACATTGTGTAAAAAACTACCAGGCTTGTTAAAATGTGAGTCAAGAGCACCCTGGACACAGGCTGAATGGAGGACCCTGAGGCAAAAGGCATCACACTTAATACCTCAAAAAAGTAAGGTTTGCATTTATGTAGTGTTTTTCCCAACCAGCAGACATTGCAAAGTGCTTTACAGCCAAAATGGTACTTTTTGTTTGAAGCGTGCTCACTGTTGTAATGTAGAAAACAACTCGGCCAATTTACACATGGCAAACTCCCACAATCAGCATTGTTAGTAGCCAGTCAATCTGTTTTCGTGATGTTGACTGAGGAATGAACATTGGCAACCCCCATGCTTTTCTTCGAAAGAATGCCATGGCATTTTTTACAAAAATTTACATTCACCCGAAGAGGCGTTTAACATCTCTTCCGAGAAAGACAGCACCTTCAACAGCGCAGCACACCCTCAGCGCTGCACTGAAATGTCAGCCTTGACGATTGGCTTCAAGCTCCAGAGTGGGACTTGAACCCAGAACTTGGGGAGTCAGATGTAAGAATGCCACCAACTGAGCCACAGCCACTTGGCTTCAAGCAGCATTGATGAGTGGGAAGAAAGCCAGGCTTTGTTGGCAAGAAGGATTTCAAAACGTTTATAAAACATAACATCTTTCACAACCCCAGGAAATCCCAAAGTGCTTTAAAGCTAATGGAGTAGTATTTGAAGTGTGGTTATTGTTATAACGTAGGAAATACAGCAGCCTATTTATGCACAGCAAGTTCCCACAGTAATACAATAATGAGGAGATAATCTGTTTTGTGGTGATGTGCGATGAGGGATAAATATTAGGATACCAGGGAAGACTCATACACTGAATAATGCAATTAGTATCTATATTTCACCTCTCTTCTATTTTTACTTAGTTCTGTTGAAGGGTCATATGGACTCGAAACGTTAACTGTGTTCCTCTCTGCAGAGGCTGCCAGACCTGCTGAGTTTTTCCAGGTATTTTTGCTTTTGTTTTGGATTTCCAGCATCCGCAGTTTTTTTGCTTTTATCTTAATGCAATGAGTATCTTTTGTATCTACCCTTGTGATCAGACAGCAGGAGGTGTCTGTTTAATGTCTCTTTCAAGAGAGAGAGAGAACCTTCTCAGTACAGCACTAACCTGAATTTTTAATTTAAGGTTGTGAAATGGGATTTGAACCTACAAGTTATACAGTGAACCACAGGTGATCCCCTTTTGCTCTAAAGTCCATGGAAAAAAAAACTGATTTACTGTCAATATTTGCCATAGCAGTAAACTCAACAAACGCTTGATATGTTGGGGAAATATACAAAGAAGGACTTGGGGAATTAGGTCTTTTATCATTCAACCGTCAATGATTACTGGGCAGCATGATGGAATTTGCATTGGAAGCAGTTCAGGGAAGGTTCACTAGGCTGACTCTAGGTACAGACCCAACACGTTCCCTCTAGGGTAATAGGAAGGAGTAATAAGCCCAGAGAACCAGAGATATTCAGGTTATGATGAGAAGGAAAAGAGAGGCTATTGGCAGGTACAAGGGAAGCAAATCAGCAGAGGCATTAGTGGAGTACAGACAGTGCAGGGTGGAGCTTAAGAAAGCAATTAGGAGAGCAAAGAGGGGATATGAGAAAGCTCTGGCTGGTAAAAGTAGGGAAAATCCCAAGATATTCGATAAGTATATCAATGGGAAGAGGATAACCAGGGAAAGAGGAGGGCCCTTTAGGGACCAATCTATGGGTGGAGCCAGAGAACATCGCTAGAGTGTTGAATGAATACTTCACGTCCGTCTTCACCCAACAGAATGAGGATGAAGATATCGAACTCAGGGAGAGAGACTGCGAGGTTCTTAAGCAAATCGATATAGGGAGTGACAAGGTATTAGAGGTGTTGGCAGGCTTAAAAGTGGACAAATCTCCAGGTCTGGATGATTTGAGCCCCAGACTGCTGAGGGAGGCAAGGGAGGAGATTGCAGCGGCTCTGACCCAAATTTTTTAATTCCTCTCTGGCCACGGGGGAGGTGCCAGTGGTTCCTCTATTTAAGAAGGGTTGTAGAGATAAGCCAGGGAATTACAGGCCAGTGAGTCTCACGGCAGTGGTAGGGAAACTATTGGAGAAAGTTCTGAAGGAGAGTATCTATCTCCACTTGGAGAGGCAAGGATTGATCAGGGATAGTCAGCATGGCTTTGGCAGAGGGAGGTCATGCCTAACAAATTTGATTGAATGTTTTGAGGGGGTGACCAGGTGGGTAGATGTGGGTAGTGCCGTTGATATAGTTTATATGGATTTCAGCAAAGCCTTTGACAAGGTCCCACATGGGAGATTTATAAAGAAGGCAAATGCACATGGGATACAGGGTAATTTGATAAGGTAGATTCAAAATTGGCTTAGTTGTAGGAGGCAGAGGGTGATGACAGAAGGATGCTTTAGTGACTGGAAGCCAGTGTCCACTGGTGTACCACAGGGATCTGTGCTCGGTCCCCTATTATTTGTTATTTATCTAAATGACATAGATGACAATGTGGGGGGTAGGATTAGTAAGTTTACAGATGACACAAAGTTTGGCCAGGTGGTTAACAGTGAGGTTGAGGGTCTTGGGCCACAGGAAGATATAAGCAGGGTGGTCAAATGGGCAGATAAGTAGCAGATGGAATTTAACCCTGAAAAGTGTGAGGTGATACACTTTGGAAGGAGTAATTTGACAAGGAAGTATCCAATGAACAGCTTGGCACTAGGAAGTTCTGAGGAACAAAGGGACCTTGGCGTGTGTGTCCATAGATCTCTGGAGGCAGAGGGGCACGTTAGGGGGGTGGTAAAAAAGGCATATGGGACAGTTGCCTTTATCAATCGAGGCATAGATTACAAAAGTAGGGAGGTCATGTTGGAGTTGTATAGAACCTTGGTGAGGCCACAGCTGGAGTAGTGTGTACAGTTCTGTTTACCACATTATAGGACGGATGTGATTGCACTGGAGGGGGTGCAGAGGAGATTCACCAGGATGTTGCCTGGGATGAAACATTTAACTTATGAAGAGAGGTTGGATAGACTTGGGTTGTTTTCATTGGAGTAGAGAAGAATGAGGGGCGACCTGATGGAGGTGTACAAGATTATGAGGGGCATGGACAGGGTGGATAGGGAGCAGCTGTTCCCTTTAGTTGAAGGGTCAGTCACAAGGGGGCATAAGTTCAAGGTGAGGGGCAGGAGGTTTAGGGGGGATGTGAGTAAAAACTTTTTTATCCAGAGGGTAGTGAGGGTCTGGAATGCACTGCCTGGGAGGGTGGTGGAGGCGGGTTGCCTCACATCCTTTAAAAAGTACCTGGATGAGCACTTGGCACGTCATAACATTCAAGGCTACGGGCCAAGTGCTGGTCAATGGGATTAGGTAGGCAGGTCAGGTGTTTCTCACGTATCGGTGCAGACTTGATGGGCCGAAGGGCCTCTTCTGCACTGTGTGATTCTGTGACGCCTGGGATGAAGGTGTTGTCTTGTGGAGAAAAGTTGAGTAATTTGAGCCTATGCTCGTTGAAACTTAGAAGAATGAGAGGTGACCCTATTGAAACACATGATTCCAAGGGGGTTTGACAGGGTAGATGCTGAGAGGATATTTCCCTTCGTAGGGGAATCTAGAATGAGGGGGGCCAGATTCATAGTAAGGGGTGTCCCATTTAAGATGGAGATGAAGAGGCGTTGCTTCTCTCAGAATGTTGCTAATCTGTGGAATTCTCTACTGAGGAGAGCAGTGGAAGCTGGAGTAATGAATACATTCAAGTCTAGGTTAGGCAGATTTTTGGATTTACAAGGGAGTCAGGTGGGGGTGGAGAGGCACAGACAGGAAAGTGGAATCAAGGCCACAATTCAGGTCACTCACTTTTCCAGGACCACTTCATCCAATTCAGGGTCACAGGGAATCAGAGCCTATTCCAACAGGCAATGGGCACCAGGCAGGGCACATCCAGGACAGGACATCAGTCCATCACAGGGCACAACCAGGGGGGGTGCAGCAATTTACCATAGCCAATCCACCTAACCAGCAAGTCTTTGGACAATGGCAGGAAACCAGAGCCCCTGGCAGAAACCCACACAGGCACAGGGAGAACATGCAAACTCCATACAAACAGGCACCTGAGGTCAGGATCAAACCCAATTCCCTGGAGCTGTGAGGCAGCAGCACTAACCACTGCGCCACCCCATAGGACTCACATCAGCCATGATCTTACCGAATGATAAAGCAGGCTCGAGGGGCTGAGTGGCCTACTCTGCTCCTATTTCTTATGTTCTTATGTTAAGTGTTTCAAATGATGAAAGGAAGAGTCAGAACTGACCATTTCCAATGATTCAGGGTCAAGAAGGAAGGGCTATAGGTACAAGATTAAGGGTAAGAGATTTAGGACAGAAAGCCAAGAGAGCATTGAAGATATGGAATTCGCTTCCAGGTTTTGTCATTAAGGCGCAAGGACTTACGTGCTCATATATAAATTTAATAGAACATCAGGTTTTTGCATTTGTTCATGGGATGTGGGCATCGCTGGCTAGGCCAGCATTTATTGCCCATCACTAGTTGCCCTTGAGAAGGTGGTGGTGAGCTGCCTTCTTGAACCGCTGCAGTCCATGTGGTGTAGGTACACCCACAGTGCTGTTAGGGAGGGAGTTCCCGGACTTTGAACCAGCGACAGTGAAGGAACGGCGATGCATTTCCAAGTCAAGGTGGCTTGGAGGGTGGTGTTCCCATGTGTCTGCTGCCCTTGTCCCTCTAGCTGGCAGAGGTCGTGGGTTTGGAAGGTGCATGGCAAGTTGCTGTACAGCATCTTGTGGATGGTACACACTCTTGCCGCTGTGCATCGGTGGTGAAGAGAATGAATACCTAAGGGGGCAGATGGGGTGCCAATCAACCAGGCCGCTTTGCCCTGGATTAAAAAGTAATCTGAGGGTAGAACTCCAAAAATCAGGATACAACTGGCTGACACTAAGACGTGGGGCGGGGTTTTCCAGTCCTGCCTGACCTGGCAATATCTCGGGTGGGATGGAAAAGTTTGGTGGACCGTCAAAAGGCCCTTTGATTTTGGGCGGGAATTCCTTGTTACACAGCGGGCAGGACCGGAAAATCCTGCCCTTGGAGGGCTTGGCAGGGGTTGCAGGGGAGGGGTTAAAATTTGCCTGTCCTTATATAGCGGATCTGCACCTCAAGTGCTGTAAGCTGCAGGGCTATGGGCCAGGTGCAGGAAGGTGGGATTAGAAAGGGCACCTGGGTGTCTTCGGGCTGGCACGGACAAGATGGGCTGAATGGCCTCCTGCTGTGCTGTAACTTTTCTATGGTTCTATGGTTCTAGTCATGGCTGTTCTAGCAACCGTGAAAACAACCGCAATGGTACAAGTAAGGAACAGAAGTTTAGACCCGGGTATTGACAAAATTGTCATTTTCCAAATCCAAAAAAAAGCCACCATTGGTCAGCAATAGTTAAGGTAATTTTTGCAATGTGTTCCAGGTTCACAAATTCCAGGGAGCTTCGTCAGAGGTTAGAGCCCTAACTGATAAAAGTGTACAAACAACTCTCTTTTTTCAAGGTCACTGGATTTGCAGAGTCCAATGGATAACTAATTGGGTTAAAAGATATTCCAAGGTACAATGTTCTTATTAATTATTCACACTCTTTGAAGTATTGTACACATTTTCATCTTTCTTAGCCTGTCACCTTGCCTCTGGCCTGACACAATCTCCTTTAGCTTTAGGGTTTAGACTCAAAACTGGCCAAGGCAATAATAAAAAAAGCCAAATGTTTGCACGAGCAAATATTTTGTTCACCAGAATGATGGCAACACCACCTTGTCCAAGGGCGGGATGGAAACCTCTGTTAGGGAATAAAATAAAGAGAAAATATCTGGGGACAGCATTTTTATGAGGTACGCTTTCAGGTGCTTGATTGCGCTGCATGGACATATTTTGCAGCTTTCTTTGTGCTTTATTTTATTATTTAGAGGCCTGCAGCTCCCTAAGGCAGCTGTCTGCCTTCAGGCAGCTCACTGGAAGTGCTCGCCCGTGTCCCCGGTGATGTTGTCACCCCCCCTCTTCCTGCCAACCCCCCCCCCCCCCCCACCACCCCGGCAGCGCTAAGCTATCAGCGCACGTTTCACGCTGGTTGGCTGTTGATTGGCCAGCCAGTGTGAAATCGCGGTCGGGAGCCTGTCTCCCGACAGCTCCCGGGCCCACTGATCGCACACACCCAACGAGGGGGATATTCAGGCCCATGAATTATAGAGCACGGAAGGAGGCCACTCAGCCCCTCCTGTCTGTGCTGGCTCTTGGGCAGAGCGATCCAATTAATCCCACTACCCCACCCCCCCCAACCCCTTCTCTTTCCCCGTAGACTTATAATTTTTTTCTTCCTTCAGGGATTTACCCCATTCCCATTTGATATTTATTATTGAATCTGCTTCCACTGCCCCTTCAGACAGCACACACGTCAAATCGTAACAACACACAGCACAAAATAAATGTTTTCCTCATGACAGCTCTGACTCTTTTGACAGTCACCTTCAATCTGTGTCCTCCGCTTATCGACCCTCCAGCTTTGGAAATACCTTCACCTTAGATACGCTATCAAAATTGATCATGATTTTGAACATCTCCATCAAATCTCCTCTGAACATTCGCTGCTCTAAGGAGACCAACTCCAACTTCTTCACATAATGAAAGTCCTTCATCTCTGGTATCATTCTAGTAAATTCTTACTGCACCCCCTCCAAGGCCTTAATACCCTTCCTAAAGTGTGGGGTCCAGAAATAGGCACACTGTTCCTGGTGGGGCCTAACCAGCCATTTACAAAGGTTCAGCATAGCTTCCTTGCTAATGTTTCTGCATTTGCCACGTCGATTTTTTTTGTCTGATAACACTACTGTGAGTTGGGTTGCCAACTGTGATGAAATGTATTCCTGGAGGTTTCATCAGATGACTTGCCCTCACACTCCTGCCATTAGTTGGCCAACACATCCATCTTTGTGACTTCACTGCCTTCCTACACCAATTGGAAAGCAAAGAGACTCATTACTCATTTGGACGATTTTTAAAAAAAATTCATTTTTACAGGATGTGGGTGTCACTGGCTGGGTCATCATTTATTACCCATCCCTAATTACCCTTGAGAAGGTGGTGGTGAGCTGCCTTCTTGAACCGCTGCAGTCCCTGTGGTGTAGGTACACCCACAGTGCTGTTAGGGAGGGAGTTCCAGGATTTTGACCCAGTGACAGTGACAGAACGGCGATATATTTCCAAGTCAGGGTGGTGAGTGACTTGGAGGGGAACTTCCAGGTGGTGGTGTTCCCATATGTCTGCTGCCCTTGTCCTTCTAGATGGTCGTGGTTGTGGGTTTGGAAGGTGCAATGAAAGGAGCCTTGGTGAGTTCCTGCAGTGCATCTTGTAGATGGTACACACTGCTGCTACTGTGCATCGGTGGTGGAGGGAGTGAATGTTTGTGGATGTGGTGCCAGTCAAGCAGCTGCTTCATCCTGGATGGTGTCGAGCTTCTTGAGTGTTGTGGGAGCTGCACTCATCCAGGCAAGTGGGGAGTATTCCATCACACTCCTGACTTGTACCTTGTAGATGGTGGACAGCCTTTGCGGAGTCAGGAGGTGAGTTACTCGCCACAGGATTCCTAGCCTCCGACTTGCTCTTGTAGCCACTGTATTTATGTGGCTACTCCAGTTCAGTTTCTGGTCAATGGTGATCCCCAGGATGTTGATAGTGTGAGATTTGGTGATGGTAATGCCATTGAATGTCAAGGGGTGATGGTTAGACTCTCTCTTATTGGAGATGGTCATTGCCTGGCATGTGTATGGCACAAATGTTACTTGTCACTTGCCAGCCCATGCCTGGATATTGTCCAGGTCTTGCTGCATTTGGACATGGGCTGCTTCAGTATCTGAGGAGTTGTGAATGGTGCTGAACATTGTGCAATCATCAGCGAACATCCCCACTTCTGACCTTATAATGGAAGGAAGGTCATTGATGAAGCAGCTGAAGATGGTTAGGCCGAGGACACTATCCTGAGGGACTCCTGCAGTGATGTCCTGGACCTGAGATGATTGACCTCCAACAATCACGACCAACTTCTTTTGTGCTGGGTATGACTCCAACCAGTGGAGGGTTTTCCCCCTGATTCTCATTGACTCTGATTTTGCCGGGGCTCCTTGATGCCACACTCGATCAAATGCTGCCTTGATGTCAAGGGCAGTCACTCTCACCTCACCTCGGGACTTCAGCTCTTTTGTCCATGTTTTAAGGCTGTAATCAGGTTAGGATTTGAGTGGCCCTAGCGGAACCCAAACTGAGTGTCAGTGAGCAGGTTATTGCTAAGCAGGTGCTGCTTCATAGCACTGTTGATGACCCCCTCCATGACTGAGAGTAGGCTGATGGGGCGGTAATTGGCCGGGTTGGATTTGTCCTACTTTTTGTGTACAGGACATACCTGGGCAATTTTCCACATAGTCGGGTAGATGCCAGTATTGTAGCTGTACTGGAACAGCTTGGCTAGTTCTGCAGCACAAGTCTTTAGTACTATTGCCTGAATGTTCTCAGGGCCCATAGCCTTTGCCATAGTATCCAGTGCCTTCAGCCGTTTCTTGATATCATGTGGACTGAATTGAACTGGCTGAAGATTGGCAGCAGTGATGCTGGGGACCTCTGGAGGAGGCCGAGATGGATCATCCACTTGGCACTTCTGGCTGAAGATTGTTGCAAATGCTTCAGCCTTATCTTTTGCACTGATGTGCTGGGCTCCCCCATCATTGAGGATGCGGATATTTATGGAGACTCCTCTGCCAGTGAGTTGTTTAATTGTCTACCACCATTCACGACTGGATGTGGCAGGACTGCAGAATTTAGATCTGATTCGTTGGTTGTGGAATCATTTTGCTCTGTCTATCAATTGCTGCTGATGCTGTTTGGCATGCAAGTAGTCCTGTGTTGTAGCTTCACCAGGTTGACACCTCTTTTTGGGTATGCCTGGTGCTGCCCCTGACATGCCCTCCTGCACTCTTCATTGAACCAGAGTTGATCCCCTGGCTTGGTGGTAATGGTAGAGTGGGGGATATGCCGGGCCATGAGGTTACAGATTGTGGTTGAGTACAATTCTGCTGCTGCTGATAGCCCACAGCGCCTCATGGGTTCCCAGTCTTGAGTTGCTAGATCTGTTCTAAATCTAGCCCATTTAACACAGTGGTAGTGCCACACAAAACGATGGAGGGTATTCTCAATGTGAAGACAGACTTCATCTCCTGTGGTGGTCACTCCTACTGATACTGTCATGGACAGATGCATGTGTGGCAGGCAGATTGGTGAGGATGAGGTCAAATAGGCTTTTCCTTCTTGTTGGTTCCCTCACCACCTGTCGCAGACACAGTCTAGCAGCTATTTCCTTTAGGACTCGGCCAGCTTGATTGGTAGTTGTACTACCGAGCCAAACAGGCTTTTTGGTCCCCATTTTCAATATTTTTGTACCTGTTAAAGAGAAATGTTCAAAGAAAATGACAAATAAACCCAATCTTTTTTAATGTCCCGATGATTTTTCTCAAGGGTTGCACACACAGCAGTGTCCTAGGAGATTGATCTTCAATTCCTGGAGACGCCAGGCCAATCCTGGAGGGGTTGGCAACTCAAGCTGTGAAATGACTTGGGGGTGTTTAACCAGGTTATAGGTGCTATATAAATGCAAGTTGTTGTTGGTGACAAAGGGACTTACATCACTGCAGCCCAAAAGGCGCATAATCTCTTTCCATAAGTCTATGAACTGCTATGAATTAAAATCAATCAATTATGATGTTTTCATAAATGATGTTTTCCTTGGAACTGAGGATGCTGAGGGGTGACCTGATTCAGGTATACAAGATTATGAGGGGTCTAAATAGAATAGACAGGGATGCCTTTTGTCCCCCAGCGGGGGGGCGGTGGTGGGGGGTGGGGGGTGGTGGGGGGGCTTGATGACCAGGTGGTGCAGATTTAAGATGATTGGTGGAAAGATTAGAGGGGACATGAGGAAACACTTCTTCACCCAGAGAGTGGTGGGTGTTTGGAATTCGCTGCCTGGTTTGGTGGTGGAGGCAGAAACCCCTCAACTCATTTAAAAGGCACCTGGATCTGCACTTAAAGTGCTGTAACCTGCAAGGCTACAGACCGGGTGCTGGAAGGTGGGATTAAAATGGGCAGCTAGGTTTTTATTTTCTCTTTGTCGGCTGGCGCAGACACGATGGGCTGAATGGCCTTTTTCTGTGCCGTAACTTTTCTACGTTTCTACAATCAATTAATGGAAGCAGATCTTTGAATATAATTCAAGGGACACTGCCCTCATGGAGAGGGGGAATGTTTGACCTTCTTGTAAATTTGAGAACAATATTTTTTGACATGATTTGCATTATCACAGTTGTAAACAGATGAGAACATTTTAAACACATGAAAACCCAATGAAATCTATTTTTTGCAGGACCATTGTCATTAACTGTGCCTTTGTTTCTCTGTAAGCCCCTCTGCTCTACTACTCCATTTTGTGGTCAAATTTGCTGTCATAACCTGATTTGTAATACACCTTTAAGACAAGTATTCTAATGTGAGGTCACATGATCTTGATACCCAATAGCAGAGTAGCGCGGGCCACCTTTAGGTGAGAGCACCTTGAGTTCGTCACCGATGAGTGTAGACAGAGTTTTATGTTGTGAGCGCTCAAGTATAGTTGTAGAGTTTAGTTTGTGAATAAATGGAATGCGGTTATTCTAACAACGCTCTCTTGATGTTCTCTGTCTCTGTACCGACTTCGTCACCCCGAACTAAGCATGCAACCCGGGTGTTTTAGCCCCAACAAACCACCGGATCCAACATTTGCCCTTTTACATTATTTAAGAACTTAGCACAAGTTTAATTATTATTCCACTGTAAGTAGCTTATTTGTGAAAATGGGATGGCAGATTAACTGCTGCACTAACTCACACTGATCGTCAATGAAGGAACAGCAGCGAAACTGTGGATTTAAAATTCCCAAAGTCCCATTTGAACTGATTCTTCTATTCCACCACCCCCTCCCCCCATTCTTCCCATGCCCAACAAACTCAGAACATTCCCAAGTCATGTCATCTTTAGCGGACAAGCTGTAAGAAAACAATTCCATTTGGAATCCCAGGACGTTTCAGGGCCAATTTTCACACTGTCTCTCTCTCTTTCTCTCTCTCTCTGTGAGAATCTGTCACCCTTTAAGAGAGGGCAGTGAAGCTTTTTGCACATCAGAAGGAGCAGTGGTTGGTTAGCACACGGTGGGAACTGTACAGTACATGTCTCAAGGCCTCTGTTGGTGACATTTCTCGGTCAAGGACATAGAGTGCTTTTACAGAAAAGAAAAACCCTCCCACGCTCCAGTCTGTTTTTAATTTATTTTCATACTCTACTTCTTCCCTCCTCCCCCAACGCCTTTGCCTTGATGTTAAGGTTGTTTGTCTTTGAAGATAATCAGTGTGATTGACAGATGTGAGAACCCAATGAAATGCTTTTCCTGCAAAGCCATTCTGCCATAAATTGTGCCTTTCTCCCCCCTCCCCCCCACCCCTGTAAGCCTCTGCTCTACAACTCAGTGCATTTGAGGCGGCTGAGTGGGTACAATAGTGGAGCAAAATATCCCTATAGGCACTTCACATAGGGTTGCCAACCCTCCAGGATTGGCCTGGAGTCTGCAGGACACAGGTGTATGAGACCCCTGGAGAAAAGTCATCAGGACATGAAAGGAGGTTGTTTTTTTTTTGTCACTTTCTTTGAACTTATCTCTTAGCCAGATATAAAAATATTGAAAATGGGGGGAAAAAGGGCCTTTTCTCCCCCATTTTCAATGTTTTTATATCTGGTTAAAACATGGCTGACAGCCAATCATCATCCAATTGGGTAATGAGTCCTTTTCTGCTTATTAATGACTCTTCCAACTGGGTAATGAGTCCTTTTGCTTTCCATTTGGTGTGGGAAGGCAGTGAAGTCACAAGGATGGATGTGTTGGCTGGAGCGGGGGGTTGGGGGGGGCGGCGGGGGTGGTGGGAGGCCAGTCATGTGATGGAACCTCCAGGAATACATTTAATCACAGTTGGAAACCCTAGCTTCACAAGAATGTTATCAAAGAAAACATATGTCCAAGCACTTGAGGGGTATTAGCCGACTGAAAACTTTGGTCAAGAAAGGAGATTTTAAGGTGGGCAGGTGAAGAGATTAAGGGAGGGAATTCCAGAGTTCAGGGCCTAACCCACCGAGGGCATGGCTACCAGGGGTGGAGCAGTGAAAACGGAGGGTGAGCAAGAAGCCAGAAATGGCGGAGGGCTGTGAAACTGGAGTGGGGGTGGGGTGGGGGGGGGGGTTTGAAAACAAGGTTGAGAATTTTAGAGTCAAAGCGTTGCTTAATCAGGAAGTGGTGCAGGTCAGAGAGTGCAGTGGGTGATAGACCTTGGTGCATGTTAGGATATGGGCAGCAGGGTTTTGACTGAGTTCGAGGAGGGTGGAAGGTGGAAAGCCTGACCAGGGAAAGATTGGAATAGTCGATTCTCGGGGCAACAACGGCGTGGATAAAGGTTTCTGCAGCAGATGAGTTGAGATGGGTGAAGACGGGCAATGTAACAGAGCTGGAAGTGGGTTGTCCTGGTGGTGGAGAGGATATGGGGGGGTTGTGGGGGGGTGGGGGGGGGGGGGGGGGGTGGGTGGGGGGGTGCGGGGGGGGTCAGAATCCGAGCTCATTTACTGAGGAAAATGTGCATGGTTCCTTTCATCCACTCGTTTGTCACAAGTCCCGATCAGCAAGTCACATTTTTAATACTTGCTGTCGGCAATAGTTGCTCCGAGGATATTAAGGGGTTAAAACTCACCTTCAGGGGTGTGCAAAATGGGAGGTGGCAGGTGGGCTGCCCATTACGAAGCCACATTCAGTTATCCTTCCAATTGAACCTGCCCGTTTTGCAACCTCTCCCCCCGGGTGGAACTTTGACCCCGAGCTTCACCCACATTGTCTGGGACCAAGGTGACAAGTAGACCCAAATCCGGCTATAGTGCAGGCTCTTCGTTTCTTTGAAAGGGACGTTAGTGAAGCGGTTGGGGGTTTTTGACAATCCAACAGCTTTCACCATGTTTTATGTGTTGCCAGATCCATGAATGTTCAGATTCATATTGAACTGCATGCCACAATTTGGTGCGATGGGATTTGAACTTATGACTCGGCTAACTTGGAGATGAACTTGGGACCTTCAAGGTTTCAATATTTTTATATCTGGTTAAGACATGGCTGACAGTCAATCATCATCCAATTGGGTAATGAGTCTTTTTGCTTTTCAATTGGTGTATGAAGGCAGTGCATCACAAGGGTGGATGTGTTGGCCGACTAAGAGGGATGCAAGTGGGGGCAAGTCAAGTAATGAAATTTCCAGGAAAACATTTAAGGTTTGCGAGGGTTAGGACCACATCCGAGGCTGCATTTACCATCTGAGTCAGTGAGGGAGCCATTTATTTATGTTCTGGGTTGTAGGTAATTCACTGGTGAGGGAGAATAGGTCTGAGACTTAGACCATCTCACCTGGATGTGCATGCTTCTCTCCTGTCTCCCCTTATACCCTCCCTGAGCTCATCCTGTCCATGAGACCCACCACCTGCTCTCTCGGCCCTATTTCCACTAAAAGTGCTGACCATCCAACTTCTCTTCCTGTTTCCCATGTTGGCTGATATCAGAAATGTTTCTCTCTCTTCAGGTGTTGTCCGCCTCTCCTTCAAATCTGCCGTCACCACCTCTCCCCTGGAAAACCCAAACCTTGCCCCTCCGTCCTTGCGAGCTGCCGCTCCATCTCCAGCCTCCCTCTCTGCTCCAAATGCGCTGCCTCCCAGATCTGTGCCCATCCCTCAAAGGCCAACTCTGAATCCCTCCAATCAGGATGCCACCCCTGATGGGTCAAAGCTGCTCTTATCAAAGTCACAAATGACATTGTGACAAAGGGTCATCCCTCTTGACTTGTCTGCAGCCTTTGACACAGTTGACCACACTATCCTTCACTGGTGTCTAGCTTGATCATGGGTTTACAAACTCTGCCAGTAGGTACATGCACCAGAAGCAAATTTCTGTGCTATGTGGTTAGTCATCTCAACAGCAATACATTTAAGGCAATGATTCAATCAATTTTTTTTCCCCTTTTGGCAAGGATAGCATTTGTGGTCCACCCCTAATTACCCTTGAACTGAGTGACCTGCTAGGCCATTTCAGAATCAACCACATTCCTGTGGTCTGCAGTCACAGGTAGGCCAGACTGGGTAAGGACAGCTGATTTCCTGCCCTAAAGGGCATTAGTGAACCAGTTAGGTTTATAGCACAACAGATGATAGTTGCCATGGACACCATTCCTAGATTTATTAATTGAATTTTAATTCTGCCTATTACAATGGTGGGATTTGAACCCATGCCCCTAGACCATTAGCCTTGGCTTCTTGATTATTAGTGACTTTACCATTATGTTACTGTCTTACCAGGTGAGATTATAAATTAAAATGTTTTAGTGGAATGGAAGCCCCTTAGTGTATCCCCATACAGGAACACTGGTTTCAGTCTACAAAACATAGTTGGAATTCAAGCCTTTGTTGGGCTACAGGGATATTTCCTTTCTCGTGACCCTCCCAAAAAAAATCTTATGTTTAATAACAACAGCAGAAGCACTCAGAACTGTTGGCTTTTGGGTCCCCATTTTAACCAGGGTGGGGATTTTAGGTGGGAACATGGTGAGGAGAGAGTGGATTTTCCTTTATCTTGTATCATTGGGGGTGAAGACAAGTTATACTGACTGAGTTAAGCTTGATCATAACTGTTGCTCTGGCTGTTCACTTGCTTGGAAATAAAACGAATTAGCCATTCATATTGGAATAGTCTTGAGGGGCTGAATGGCCTTCCCCTGCTCTTTGTCTTATCAGGCATTTTCCAAGTCTGCTTTTGAAAAGGTTGGAGAGGCTCATACGATGGCATGTGTGAAAGAGACAAATATCAAGTTTGGTTCTCAAGGTGACACTGTTGCTTCAACCCTGGATTATATTATTGACTCATTTGATATGACAGCATGTTAGAAGTTCAGATTTCTGACAGAGTGACCAGCCCCAAGAGAATATTGAAGACAAATTGTAACAAGGCTAACATTAACCAGATTTCCAGCTGCATTAAGGTTTAATGAAAGATGTTTCGTCATGAGTTATTAATAGTCTCAGTTGCAATTATTGAAACAGATGGACACAGAGAGTAGGGAGACAGTGGTATAGTGGTAATGTCACTGGACAAATAATCCAGAAGTTCAGGCTAAAGGGGTCATGGGTTCAAATCCCACCATGACAGCTGGTGGACTTTAAATTTAATTAATAAAATCTGGAATATAAAACTAGTCTCAGTAATGGTAACCATAACAGCTATTACTGACTGTCATTTAAAAAACCATCTGGTTCACTAGTGTCCTTTAGGGATGGAAATCTGTTGTCTTTACCCTTTGACGCAGTTGACTACACCATCCTCCCCCGCTGGTGTCTAGCTTGATCAAGGGTTCACAAACTCTATCAGAAGCCTACATGCGACTCCAGACCCACAGCTAAGTGGTTGACTCTTAACTGCCCTTTGAAATGGCCTAGCAAGCCATTCAGCTCAAGGGCAATTAGGGGTGAGCGACAAAATGCTGGCCTTGCCAGTAGGGCTGCCAACTGTGATTAAATGTATTCCTGGAGGTTTCATC
Source organism: Carcharodon carcharias (assembly GCF_017639515.1). NCBI lineage: Eukaryota > Metazoa > Chordata > Chondrichthyes > Lamniformes > Lamnidae > Carcharodon > Carcharodon carcharias. The sequence continues at coordinate 4,263,722 of NC_054497.1, read as the reverse complement.
ACATGGTTGCTCCCACGCTCCAGCCACTAATCGGCCAACACATCCATCCTTGTGACGCACGGCCTCGCTACGCCAATTGGAAAGCAAAAAGACTCATTCCCCAACTATCAGCCAAACAGCTATTTCCCCCCCCACAATTTTCACTATTTTTATACCTGGTAAAGGGAAACGTTCAAAGAAAATGAAAAAAAAAGCAATCTTTTTATAACGTTGCAATGATTTTTCTCCAGGGTTGCACCCAGCAGTGTCCTGGAAGATTGATCTTCAATTCCTGGAGACTCCAGGCCAATCCCAGAGGGTTGGCAACCCTCCTTGCCAACAATACCCACATTCTATGAAAGAATTAAAAACAAGATACTAAACTACAAAGAGGCAGGATCCGTCTGCACTTGCTGTACAATTAGTGGTTTGATCTTCTTCTCTCTGGTTACGTACTTAAGCAAAGCATGTAGATTATCAATGTATGACTTGGATCGAACATAACAACCCGAGATAGTGTTGCCAACCTTCCAGGATTGAAACGCAGCCACTGTGAATTGAAGATTCACCTCTCAGACACAACATCCAGGAGAAAAGTCCGTCAAAATGAATTGTGCATTTTGTTTTGTATTCTCCTTAAACTTAATGAACCAAAAATTTCAAAGATACTGCAGATGTGAGTTGGGCTTTACTGGGCACTCCGTGGTTGGAGGAAGACAGGATCATGTGATGAAAACTCCAAGAATATTGCCAACCACAGTTGGCAACCATAGTCCCGGAACATGGACAGTGTAATGTTACCATGTATGACGGACATCACCAACAGCATCCTGGAAGCTTTAGGATGTTACACTGTATTAAGATGAGGCTTTTATATATATATATTGTACGACCACAGCCGGTGCTAATTACCGCACAAACCAAATGCCAGAGGGAAACCTGGCTTCTGGGTCATGCCCTTTGTTTTGTATTCTGAAAATGAAGAGAAGATGTACTGATCTCAGCAGTAAGAGGTCCAGTAACACTTTTGGGATTTTAAAAATTAAAGTAAAGGTTTTATTAAGAAGAATAAAAGAAAACTCAAGATTACAGTTACACAATTAAGGTTAGTCTTACAAAGCATTCCCCAAAAAGACTCTATACTTGGTCAAACCCACAAGTAAACATCTCCAGGCAACGCTCCCTTATAGATGTTAACTATAAAAGAAATCCAGTAATATTACAAACTGCTGTAGCTTCAGTAAAGGTATACCATATGACCTTTATCCTCATCCACTCTGTGGTTGGATCCACTTCAGAATAAAAATGCCTGTTGCAGCCCAAGACTTTCCTGGCTTGACTGGATGATCCACCCAGCCCAGAACCAACAGCTCCCAGCTCAGTTATCTCTATATACTAAGTGCCCCACAATAACTCTAAAATGCCTTTTTTCCATTTTCATCTCTGGTTCCGTTGTTCTCACCCCTCTTTGAAGCTCAAATCCTTCCAAATATAAAATATTTTATGCCTCTATCTTGTCTTTGCTTTCGGGTCAGTAAAATATAATATCCCCACTATTATGTACCTATGGACCTCCTGCAACATGCAAACATGTTTCTTATTACCTCTGACTCCCCTTTGATTTTCAAACAAACTCTCTACTTATCTAAAAGTGCAAGTGTTAGATCTAATCTATTTATTTGTACCTCAAACTTAACACCTCTTTCCTTTTCATGTTTTAAACCCCCCAGACAACCTAACTCCTATCAACCTCTTGCCCAGCTTAATGAAATCTCACACACACACACACACAGACACACACACAAGCACAATATTTCCCAAAGTATTTTTTAAAAAACATCTATTCTCACTATATATATATAGTTTGCAGGTAAGCAAGTAATTAGGAAAGCTAATAGTAATTAGGAAAGCTAATAGAATGGTATTGTTTATTATGAGGAAAATTAGATACAAAAACAGGGAGGTTATGCTTCAGTTGTACAGGGCACTAATGAGACCACATCTGGATCATTGTGTACAATATTAGTCTCCTTATTTAAGGAAGGATGTAAATGCATTAGAAGCAGTTCAGAGAAGGTTCACTACACTAATACCAGGAATGGGCATGTTATCTTGTGAGGTAAGGTTGGACAGGTTAGGCTTGTATCCATTGGTGTTTAGAAGAGCAAGAGGTGGCTTGTTTGAAACATATAAGATCCTGAGGGTTCTTGACAGGGTGGATGTGGAGAGGACGTTTCCTCTTGTGGGAGAATCTAGAACTAGGGGTCACTGTTTAAAAGTAAGGGGTCACCCATATAAGACAGAGATGAGGAGAAAACTTTTCTCTCAGAGGGTCATGAGTCTTTGGAACTCTCTTCCTCAAAAGGCAGTGGAAGCAGAGTCTTTGAATATTTTTAAGGCAGAGGTAGATAGATTCTTGATTAACAAGGGGATGAAAGGTTATCAGGGGTAGGTAGGAATGTGGGGTTGAGGTTACAATCAGATCAGCTATGATCTTTTGGATGGCGGAGCAGGGTTGAGGGGCCAAGTGACTGACTCCTGCTCCTAATCAGGATGTTTGTGCATATTTTATTTATTCAGTTCTTTATTTTAGTGACAACAGAAGCAAATAAAAGCGGCCTCGTTCTTCTGATGGGGGACGTTTTCCTTTCAATGATCCAGGCCTATGAAATAAGCTTCTTATTCGGTCAAATGTTTGCAGGGGCCTTGATTGCCTGTGTAATTGGCTCTTTTCTGTTTGCAGGAAATGCATTCTCCACTCAGGGCTGGCCCCAGCCAAGGAAAACAAGTCAGCCTGTCCTGTGAGGCCCAGCTGTGTCGGACAGCAGCAGACAGGAAAACAGGCCCCAGGCTCTTCACCCCACACACACAGGGGCTTTGGCATTCTACAAAAGTGTTGCTATTTTTGGTGCCGGCACCACAATGGAGTCCAGAGAACACATTCCAGACCACAGCACACACATTTTCAGTGTTCCATTCCCCCTAGCTCCCCGGCAGCTGTGAAGAATTCCTAACCCAAGCACAATCCCGATCCAGCTTCAAATTCCAAAGCAACATCATCATCAATCCGAGTTTGTTTGCTGATCCCTTCAAGATTGTCCGCAAGCCTCTGGGAACTAATCTCTCGGACATTGCGATGCTCAACCCATGAGAAAAATTATAGGGCCGTTAATCAATGAATTTGCTGTTTGTTCTCATTTTCACTTTTGTTCTTTCATTTTGTTAACTATGAAAGTATTGGAGATGGGGAAAAAAGTCTGTTTAATTGGGTGGATTGGTTGGAGGAAGAAAGACTTTAGTGCCTTTCATAAGTGCAGAGGTGTGAAAGTGCAGTGCTGACAGAACAGCACTCCCACAGTAATACACTGGAGGGCCATCATAGATTTTTGAGCTCAGTATTGAATGAGATTTAACCCAGAACCTCCTGACTCAGAGGTCTGACACTAGAGGTAGGAGGAGATACGCTCAACTGGAGTTGGAAACCCTATTTTAATTCAGGAGAAGGAAGTCTCAAGGGATTTGGTAAAAAAACCACCCGACAGAGTGAGGCAAACCAACAAGGAAAGACCAATGATCCCTGAGCTGTGCCGATATTATTGTTTTTTATTCATTCTGAGATTTGACTATTTTTGGCAAGGCATTCCTTGCCCATCCCTAATTGCCCTAGAGGAGGTGGTGGTGAGCTGCCTTCTTGAACCGCTGCAGTCCATGTGGTGTAGGTACACTCACAGCGCTGTTAGGGAGGGAGTGCCAGGATTTTGACCCAGCGACAGTGAAGGAACAGCGATATAGTTCCAAGTCAGGACGGTGTGTGGTTTGGAGGGGTACTTACAGGTGGTGGTGTTCCCAGGTACAGCTGCCCTTGTCTTTCTAGGTGGTTGAGGTCACGGGTTAGGAAGGTGCTTTTGAAGGAACCTCGCTGAGTTGCTGCCGTGCATCTTGTAGATGGTGCACGCTGTCATCACCGTGTGCCAGTGGTGGAGGGAGTGACTGTTTAGAATGGTGGATGGGGTGCCGATCAAGCTGGTTGCTTTGTCCTGGAGCTGATCTCAGCTGTGAAGTTCTTAGGACAATGCTTCTGTGCTCAGCTAGAGACATTTAGAATTAGAACTGCATGAGCTGTTAAACATGGATCCTTTACTATCCCTTCAAAACAGACTCCCACTGCTGGTACATGTGTGTATGGTAGCTTCAAGTGGGAAAAATGCATAATGCAATTTTCAGTCTGCTACATCAGCCAAGGCGCCAACTAGAGCAAAACAATTGGGGCTGTGCTGTTTTTTGGCTGGGGGAGTGATGGGCGCAGGGTGGGTTTCTGCTCTTCCCTGCCTTCCAATAGTCAGCTCAGTGTTGAGGGGGTCTATGCTTAACTGTAGTGTCCCATGGGTGAATGGGTGAACTATCTCCTGAAAACTCACTGTTTAGGCTCACAGCCGGATGGACAAGGGCCATGCATGCAAGGGAATGCCTCCAAGCTCCCCCTCCCAAAGTCGCCCAGCATCCCAGTTTGGGCAGGTAGCAGCCCATCCTTCAGCGTGGCTGGGTTAAAATTCTGGAGCTGTCTCCCACATTTTTCCCACAGTAGCTACTTGGTGGTGGCAGTTATCATCAACCCTCAAGAGGTGGGGGGTGGGGGGGGCGGGGCTCAAATTATTCTCGCTATGTAGGACACAATCCAGATCCAAACATTCCAATGCTGTTTCCCCCAACCCCCTCGTCAGCTACTTACTAAAACATCTAGAATGCTGCGGGACCTCGTGCTGAGTACCTACAGTTAAATGGGAATCTCTTTTCATGGAAAAGTTTAGCATGCAGAACATAAAAGCTGGTTCTTTGTGACATTTCTCCAATCCTGCACTCCCACCATCCCATTGCCTCGTCGCACAGCTCCACAAAGGAAAAATATTACAAGGGAAATTTTTTGGCTCTGAGAGCTTGGTAACACATATTGCATTTATGCAGATCTCCAGGGTACTATATTGAAAAATGAGAGAGCAGGAGAGAAATATGCATTCATGTGTAGTTATAAATAGTGCTTTGTCTCCATCAAGCATACACGCACTTTATACTAATTTCAAAGCATTTTTTTTAATGTCTTCCCCCAAGTTAGACTTTCATACACCCATTCTCCTCAAGTGAATATAAAAGCATAAGAAATAGGAGCAAGAGCAGGCTATTCGGCCCCTCAAGCCTGCTTCCCCATTCAATAAGGTCTTGGCTGATTTACTGCTTCAAGCCTCATATTCCTGAATTCCCTTAGTGCTCAAGTTTATATTGACGTCAGTCTTGAAAGTACAGAACATTTGAGCATCCACAGCTCCCTGGGACACAGACTTCCAAAGACTCACAACCCCCTGAGTGAAGAAATTTCTCTAAACGGCTGGCCCCTTGTGACCCCTTGTTCTGAACTCTCTGGCCAGGGGGAAATGGTCTCTCAGGATCTACCCTGTCAAGCCCTCAAGAATCATAAAATAGAAGTACAGAATGACTACATCACAGAAGAGGCCATTTGGCCCATCTCTCTGCAAGTGCAATTTAGTTTTCTTTCCTTTATGGGATGTGGGTGTCACTGGCAAGACCAGCATTTGTTGCCCATTCCTAATTGCCCTTGAACAGAGTGGCTTGCTCAGCCATTTCAGAGGGCAACCACATTGCTATGGGTCTGGAGTCACATGTAGGCCAGGTAAAGATAGCAGATTTCCTTCAGCAAGTCAGACAGGTTTCTACAACAATTGATGCTTGTTTCATTACTGAGCTTTCAAATCCAAAGCCTTTGTCTTGGTAATTAATTGAATTTGAATTCTACCAGCTACCATGGATGGGATTTGAACTCATGTCCCCCAGAGCATCAGTCTCTGCCTTTGGCTTATGAGTCTAGTGACAATTCCACTATGCCACCATCAGCCCCTAGCTGCTGCCACTCTCCTGCCCCTCCCCCCTCCATTGCTCCTCGAGTGACTATCCAATTACCGAACATTCTAGTGGTACCGCCCAGACTCTGGGAGTTTTCTCTCATGTCACCTTAGGTTCTTTTGCCAATCACCTTAACTTTGTGTTATTCTCTAAGAAGCTGAGGCTAGACCATCCATCAGCATTACCACCCCCCCATCCCGCCCAAGGATGTTAGTCTTCAACCTCCTCCCTCCCTCCCTACCTTCCCTTTCTCCCGCTGGCTTTCCCATCTCTACCCAGTTAACTGGGCCCTAACCAGAAGAAATTCTATCACTATTAGGGAGTGCCAATCACTCACAAGGTCGGTGAAGACCTAAATATAGCCTTGGAATGCAGCATGATCCAATATTAAGTTCTCGGTCTGTAATTCAGAACCTTCTGATATGATTAATCTCTGTTGGTGTGTACAATTTTAATTCTTTCTTTATTTAGGGACCCAAGTAAAGGTCTGTGGCCCAAGCTCCAGGTCATGACTAAAGTTAAAATCAGGGGATAATCTCTTGGCGAACGATCTGCTTAATGAGGTTGGGTCAAATTATTTTCTGCATTGTTTCCATTTTTATTGGACAGCAGGTGCTGGGAATGGTCCTGCTTTTGGCATTCAAGCTTCTCTGAATCAATGTTTTGTTCCTTTACTTGTGTCCCATTACCAACTCCCTCCGCCTTGCACCGTCAACTCTTTTGCCATTTAACCTCACCTGCCTTCCATCCTATCATGGAGCTCCCTTTTTGTTCTATGGCCCACCGACCCCCCCCACAACCCAACCGCCGCCCCCCCCCCCCCACCGCCACCACCACCCACCTCCCTTTCCCTGCCTCTCTAGACTTGCTTAAGGCCTGTTACGTCTCCAACTTGCTCCAGTTGTGACCAAAGGTCATCGACCTGGAACACGGGGTGGAACCTTGTGGCCTGTCCCGCGGTGGGTTTGGTGACGGGGGTTTGGGGGGTGGGGCGCAATTAGTCAGTCAGATGGGAAGGCGGCGTGCGGGGTCCTGCCACTGTCCTGCCTCCACTCCCCATAAACTGCCTCCCTGCCCCTCCTCCAGTTGAGGCCCTTGGGTGTGGAATGAATGCCCACTCGAGGGCCTCATCCCTCCGCTGCAGGCATTCACCCAGCACCGGGGGTCTCGCCATGCGGGGAGGGTGACAGGCAAACCCTAGCACATTACAGGAGTGGGGGAGGGTGGGGGGAGGGAGGAGGGGGGAGGTGAGTCCCTCCTTCAAAGGCGCTCAGTGTCTGACTAAGAGACCCAGCAATGGGAAGTGTAGACGTTGGGTGGGGGGGGGGGGGGTGGGCTTTCCTCTGAAAGCCTGGGTCACACGTCAATCTGAGGCCTCAGGTGGGTGTAGCAGCGGCAACAGTCGGTGGCACTGCCTCTGATTGGCCGGCAGTTCGCTGGAGGTGGAGGGGGTGGGGGGGGGGGGGGGGTGGGGTGGCACATCCCCCTCCCCCCAGGGTCCTTGATCCCAGGGGATGGCCCGCAGCCGGCCTTTCAAGTGCCTGGAAAAGATGTGGGGCTCACGCCAATTCTCCGGCTGGCAGCTGAGGCCTTCGCCACATGGACAAAGACGTTAAACCTGTGTCTTGCCTCACAGGTGCTGCCAGACCGGCATTTTCTGCGTTTCTTGTTTCAGCACCTGTTCCAATATCGACACTCCTTTGAGTTGCCAGCCCGCCAGGATTGTCCTGGAGCCTCCATGAATTAAAGATTAACCTCCTGGGCCCTGCTTCTGCCAAAGCCTGGGGAAAAGTTGCTGGGGCGTTCAAGGTATTTTTCGTTGTCCCCGAAAACTCCCTCCAGATGGGAAGAAGGCCGTAGGGTCACTCGCGGCACAGCAGGAGGAAGTGCGGCCCTTGGAGCCCACGAAGTGTCTCTGCGGAGAAATCCGGTCATTTCCATTCCCCAGTGATCACGGACCAACCAGGTCAGGTAAAGGGGACCTCATTCGCTTTGCAATTGGTGTGAGCAGACGTTGTGCTACAGGGTGGTGGGAGCTTGGGTGAGGGGGGCGGTGGTGGGGGGGGTGGTGTGGTGGGGTGCGGGGGGAGGGGTACAAGGTAGGCAGGAGGGTCATGTGACAAATGATCCAGTAATATGTCTGGCCAGAGTTGTGCACCCTACATCTAAGTGAGCGCATCAAGGATTTCCTGAAGAAATTAAACCCGCAAGACAGTCTAGGGGAATCGTGGCTAATTTCATTGCTCTCTCCTCACCTCCGAGCTTTGCTGCCTACCTTTACTCCTCTCCCCGCTTTGCCTTGTGTCAGCTGCGGCTCAGTTGGTAGCCCAACTGAATCCCACCTTCCCTACCCAAGGATTCTGGGTTCAAGTTCCATTCCAGGGCTTGAGCACAAAAAAATCAAAGCTGACTGCCAGAGGTGCTGCACGGCCAGAGGCGCTGTCTTTTGGACCAGACCTTAAACTGTCTTTTGGGTGAGTGTGAAAGACCCCACCGCACCATCCCGAAGAGGAGAGGGGGGAGCTCCCCCTGGTGTCCTGGCCAATATCCATCCAACATCACAAAAGTGGGTGATTTGTCATTATCACATGGCTGTTTCTGGGATCTTGCTGTGTGCACGTTGGCTGCCATGCTTTTTGACATGGCAGCAGTTCAAAAAATGCTTCATTGGCTGTAAGAGGCTTTGGGGCAGCCAGTGGTCGTGAACGGTGCTATATAAATACAAGTTATTCTTTCTTTTTGCTTCCTTCCCCAATCGCACCAATCCCCCTCTCCTCTATCCCCTCCGCACTGCTCCCCCCTCCCCCCCACCCCCGTTGCCCCATCCCAGTCTCACCCCTTTCCATCTCTCGCACATCTCTGCCCACTTTTCCCATCCTCCCTCTTGAAAGAGTCCCACCATTTTGGGAGTCCTCAGAAGGGATGTAACTAGTGAGGGACATTGTGGCAAATCTTGCGTGAGGGCACATTGTGGATGGAGGGAGGACGATGAGAATGTTGGATGACAGAAGTTACGAGGGCCTTAATAGCCAAGAAGAGCACTGAGCATTGGATAGAATAGATTCCAAGCACTGCTGCCATCTGCTAAGCTGTTTACAGCCTATTTTTTGCCACAGAGAAATGTGAAGCTGCTAATCATCCTGCCGATGTTGGGTGTGGCCCCTTCCCTGACCAGCGTATTTTCACCAAGTTAGGAGACACAGTATGTTGGGTGGATGGGAGGAAAAGGTTACAAAGGGACAAAGACAGGCCGAGTGAGTGGCTCGGACCATGGGAGATGGAGTTCCATGTGGGGGAAGGGGGAGGACATCCACTTTGGATCAGAGAAAAGCCAACATTGTCTTAATGGTGAGAGACTAGGATCTGTGGTAAAGGGATTTTGGGGTCAGTGTACACCAGTTATGAAAAGCTAGCGCACAGGTACAAAAACATAATCAAAAAAAATGCTGACAGAATTGCTGGATCTTAACCTCAGGGACACTGAGCAGTATTTTATGGCCTTCTGTGGCGAGTTTGGAGGTGGAAGCGTCTAATCGTGTGGGACTGATGTCGGGTAGGGATTCTGCTGCCTTCCGGCTCCACCCTGATTAAACCCGTGGCTGGAAAACCCATGGTGCCCTTCCCCCGCCCCCTCCTCCAATTGCGGCCATCCTGCCCCAGTTGGTATTAAAGCGGTGGTGGGCCTGTCGCATGTGGCGAGCATGCCAAGCGAACCTGTGCGGATTGCTTGTGGTCTCCTGGAGGGGGTCCCTCATTCAAGAGCACTCAGTGCCTGACAGAGGGATCTGGCATCGGGAAGGGTGGGACCTGCTGACAGCCATTCTCCTGCCCTTGCCGCCGCCCCCCCTGCCCCCACACCACCACCCCCCCACCACACCCCCCCTGCACCCACCACACTCCCTTCCCTGTGCCCCCTCGCCCTGCCAAACCCCTCCCTCCGTCACTTATCTCTGGCCTGGGTCACTCTGCGATCCTGAGCCTCTGGTGGGTGTACTTCCCATGGCACCCACCGCCTCCCTGGTGGCACCGCTGAGCCAAAGAGCTGCTGGCTTCTGATTGGCTGGCAGCTCTCAGTGAGTCGGACATCCCGCCACCAGGGTCCTGATTCTGTAAAAGACCGGTCGGCCTGATAACCTCCTGATTGGCTCATAATTCAGGGGGCCTTCCCCAAAGGAGGGAACATGGGTCTCTTGCTGGTCCTCAGTTGGCCCCATAAAATTCCCTCGATTGGAACTCAATGTGGGGATGTGATGCTTCAGTGAGCCTTGTTCGGAGCCCTGAAGTCGGCTATGAACGTAGGACCTTAGCAAAGGTTTAAGCACACATTCAACTGGAAGGCACCAGGGTTTAAAGGGTTAAGCTATGAAGATCAGCCCCATTCACTTGAGTTTAGGTGGTTGAAAGGCGACTGAAGTAAAATTTACAATGATTAAGGAATTTGATAAGGTAAATACAGAGAAATTATTTCCTCTGTTGGAGGAATCCCAAACAAGAGGCCATTTAAAAATTAGGGGATGGACCATTCAGAGCCGGAATCAGGAAGAATTTTAACACACAAACTATAGGGGGAAATCTGAAACTCCCCAAGATAGCTGCAGGGGCCAATTTAATTTTTCAAGCCTGAGACCCATAAATTTTTGTTGGCCGAGGGTATCATGAGATACAGAACGGAGGCAGGAAAATGGAGTTGAGATGCAGCTCAACCCATGATCTCACAGAGTGGCAGAACAGGGTTAAGGGGCTGAATGGCCTCCTCCTGTTATGTTGCTACACTGCCTTTCCTTTTCAGTTGACATTGTGGATTGTGTTGCCATCTGCTGGACTTCAGTTGGAATTGGCAATGGAAAATTATTTTATAACTTGTGCGTATTTGACTTCCACTCTCAAACCACTGGCAGCTGAAGCTGAAACTTATGTCCCATGTCAACCCTCTTACAGATTACCCATTGTTCAAGTATCACCCACGTGCAATGTTCTATAAATCCCCTGAGCCACACTAACTTAAGTTACTGAGGGAGCACCCTGGGCTTGTCCATAACCTAAAGATGGATGCACAAAGTGGAGGCCTTGTGACGCAGGGGGTAGTGTCTCCACCTTTGGGCCAGAAGCTCTGGGTTCAAGTCCCCCTCCAGGACTTGATGGCCATGGAAGGTGAGTCCATAACATAACCAAACAGGTAAATCCTTCGAATATGGCAAGGTGGTGAGAATTGCCTGGTCAGCCATATTGTAGAAGGCAGTGGCAAACCACTGCAGTACTTTGCCAAACATAACCATGGACCAATCTGATGGAAGTCCATGGTCACCAATGCTCTCTTAGGGCCTGTTACCTGGTGGAGGTTGTGTGAAAATGTACAAAGTTTGTAGGATTTTACCTGATAGTGCCAAGGAAACAGTCACGTGCCACTGACTGGAAAATGATTAAACTTCCATATAAACAAAAATCTCCAAGAAAGATGTGCAAGTTTATTTTTTTCACCTCTGAGGAGATTTGTGCTGAAAGGTGCAATGTGTTTGGTAGATTTAGAGCGAGTCAGCTGATATGAAAGAGCTGAAATAGGCCAGAAACAAAGAAAATGTTAATTAATATGAAATCTCCCTTTAGCCCTTCACTATTCCAAGAACAATCACAGCCTCTCTAATCTCCACATCGTCTTCCTCAACCCCTGGTAAGTCACCTTTGCTCCCTTGCCAAGGCCTTGATGTTCCAATCAGTTCACTGAAATCCCTATAAATGGCAGCTTCTAGTATGGCCAATAGAAGATGTCAATTGTTATAGAGAATGTCACTTTCTTGATTTGAAGACACACGAACATACGAATGAGGAGCAGGAGGAGGCCACTCGGCCCCTCGAGCCTGGTCCGCCATTCAATAAGATCATGGCTGATCTGAATATAACCTCAACCCCACATTCCTGCCTACCCCCGATAACCTTTCACCCCCTTGTTAATCAAGAATCTATCTAGCTCTATCTTAAAGATAATCAAAGACTGCTTCCGCTACCTTTTGAGGAAGAGAGTTCCAAAGACTCGCAACCCTCCGAGAGAAAAAATGTCTCCTCATCTCTGTCTTAGATTAGTGAGCCCTTATTTTTAAACAGTGACCCGTAGTTCTAGCTTCTTTAGTAGTGGGAGTATAAGCTCAAGTCTTTTAACAACAATTTATTAGCTTTGCTGAAGCTAAAGTGGAGTAAAATAAAATCCAATGGAGTCCTAGGTAGGCCCGAACCACTCCCAAGGCTGTGTGGCTTCTACCGAAACCTGGATCAATGTGGAGTCTGCAAGTACCCAGTCACCAGTCACCAGTAATTTTAACTCTCAACCGTGCTCCCATTTTAACTTTAGTGTCCTTAATACCCGTGAAGTTCAACACAAACTCAAGAAACAGCACCTGACCTTTCAACCCAGCGTATTACAGCCTTCTTGCCTCAACATTGAGTTCAACAATTTGGTTCATAACCTTTGTCTCTTTTTTTTAGTTTTTCCCTCTGGTTTGATTGTTTTCCCTCTCTCTCTCTTGCTTCCTTCACATTCACACAGCAGCTAATTCTGCCATTCACACCTCCTCTTGTCGCACCTTTACTCGTCCCATTTTACTCGTCCCATTATCCCTCCCTTTGGCCTTGCAACGTGAAACCTATTGTTATTTAATCTCTCCTGCCCTCTGCCCAATCACAGGCCTCCCGCTTTGTCCTTCTCCCCACCCTCCCCGCTTTCACTTGCTCAAAACCTCTTAGCTTTTCCAAGTTCTAACGAAAGGTGGCGGACTTGAATGTACCTCTCTCCACAGATGCTACCAGACCTGCTGAGCATTTCCAGCATTTTCTGTTTTTATATCCAATTTCCAGCATCTGCAGCCTTTTGCCGTTGTATTTGGATCGTTCTGCGGTGACATTTTGCAAGATCTGGGCCTGTCAGTGTTCCAATTTTGGGCTAATTTTAAGTGTCCCAATGAAAGTAGGACATTCACTAGTGAGTCTGGTGGAACTGACGTTGGCAACAGCTTCCAGGGCCTTAGGGTGACTGGAAGCAAAGCTTAAATGTCAGACTTGCCATTACATTGTGGCTCGAGAATGTCCAACAATCAAGTTTCTTTTTAGATCTCGGTCCAGAAGAATATAGCTCAGGCACTGAGTGGAGTGAAACATGAAGGTCTTGTGAAGCCTTCAGTCTCAAATGAGGCAGCACAATTGATCATTCTAGTCTCACTTGCGGGAAAAGACTGAATGCCTTTTGTCTGTTTACCCCCATCACATTGGCATGCTATTAAAGAGTTTAATTTCTATAGCACTTTTCATGACCACCGAACATCCCAAAGTCCCTTCCGGCCAATTAGGTACCTTCTGACATGTCGTCACTGTTGTTGAAGCAATGTAATTTTGTTTGAGGGATAATTATTGGCCAGTACGCCAGGTGTAACTCCCCTGCTCTTCCTCAAAATATTGCTATGGGACCTTTTACATCCACTTATGAGGGCAAACAAGGGATTTAGTTTAACATCTCATCAAAAAGATAGCACCTCTGACAGTGCAGCACTCCCTCACTGCAGCATCAGCCCTGATTTTTGTCCTGGGGCTGCATTTTATGTGTCGCCACCAGGTGTGTTTCTGGCAAGGGGTGGGTGGGGCACTTAAAAGAGGGTGGGTGCCCACCCAAAATAGGGTGCCCTCCCATACGCCCCTGAGCTCGCCCCCTTAATAAGGGGTGTGCGCAGGTGCCGAAATCGGCAGCCCGCCTGCCATATTCAAATAGGTAACCTAAGGCTTGCTACCACCTCCCAGCTTTAACCCAACAGCCCCCCTCCCTCCCAGTGAGGAGTGGAAGTCCCACTCAACCCTCGTTAAGCCTGCCCATTGCGTCTTATAGCATTGGTGGTTGGGGGGAGCTTTTTAGTTGCTAGTCATAACTAGCAGACAGAGAGTTGGTTGTGGATGTTGGAAGCCAATCACTGAGCCTTGATACTGGAGCTCCTCAGGCTGGTCTCCTGGCTCAATTATTGTCAACCGCTTCATTAATGACCTTTGCTTCAAAATAAGGCTCGAGGTGACGTTGTTTACTGTTAATTGCACAGCGCTCAGCTCTATTTGCAATTCCTGAGATAATTCTGCAGTTTATATGTGCACGCAGAAAAGCCTGGACAACTTCCAAGCTTAAGCTGCCAGGCAATGAGCATCTCTATTAAAAGACATCGTTCCTTGAGATTCAATTACATTACCATTGCCAAATCCCCCACCAACAACTTTACAAGGGGTTACAATTGACTAGAAATTCTGTGGTGAGCGTCTCAACTCCGCACTCTCCAACTCCATCAGTAACAGATCATGAGTTAATAGCCGTTGTGGAATATTAGCCACACGCTTGAACGGATACAGCTGCTGCAACTTCAAGACGTTCAACACCATCCAGGACCAAGCTAAACTGGTATCTCGATTGGTACTTTGATCGGTAAGCTGAAGCTATCTACTTCCTCCGTCACAGGCAGTTTGTGGTGCAGTTTGTACTATCTATAGGATGCACTGCAGCATCTCATCAAGGCTTCTTTGACAGCACTTCCAAAACTGGCAAACTGTATTATTTAGAAGAATGCTGGGTGTAGGGGAGCACCATTGTCTCCAAATCCCCCTCCAATCATACACCACCCTGACCTGGACATATATCACTGTTCCTTCATCATGAGAACATGAGAACACAAGAGATAGGAGCAGGAATGAACTGTCGAGCCCAGACACCTCACGTGATCTGCCCTTGTCCTGATTTCCATCAACACCAATTAACATTTGGCCTCTGTGCAACTGAGGATGGATTATAAACACCCATAATACATGAGCAAAAATAAGACCAAGATTTTTATGAATATATATTTCCCAGTATTGACAGCTTTCATATTTCCACCATCATAGTTCCTCCATTTATAACCCCAGCAGAACTTTCTGCCATTAACTTTAATCCTTTAATGGCCCACAAGTCACATCTTCTCTGTAACATTAATGGGCACCTCAGTCTACTTTAAACCAATCCCTTGCTATGCTTGGGTAGGTTCTGAGCACCTGCACCATTAATTTATTCATTTCTATGGCTGATGTAAAAAGAATCTAGCTTGACTGTGGTAACTATACAACTTAAACTTGGAACTCCCAAAGCTAAGGGCGGAATTGTCCCAGATTTGCACTAAGTGTGGTAGCGGGCGTGATAAAGGATGCTTTACCCACCGGCTGTTATAGTGGGTTTTTGTGCCATAGCGTCCCATTTCCGCCATGTCCCACCTGGTTAATTAAGCATTCGTGGGGAAAACGCCAGATCGCTGGCGGGTGGGCTGGGATTTGCCCGCCACGCTGTGACTTCAGCACTTCCTCGCTGCGGGCAACATGTTTAAAGTGGACAACAGCGCAGCCTACTTCATGTCGACAGACCAAGACTGCTCCAGGCGACAGATACCACCGAAAGCCAGGAAGACGGCAGCTCCCAAATTTAGTGACCCCTCTCTGGGGCGCGTGCTGGACACAGTGGAAGGCTGCCACAATGTCCTCTACCTAGGCTCTGGCCGCATGAGGTCCACCGGAGTCAACAGTCTGGCCTGAGAGGTGGTGGCCGTGGTGGTCAGTGCTACCGGACAACAGAGGCCATCCAGCGCAGGAAGAGGGTGAATGATGTCCTCTGATCCACCAGGGTAAGACAACCACCTCATCACTCTCAACCCACACCCTCAGAAACCCATCACACATCCACAGGGTTCTCACACCTCAAGGGACAACGCCACTAAATCTCACACACACCCTCACAACCACATCAGGCTCCTATCATCTCGAGCTCGTGTCCTCATCCTGTCCATGGCTCCGTTCACAGGTTCCTATGACTACTGTCTACATTCTATCGCTGCAAAATCGACCTCTTCAGTGTTTAGTCCCCTGTGACTCGGACACGATTGGACACAATCCAAGTCCCCTGAGTAATCTGTGAATATTTACACTTAACTTGGAGATGAACTTTTTCTCTTAGAAACCAGAGAGTGATGAGTGGAGCGATGGTCTACAGGCAATGTAGGTTGTCCTGCAGCAGGAGAAGCATGGAAACCACAGTGTTGGATCCACATCCAAAACTTGCCATCAGCCAGACTGACCCTCTTATAAGCGTAGCTTCCAAACTTAATTTTAATCAGCCTTACGGGTTTTTTAAACTTAGCTACGTTGTTCGTTCAATACTCCTGATCCAGGTAATGACAGTTTGGGCTTGGCTACTAGACTCTTTTTCACTTTTTGCCCTGGGGGAGGATTTTCCCCTTGTTAGGCGGGCATGGTGACCGGGCCTGGGAGCAGCCGCACGACAGTCCTTTGTCCACTGGTCAACTAAGGGCCAGCCAATTTGAAAGGTGGGGCGGAGGTAGGAGGAGCGGGAGCACTGAGGTGTGCGCATGTGCAGAGGGTGCGCTCACTGAAAGCTCCCTGAGCGCACAGAGCTCCCTCAGGGAGCTGAAGGATTTCAAATACAAAAATAAACGCCTAACACAGGATAGGAACATGTCCCCACATGTGATTCAGTCACATGAAGAGGGACATGTGGGGAAGCGTGTTATAAAATTTTAATTTTTGTTTAATAACCGTTGGAAACCTCATCCCGCCTGTTAATGAGGTTTCATCAAAAATGCGAAGGCCGCCTGGCCTATTCGCCCGTAAGGTTGGACGGGCAGTGAAAAATTCAATTTAATTACTTGATTAAGTGGCTTAATAGCCCTCTTAATTGTCAGACCCACTGCCGACTCTCGGGTGGGCCTGCCAAACGGTATATCACACGAGTGCGCAATGATGTCGGGACTGACCCACGTGTCTATCAGTGGAACACCGCTCCCAGTAGTGTCACTTCACTATAGGGCCTAGCTAGGACCTGGGTCTGGATGACACGCTCTGGAACTGGCTGCTCTGCTTGGCAGCAGTTACTGACCCCTCTTCCCACACTTCGTAGCATTCAGCAAGTTATAGCAAACACTTTTTTGAGGCAACTGCACAACTAGGAATTGGAACTAGGTCCCAGATCAGACAGGACCTCCTTAAATAGTGGCAGCAGCTAAAGAGGTTAAATAGCCTCCTTCTACTGCAATTTTCTACTCTCGTATCACTGGCGTATAACAGAGTAGTCTCACTTGGGGCATAAAAACAGAGGATGTCAGAAATATTCAGCAGATCTGGCATCGTCTGTGGTGAGAGGAATAGAGTTAATGTTTCAGGTCGATAAATTTTCATCAGAATTGGTACAAGTTATAAATGTAATAGATTTTAAGCAGGTGAAATGGGGGAGGGGGGAAGGAAAAACAGGATGGTCTGTGATAGATTGGGAGACAGAAGAAATTAAATAACAAAATAGGTGATGGTGCAAGGCCAATGGGAGTGGTAATGGGACAAATAAAGAAACAAAGGATATCTCTAGAGGAGATGTGAAAAGCAGAAGGTGAACAGCTGGTGTCTGAAAGCAAAAATACAAGTAAGACTGAAACACGCAATATAACAGAAATAAAATACTGGCAGAGATTACAGTCTGTAATGGTGGAACACAATGTTTAGTCCGGAAGGCTGTAAAGTACCTACTGGAAAGATGAGGTGTTGTTCCTGGAGCTTGCATTGAGCTTCATTGCAACATGACTGCAGGCCGAGGACAGAGATGTCAGCGTGAGAGCAAGGTGGAGAATTAAAATGACAGTTGACTGGAAACTTGGCTTTTTTACCCATGGGTTGAACAGAAGTGTTTCACAGTGCAGTTATCCAATCAGCGCTTATTCTTCCCAATGTAGAGGACAAAGTATTGTTAGTAGCAAATGCCACCAACTGGAACGCCACCAACTGAAAGTTCCCCTCCAAGTCACTCACCAACCTGACTTGGAACAATATCGCTGTTCCTTAAATGCCACTGGGTCATACTCCTGGAGCTCCCTCCCTAACAGCACTGTGGGTGTACCTACACCACATGGGCTGCAGCGATTCAAGAAGGTGGCTCACCACCACCTTCTCAAGTGTAATTAGGGGTGGGCAATAAATGATGGCCCAGCCAGCGAAGCCCACATCTCGTGAATGAATAAAAAAAAAATGCAGTAGACTAAATTGAAGGAAGGATGTGAAAATCGTTGCTTTGCCTAGAATGAGTGTTTGGGGCCTTGGATGGTGAGGAGAGAGGAGATACAAGGGCAGATGTTACACCTCCTGCGCTAAGATGGAAAGGTGCCATTGGGAAGGGATGGGGGTCTTTGGGGATGATTGTGGAGTGGACCAGGCTATCACAGAGGGAAGCTTCCCTTCTGAATGTTGAAAGGAAAGGGGAAGATGCTTTTGATGGGGATGTCACACTGGAGGTTCCCCCAGCCTCAATGGGGAAACAGTCAAGGTACCTGGGTTAACACTCATCAATGTAAGATATTGGTGTTTTCTCCTTATTTTGCTTCCCTTGCCTGCTGAACACACTCTGGCTGAGGTATTGAACAGACGTACCCAGTTTCAAGGTGTTTGGTTCTTTGCATCTGACTACCCAATTCACCTCAATCGTTGTCTCAGTCCTGTGCCGCTCTGATTTGGTGAGAGTTTGGCCTGGAGTTCAACGTTCATTGTGGTTTTGTTCCACCCATCTCCTCGTTCAACTGGACAGCTTATTCATAAAATTCAAAGACTCTCCCAACCCAGCTCTCTCATTTGGTAGTTAAATTCACCATACACTAATTTTCCTACATAGCTGATCAGGATGTGAGCACAGTGGGCAGCCTTCAGTTAGCAGGAGATCCAGAGGTGGATGGTTGAGAGAGAGAGAAAGTTTTGCAGCGCAGAGAAACAAAGCAAGGTTTGATCCAAGGACGTTTACAACCGAGAGCTTGACTTGTGCTTTTACCCTTTGATTTTCTTGAGGGAAAATCATACTTTCCGGCATTTAAATGATGCAAAACATCAAATGCGTGGTGGTGGGGGATGGGTGAGTAATCCTTGTTATCACCTCCCTGATGTTTCTACCTATGTTACGTTAAGATAGTTTGTAACTGCACCGTCTACAAATGATACAGCATTTTCTTTCCACTCTCCCTTCCTTTTCTGAAGGCACTAACAACTACTTGAGTACAGTTGCACAGATGTCAGCCTCCCTTCTGACCATTCTTGAACTTGCTGAGTGCTGGAATATTCTTCCCTTTTCTAACTGTGGTCTCTTGTGCACCAGTCATTTACCTTCATCCCCTTCCCCCCATTACCAGCTGCACCTTCAGTTCTCTCCTCCCTTGCCTTCAGAATGTCCTCCTTAAGCCTCTTATCCACCCTCCTCCTTTAAGAGGCTCTTTAAAACCTTTAAGTAGCTCAGTAACAACTTCTGTCTGATTAACATCCCTGTGAAGTACTTTGGTTGTGACATTTGTACTACATTAAAGTGATGAGTGTTACAACTCACTCATAGAAGTCCAAGTCACTGTGACAGCATGCACTCTTACAAAGTTGTAGTCTGGAGCTATGGGAGAGGCTTCAACACACTTTCCATTACATAGCTGACTAGGAATCTCTCACAATCTTACCACCAGTGCATTGAAGGATTTGCAGATTTAAACTCCAACTGCTTGGCCATCAAGTCTTGAAGTGGGATTTGAACCTGGAATGTCTGGTTTGGAGTTAGGGATGCTAACCACTACACCACAAGATCACTTTGTTAACTATAACAGCTCTTGCTCTCAGCCTATATCCAGGCCACACCGTTTCAGGCAGCCATTGCTGGATAGTCAACAGGAATGGGGACCTTAGCTGATGTTCTTTTTTTCATCCTTCCTGTCCTGGGAGTACTGTTGTGTTCCCTACTGTAGAATAATGGATTAATAGTTATGGTAATGAGATAGTGATGTGCACTATGATGTAACCATGACCTCAGCAGTTATGTGCAAGAGACTAAGGAGATCAGATGGGATAGTCCGTCCACGAGAGAGATGTACCTAACTAGAAACCTATCATGCATATAGTGTAACTAAAGGTGTTTTTGAAGAAACCTACCAAGGTTAGACCTAAGTCACTCACAAGTAGAGGGAAACCAATACAGATTAGGCCACAAGTTACCCGAAGAGAGATCCAAATACTATTATTCAAAGTGGAAATCAAACCACAAACCAACCACCACTGCTCCAGTTACAGACAAGTGCAAATAGTAACTCCTTCCACAAAGCAGGAGTATTAGCATTTATATAGGAACTGATGCTGGGGCCTTCTGACAATCTCATCTCACAGACCTGCTAACGGCTGATCACAGTAGAATCATACAGTCTTACAGCACAGACTGAGGCCACTTGGCCCACCATGTATGTGTCAGCTCTTTGAAAAAGCTATCCAATTAATCCTACTCCCTCTGCACTCTTTTCCCGTACCCCTGTAGATTTTATTTCCTTTTAAAGTATTAATCCAATTCCCTTTTGAAAGTTATTATTGAATCTGCTTCCACCGCCCTTTCAGGTAATGTGTTCCAAATAACTCACAATTTAGTTGGACTTACACATAGGATAAGAAGGTGTTTGAAGGGGTGGAGCATTTCGATCGGGAGATGAGATGGTACATTGCAGAATGGTCGATGGGTGAGGGAGGTCAGAAGCGAGGCACAACGAAATACACTTTTGAAAGCATGCAGAAACCATACAGTGCTTTTGAGGGATTGTTGGAAAGGGCAGAGGGAGAGAAAAATTGGCTTCCATGCATGGCCTTGCCCCTCCCTACATCTGTAAACTCTTGTGGCCCTCCAACCCTGTGAGATTTCTGAGCTCCTACAGTTCTGGCCTCATGCACATCATCGCCCGATTTTAAACACTGCGGCTGTGCCTTCAGATGCCCAGGCCCCCTAAGCTCTGGCAGTCTCTCCCTAAACCTCTCTAGTTCTCTCTCCCTTTCAGACGCTTCTTAAAACCCACCCCTTTGACCAAGCTTTTAGTCATCCAACCTAACATCAAATTTTGTTTGATAATCACTCCCATTGAGCATCTTCGGTGCGGGCGGGCGGGTGGGGCGGGGGGGGCGGTGGTGGGGGGGATGTTTTGCAAAGTTAAAGGAGGGATGTAAATTGTAGTTGTTGTCGATGGGTCAGGAGTTTGGCAGCAGGTAGAGGGATGACACACACGTAACAGTCGGTAGGAATGCCGAGCACTGGCAAAGGCTCACTAGTGGTGTTGATCCAGCTCTACTGACACTCCTACCCCAACCCACCCACCCACACCCCCCACCTCTGCCCCCTCGCCACCATGCAGGACTGCCATTGATTTCCGAAGGACTGACAACAAGCTGGATTCTTCTCTTTTTGCAGGGCTGTTGGGAAAACCTGCCTTCTCATCACTTACACAACCAACGACTTCCCTGAGGAGTACATTCCGACTGTGTGAGTATCCATGGCTACTCCTTTCAGCTTTACTTTCCACTCTTTCTCACAGGGGATGGTTACTTTGGGGAGAGAGGCCCCAAGTTTCCTGGAGTCATCGGGCTGGATTTTCCCTAGCGAGGCAGGTCTCACGAGTCAGGGAATAAGGGGCCCCGTTACATCCAATTTTCACTCTGGGAAGGTGGACGTGGGACGGAGTTCGCCAACTCCAGAGACAGATTGTAGCAGGCCACCGGGTCAGGTGAGTGCTGAGGCAAGATGGTTAGAAGGCCCACCTCAGTCCTCTGGGCTTTGGCCCAGTTGTATAAAATGCTGATAGCCCCTCTGGTCTTCATCCCTCACACCCCCTCACCCCTCACACTCATCCCCATATCCCTTCATATTCCCTCCATGCCGACTCATACCCCCATGTCACCTCCATTGCCACTCACCCAGTAGCCACTATGGGCAGACCCCAGGAGCCATGTGGTGGTGAAAGAAACTTCGAACAGTCAAATGCCACTCTCACTCATACACACTTAATACTGATAAAACTCTCCCATTCATGAAACCCATTCAAAGCTAATAAATCCTCTGAAGTGTTCAATCCGTTTAAAAACATTGTTCTATTCATTACCACAACAAAGACAGCTAACCTTTTATTGGCTTGTTTAAACTGTCAATCCAAATGTGAACTCCACCACCCCCCCCCCCCCACCAATGAGATAAGTGCATTTGTAGATTTTGAAACTCAGCCAAGCATTCATAATGACCTTAGCTGCAATAACAGCCCTTGGGGAATGTAAACAAAGAATTCTACTGAAACTGCAGGAACAGATAGTAATGCATTTTTTCTAATCTACAGCAGTTTGACTGTCAGTCAAAGGAATCTAGCTGATGACCTTTTTTAACGCTGACAGCTTCAGCCTGTTTTTTTCATATTTAACAGGCTGGGGATTTTGAAAACTTCAGAAGTGGGCAATTAAATAGATCTCATCTTCCCTTGATAAGCACTTATGTCTACTCCATAAATTTGTGCCTTCCACAATGCAGATTACGGCTCTAGGAACAAGCAAAAATGGGGTCTGTTTGAACATAACACTTATTTCAAATGGTCCTGCTGAGTTCGGGTTCCCTACCTGTGTGACTCACACCCCACCCCCTTCCCCCACTGGAAAAAACTGTGTCTGTTGGAGATGGGGGGTTAGGCATCCGCATCCAGTTCCCACCTACCAATCTTAAAGGTCTCTGGAGTCGACCCAAGTCTGCAAAAATCAGGCCCATAATCCCATCATTTACGTTTTTGCAGTTTCACACATGGCCAATATTTCTAGTGAGACTAATAATGTTTCAGGCAGCTTGAACTGATGGAAATTTGTCGGCCACATGCATCCAGTTTCTGATGCAGAAGAAGTTCTGTCTGATATTTGAAAACTCATAAAATTAACCCTATTCTGCCAACTGGAGGTGGTTTTGAGCGATGATCCTGAGACTCCTAGACTGTGTCCCTTATTTTAATCGGCCCACCATTGGTGGCTGTACCTTTCGTTGTCTCGGCCCCAAGGGGCAGACCTCAGGAGCCATGTGGTGGTGAAAGAAACTTCAAACAATCAAATGCCACTCTCACTCATACACACTTAATACTGAAACAACTCTCCCATTCATGAAACCCATTCAAAGCTAATAAATCCCCTGAAGTGTTCAATCTGTTATAAAAACAAGACACTCCCTCTCTATGCCTCTCTGCCTCTCTACCTCACTTTCCTCCTTTAAGACTCTCCTTAAAACCTACCTCTTTGACCAAGCCTTTGGTCATCTGACCTAATATCTCCTCATGTGGCTCAATGTCACACCTTGTTTTGTAATGCTCCTGTGAAGCACCCTGGGCTGTTTTATTGGCTCAAAGGCCCCTTTCCTGACAGTTTCATCACATGATCCCTGCCTCCCCACAGCCAATCAGAAGGTGAGCAGACTCTCCCTGAGCTGATTGGGTGATTCTTGACCGTCAGTGAAGCACTGACCTTTATTCCCCGGTGTCCACATTTTTATAACCAGTAAATAAAGGTCTTCAAAGAAATTTTTTTTTTTTTTGCTGCCTCTGTGGTCCTTCTCCTGACTCTTGCTGCAGCAGGGCCCTGGCCTTTAATTCCTGTTGACTCCAGGGCAAGGCTGGAGGGTTGGCAACTCTAAAGCTGCCCCACATTAATGTGGTGCTGCTTTGGAAAATCAGGCCAGTTGCACTGGGTGGTCAATGGATGGCAGGAAAGCTGGCAAAATTCCGCAATGCACCACATGGCAACAGCAAGTTGCCCTACACACTTGAACATCAACAACTACAACAACAACAACATTTATGTAGCACCTTCCAAAGGAATCATCCCCTCAGTGACACTCTGGTCCACTCCTCAGTCACCACCAGCACTCAGTTCCCTTACCTTTCCATGCAAGCAGGGGGTGCTTCCAATATAGAATGAGAAAGAACTTGCTTTATATGCTTTTTATTCTTTCACAAAGTGTGGGTATCACCAGCAAGGCCAGCGTTCATTGCCCATCCTTAATTGCCCTCAAGAAGGTGATGGTGAGCCATCTTCTTGAATCACTGCAGTCCATGTGGTGTAGGGTACACCCACAGTGCTGTTAGGGAGGGAGTTCCAGGATTTTGACCCAGCAACTGTGAAGGGAAAGTGATATAGTTCTAAGTCAGGACGGTGAGTGACTTGAGGGGAACATCCAGGTGGTGGGTGTTCCCATATATCTGCTCCCCTTGTCCTTCCTAGTGGGGATAGTGGTCATGGGTTTGGAAGATCCTGTCAAAGAAGCCTTGGTGAGTTTCTGCAGTGCATCTTGTAGATGGTACACACTGCTTCTACTGTGCATTGGTGGTGGAGGGAGTGAATGTTTGTGGAAGGGGTGCTAATCAAGTGGGCTGCTCTCTCCTGGATGGTGTCGAACTTCTTGAGTGCTGTGGGAGCTGCACTCATCCAGGCAAGCGGGGAGTATTCCATCACACTCCTGACTTGTGCCTTGTAGATGGGGGACAGGATTTGGGGAGTCAGGAGGTGAGTTACTCGCCGCAGGATTCCTAGCCTCTGACCTGCTCTTATAGGCACAGCATTTATGTAGCTTGTCCTGGTCAATGGTAACCTCCAAAACATTGATGGTGCCTTTCACAACCTCAGGACATCACAAAGCACTTTACAGCCAGTAAAGTACTTTACATGTGTTGTAATATAGGAAACACGGCAGCCAATTTGCACACAGAATACTCCCAGAAATAGCAGTGTGACAAGGACCAGGTATTTAGCGAGGATAGTCGAGGGGTAAATACTGGTCAGAACACTAGGAAGTGTTACCCACCCCTGCTCTCCTGCAAAGCAATGGCATCTTTTGTGTCCACCTGAGATGGCAGATGAGTGCTCCATTTAATGTCTTATTTAACAAATGGCACCTGTGACAGTCCAGGATTCCCTCAGTACTGCAATGGGGTGTCAGCCTGGATCTTGTGCTTAAGTCTCTAAAGTGGGACTTTAACCCTTGACCTTCTGAATCATTGGTGAGGGTGCTACCCACTGAACCAAGGATGACACTGACATTGAAATCCTTGTAAATGGATATTGGGTGGAGAGGCTGCAGCCTCTTGAGTTATTCTTTTTGGACTGACACCTTTTCCCGCCTTCCTTTACAGCTTTGATAATTATTCCACCACTGTGACCATCGATGGTCACTTAGTGAATCTGGGATTGTGGGACACAGCCGGTCAGGAAGACTATGACAAGCTGCGACCTCTCTCCTACCCTCAAACTGTAAGGACCTATTCGTAGCAAATTTCTCATTCTCTTTTTCTCTTTTGCCAAGAAAGCAGGAGGGTTGAGTTAGCTCAGTTGGCTAAGAGTGTGGCGCAGCATGGGATCAATCCCTGTATTGGCTGAGGAAGTACTTGGGGCCTACCCGCTTGCCTTTGACCCTAGAGATATTGTGGCAGAAGCCGTGATTAGCAATCCTTGGTGGGCTGTAGCAGTGTACTGACCATCCACAACAGCTGCCAAACATCTTGGATCCTCCTTGACTCTTGGATCATGCAAAACACAGTGGCAAAGGTGAGGGCAGCACCTCCACAACAATCAAACTCCTTAGCATAGATTTAGCTGTGTGACCTTTGGAATCACTTATAGATTGGACATACTCAAACTACTACTTTTAGAATCCTTTGATGGGGTGTGGGTATCGCTGGCAAGGCCAGCATTTGTTGCCCATCCCTAATTGTCCTTGAATTCAATGGCTTAGGGGCAGTTAAGAGTCAACGACATTGGTGTGGGCCTGGAGTCACAAGTAGGCCAGACCAGGTAAGGATGGCAGATTTCCTTCCCTAAAGGACATTAATGAACCAGATGGGTTTTTATGACAATTGATGATAGTTTCATGGCACTATTTCTGAGACGGGTAAATTAAATTTAAATTCCACCAGCTGTAGTGGGATTTGAACCCATGTTCCGTAAAGTATTAGCCTGAGTCCCTGGATTATTAGCCGGGGACATGAACATAAACGACTGTCGCCACCTAGTAAGGAAGTGTAATGGTTTGGCGTGGTGTTGAGTGGAAGGAAAATCTGGCTTCTGCGGACTACTATCTGAATCATTGTGCCTTCTTCTTTTCCAGGATGTGTTTGTGATCTGTTTTTCCCTGGTCAGCCCTGCTTCTTTCCAGAATGTACGTGTCAAGGTGAGTCATGGGGCACTACGACCTTTAGTAGGGGAAATGGCCATTCAAACAATCACAACTGTGCAGAAAGAAAGATCAGAAAGATCGGCTCCAACCCCGCTTATCTGATTTCTCCCTATACATTAGAATACCATTTTCTTTTCAAATATGTTTCCAATTCTTTCTTAAATGCCTTGGTCTCAATCAATGGCTTGTGGTAAAGCTCCTATGTTGGCATTGGCATGTTAAAGGGGTTAAGTAAATGCAAGCTGTTGTTGTAGCGTCATCAATCTCAATCTCAATGAATGACTTGCGGTGAAGCTCCTAGCTTGGCATTGGGATGTTAAAGAGGCTAAATAAATGCAAGCGGTTGTTGTAGTGTCATCCATATTCAAGTGACCTCATGTGGAGGGTGGGGGGGGGTGGTGGGGGGGGGGGGAAGTTCTTCCTTTAAGCTTCTAAGTTTGAGGGCAGGATTTTTACGTTGTTGGTGGAGGTGTGGTGAGCAGGCCCGGGAGTGATCGCAAAGCCGACTGCCGCCCACGATCGGGCCCCAATATCGATCTCCCACTGTCCGGCCGATTAACGGGCAGCCAGCACGGAAACGCTGAGCGTTACCAGGGTGGGGAACGAAAGGAGGGTGAGCGCTGAAGTGTGCGCACGCGTGCAGGCGTGCGCAATGAAATCTCCCTGAGGCCGGGACGTGTTCTAAATGACATTTCAAAATTTTTATTTTGTTTTTAATTCCTGCTGGAAACCTCATCCTGCCCCTGGTTGAGGTTTCGTAAATAACCCTTTTCGCTCCCATAGGGTTGGGACGGGCAGTCAAAAATTGCATTCGGTTAACACTTTAATGGCCTTAATCGGCCTGTTAATTTTCGACTCCTGCGCTCACCCGCCAACCGAAATATCGCGCGAGTGCGCAATGACGTGGGGACACTCGCCCGATGTCATCGCGCGTCATTTTATGCTTGAGTGGGTCGGGGGTGTGCCCGGCCTGCTCAGAGAAAATCTCAGCCCGAAGACGTTTTGCTCCCGATCCACTTTCCAGTGGAAGTGATCTTCCTCAATGTATCCCTTGGAAACCCTTTCGTAATTTTGAAAACCTCCATTTGGTTTCCTCTGCTCCCATGAATCCAACTCCAAGCCTCTCTCATCGTAACCCCTGGTTATCATCCCAGTGCCAGGATTGATCAATGATGTTTAGGCTCATCAAGGTGAATACCACCCTCAACACCAACCTCCCCCCGACACACACACACATCATCATTAATGGGAAATATTTAGCTCCATTGACCAGGTATAAGTGGTGGCCTCTGATAAACATGGAAGTGTAGATGGTGGGACTGTACATCAGATTGTCTTTTTTTTTATACATCGAACATGTTAGAGTAGATTTTAAATTTTCCACTGGATGTAAATGTTGGGGCTTGGCTGGCCATTGCTAAAACTACCCAACTTTCATTTCTGTTGAGATC
This sequence comes from Carcharodon carcharias, assembly GCF_017639515.1. Lineage (NCBI taxonomy): Eukaryota > Metazoa > Chordata > Chondrichthyes > Lamniformes > Lamnidae > Carcharodon > Carcharodon carcharias. The sequence continues at coordinate 4,236,320 of NC_054497.1, read as the reverse complement.
AACGATAATGATTATCTGACAGTTCACCCGCAGTGCCAGTTTTACGCTGCGGACTGCAAGTTGAAACTCCACCCCTCTCTCTCCCATCAGTTGCTCTAAGTGGACTTTAACCCTGCCATCTGGACCCCTGTATTTTTATTGATAATCTGCCCCTCTCGGTGCCAATGGGCCCTGAATTATGACGTGTAAACCCCAGTCTCACCCTATACAGTCCTGACTATCTGACCAAATCTCAGAACGTGGAAATGTTCTGTTGAACAACACTCAACTTCCTTCCATGGCTACCCCAACATATTTCCCCCTTTACCTGCATTTCCAGCAACACTCAATAGCTCATTAGCTTTGGAACTTACTTCTGGGTGCCTTCAGTTGAATTCCCAGGCATATTTACAGAACTTAAATGTCTCCAAATGCCACCAATTTTACTCCCTTTTCCATGTTTAAATCCCTCCACAGCCTTGTCTCCCCCTGCACATTAACCTCGTTCATTCCTACAACCCTTCATAAACCCTGAGTCCTTCCAATTCAGGACCCCGCTTCCTTCATTCCATCATTGGCAGCCTGACCTTGAGTGTTTTTTTCAAAAACTTACCTCATTCAGAGAATTTGTAAAGGTACATTGGGTGACAGTTTAAATTTAACATTACATTAAAAAGCAAAACAGATCAATTTCTTTCAATACAGTATATGACACCCTGAGGTGCCTCACTACACGTACAGGTTATATTTGGAATATTCATTTCACATCAAAAATACATGGAGCAGAATTTTACAGCAGCGGGATTTTACACTCTCGCTGAAGTCAATGGGGTTTATGATGGACTCGCTGCATTTTACGGCCCTAGCTACTGGAATTCCATCCCTAACCCTCTCCATCTCTCCCTCTCTTCCTTTAATACCCTCTCTAAAAACCACCTCTTTGATCAGCTGCTTTAATGTCTCTTTCTTTGGCTTGGCGTCAATGTTGATCAGATAGTGTACCTATGAAGCACCTTGGGCCATTTTGCTCCATTATGGGTGCTATATGGATGCATGTTGCTAACAAACGTATTATAATTTAGAAATACAAATGGTTTCTGACTAAAGAACAGAAACCAAGATATATTTTCATCTGCATAGTTTCACTCCATTTACATGTTACCAGATAAGATCAAAGCATAAACTATGATCTCATTCAGCAAGTCTCATATTTACAACATCAGACACTTCATTCTGAACAGTAACTAAACCCATCCACTTACAACAGGTGAAGGGCACAGAACACTTTCTAATGTCTTTACCCCAAGCATTAGTATTTGCATACTGCTCCCAGGATAGGTATGGCATGAGATAGATGCAAAGTTAATGCCTAGAATAGCACTCCCCAATTCTTGCTTCTATGTCCATCGTTCTTAAAGGACGAGTTTTTGAATTCAGCGTTGAATGTGGAAAATGTGATCCCATTCCCTCTCGAGACTACACCGTGTTCATTTTACCTCAGATCCTTAGAACAATCGGGAGTAGGTTGGCCAACACCACTTGGATTTATTCTTAGAGGTTTCATGACTTAACCTCTCACCTCCAGTCATCCCACATGGTCAAATTGTTGTTCTCTGGATCTCCAATATTCTTTTAACTAACACATGAGAGTTTTCAAAGAAGATGGAGGAAGAATCCCTCAATTTTGTTTTTAATGCCCCAGTGGTTTCTCTCCTGGTTGTGTTGTAGCAGTGTTTGGGGGGATATAAGGGGATATTAATCTTTAATTCCTGGAGACTACAAGACAACCCTGGAAGGTTGACAACCATGCCAGAAGAGACTTTCACCACACTCCTCTTCATTGCTCGGTGAAGGGGGGAGATCAGCCTGGGTTCCATCTCTTCATTGACCTTACGTGGATGTGGATGTGGATGTGGATGTCAGCTGAAGATGGGCCCAGGCTCAGGCTCAGCTGTGATGCCTCTTGCATCCAAAAATCCAGTTGACACCCATTGTTCAGACTTGACCTGGCAAGGCACCAAAAAATTGTGAGGGTGGAGCACTTACTTTTTTTATAGAAAAATATATTCAGACTCAGGGGAGTAAGCACAGTGTTCTTGGGTTTCAAGCTGAGCTAAGTTCCAGAGTGCCCACAAATTCACCATGTAATCCATCGCCATTTGTTAATGGAGGAAAGCTTGGTTCACATTTCCGCAGAGTTCTTCCGGCACACCGGCGAGGGGGTCGGTGGATACGGTGCATAGGTCTGGTTATACCGTATTGCCTGGGCTTTCTGCCAAAGGCAATGGGAGGAGCCCTGGCATAAATTCCAGCCAATCGTTGGCCATGTTGGCAATGTTTGCTTTCAGGTAGAGGATAATGTAGTAGAAAAAGGAAGATGCAAATGCTGGATAGAATTTGAATGCAAGTTTTGGCTTATCCCACGTACATCTCATATTGTGGCTGTGTCATAATCAAAGCAATTTAATTATTTCTAGCAGGAAGCCAGTGATGATTTGGATCATTGCAGAGGGATGTTGGAAGAGTGACTTCAGTTATGAGTGACCTCAGTTAGGAAATCTAGACCTGTCTTCCTTGGAACAGAGAAAGTTAAGCGATGACCTAATCAGAGGTTTTCAAGAGAAAAAAGCTCTTCTCTCTGGGGATTGGGTCAATAACCAGCAGCCATGGATAATTAAAATCATTGTCAAAAGATCTAAAGGGAAGTTGAGGAGAAGTGTTTTTACTCGGGGAGTTATTGGGACCTGGAACGATTGCCCTGAAAAGGGGATGAAGGTTAATTCCTCAAGTAGTTGTGAATCAGAGCTGGACAGGTGACCCAGAAACAAAAACTGCTGGAAAAACTCAGCAGGTCTGACATCATCTGCGGAGAGAAAGACAGAGTTAATGTTTCGAGTCCGTATGACTTCTTCAGAGCTAAAGGAAAGTAGAAATGTGGTGAATTATATTCTGTTTAATGGGGGGGTGGGGGGGGGGGGGGGGTGGGTGGGGGGTGGGGGGTGCAGAACAGGGCAGCTGGATAGAAGGCCAGCGATAGGTGGAGACAAAGGAGAGATTGCAAAAGATGTCATAAACAAAAGGCCAAAGGTTAATGGTGGTGGTGCTGGTTAAAGGAGGTGTTAACGGTGACATTAAGAGGAGAAAGCAGAATGTGGTAATGGCCAGACTGGATAAGCACTCTGGGAAGAACAATATAAGCAAGTGACAGATGGCCCTAGTGGGGGTGGGGGTGGGGGTGGGGTGGGGGGAGGGGACGGTGGTTAAAAATAAAAATGAACATTGAAAAAAGGGAGATCAAAAAGGGGTGAGGATAGAGGCGAGAGAGAGTTCATGGCCTGAAGTTCTTGAACTCAATGTTAAGTCCGGAAGGCTGTGAAGTGCCTAGTCTGAAGATGAGGTGCTGTTCCTCCAATTTGCATTGGGCTTCACTGGAACAATGCAGCAGGCCAAGGGCAGACATGTGGGCCTGAGAACAGGTCCTTCCTTGGCTTGCTGCAATGTTCCAGTAAAGCCCAACGCAAACTGGAGGAACAGCACCTCATCTTCTGACTAGGCACTTTACAGCCTTCCGGACTTAACATTGAGTTCAAGAACTTCAGGCCATGAACTCTCTCCTCTATCCTCACCCCTTTTTGATCCCCCTTTTTTCAATGTTAATTTTTATTTTTAAATTTTTATTTATTTTTTTCCACTTATTTTTATCATTATTATTTTAAAATTTATTTCCACTTTTATTCACTATTTCATCCCCAGCTTTTAGCCTAATTTTGACTTAATTTCCCACCACTGTCCCCTCCACCCCCACCCCACTCCCACTAGGGTCATCTATCACTTGCTCATATTGTTCTTCCCAGAGTGTTTACCCTGGTCTGGCCATTATCACTTTCTGCTTTCTCCTCCTAATGTCACCATTAACACCTCCTCTAGCCAGCACCACCACCACCATTATCACCCCTTTGGCCTTTTGTTTATGACATCTTTCGCAATCTCTCCTTTGCCTCCACCTATTGCTGGCCTTCTATTCAGCTTCACCTGTTCCAACCTCCCCATTAACCAGTTTATATTTTACCACATTTCTACTTCTCTTTAGCTCTGGAGAAGAGTCATACAGGCTCGAAATGTTAACTCTGTCTTTCTCTCCACAGATGCTGCCAGACCCTGTTGAGTTTTTCTAGCATTTTTTGTTTTTGTTTCAGATTTCCAGCATCCGCAGTATTTTGCTTTTATCTTAGAGCTGGAAAGGTACTTGAGAATGAGGAACTTTTATGTTTACAGGCAAGAAGCGGGAGTAAAAACAAGACAGCTTTTTCTAAGAGGCAGCACAGGCACAATGGGATGAATAGCTTCCTTGTGTGCTGTATGATTCTATGAAGAGGAGGTATCCGCATCACTATTTCTTTACTCTAAACCATTTTGCTACCATTTTGTGTGGTAAAATATCAACATACCGAAGCCCTATGGCTGAGGCTGGAACGACTGTAGTTTTGGATTGAGGGCAGGGTGTGTTGAACAGTTTCCTGGCTGTTTTGTGGATTATCTGCACGCCTGTGGGGAGTTTGCAAAAGGCGAGGTGCACTGTTGCATCCAGGAAAATGGAGAAGAGGGTTGCATGACACATCCACGCCGCAATCTTCACTGGGATAGGGTCTCTGTGTTGATTTTGTTGGTGAGGATCACGGATTGCATGTCATCATGGAGTAGGCAGAGAACAGCGCCCAATTTCTGAGGGCAGCCAAAATTGAGGAAGATACTCCATAAGCCTTTGTGGGGGACATAGGCTCAAAAGCTTTCGTGAAGTCAGTAAAGACCACATGCAGCAGTCGGTGCTGTTTCTTGCACTTTTCTTGAATTTGCCACGTAGGGAATGTCGGTGGTGCCTCTCATTGGGCAAAAGCCGCGCTGTGACTCTGGAAAGAGTTCCCCAGCCACTGGGAGGAGATGGTTGAGGAGGATCCTTGCAATTGTTTTCCCTGTGGCAAACACAAGGGAGGGGGGTGGGGGGTCTCCTCCTGTGATTACCATTTTCAGACCCAATCTCCCTTCTAGATATAGTCATGATCACTGCGTCTCCGACATCCACCAGCACATGCTCTTCTTCCCAGATGAGGGATCTGAGGCTGTGCAGCCAGGCCCAGGAGTGTACCTCTGCCGTGTTTCAGAATTCCAGCAGAGAGTCCATTTGCCCCAGTGTCATTGTTGCATTTCAACTGTCGAATGGCTTCTTCAATCTTGCTCTGGACTGGGTTGGCGCCGAGACTAAACTGGACAGAGCACAGAGGAAGGGAGCTGAGGCCATGCGAGTCAATGTTCTACCCAACCCTTCACACACCACCTGCCCTGCGTGTGGCAGAGTCTGTAGACTGTGCATTGGACTTATCAGCCATCGCAGAACTCATGGAACCAGAAGAAAGACATCCTCGATCCCGAGGGGCTGACTAAAAAGAAGAAAACATTAGCCTTATTCTCTAAAGGCTCCACCTTGGAATGCATCATAAAGCAACTCAACAGCATGTCACTGAGTGAAAAGCTGGACATGGCACTGCTGAAGAATGGCCATTCCAAATCCCACAGTCTCAAACGCAGTGAAGACATGAATTGAGTAGGAAGTGGTGTCCTGAGTCTTGAATTTAACAAGAGTGAAGACATAGAAAGGAGAGAGGAAATGTGGAATGGTATACTTGTGTCAGAGTGGGAACAAGAGAGGCAATATGATTTGGTCAATAGCGCAGATAAAGTAGAGAAAGGCAAAGGTTCTGCTGGGGGCAAGACATAAGGGAAGGCATACCTGTCAGATGCTGAATGTTCTTCAACTGTTTCTGCCAGGAATGTAGGAGAGATGTCAGAGATTCTCCAGGGATGATAAACAATAGACTAGATTTTCCATCTATTGACTATGAAAAGATGGCAGTGATGTCACAGGAATGAAGCATGTCAAGACTTCCAGGGCTTTGGTATACAAGCGCAATAGTGAATAAAGACAGAGCTTAAATGGTTTTCTTACATGACGAGAGTGACTGTATTTTAAAATTACTTCATTGGCTGTAAAGTGCTTTGAAACATCCATTGGACGCACAAGGTGCTACATAAATGGAAGTCTTTCTTTCTTTTTCATGTTGGCCCAACTGTCTGTGAGGATAAGTCATCATTGGTCCGCTTTTCTTTCCCTTTCTCCTTACACAGTGGTACCCTGAGGTCAAACGGCATTGCCCAAACTCTCCCATCATCCTCGTGGGCACCAAGCTTGACTTACGAGATGACAAAGAAATCATTGAGAAGCTAAAGGAGAAGAACCAGGCACCCATCAGCTATGAGCAAGGTGCACAGATAGCGAAGGAAATTGGTACGTGACATTCATACAATATGAGTGGAGACTGTGCTTACACATTAATTTGATCATTGACAGTCTCATGAGTGGCGGACATGATCAGGGCACGGGATGTGCTTTGTGGTCATCTCTGAACAGAATGTTCTCTTCCAGAAACCTAGTTGATGAAGGATAGTCCTGGCGCCCATCTTTACTCAGTCTTACATTTATTTACAGAGTGAAACATTACAAGAGTACACCTCCTAACTCAACCATACCACAGTTTCAGTAAGATTCTATTTATATAAATGCTCAAGTAACGGCCACAAGTTACATATAGTTAAACACGATTCAGAGACAGTTAAGGTTGGGCATGTACTTACTGGAGTTTAGAAGAATGAGAGGTGATCGAACTGAAACGTTTAAGATTCTGAGGGGGCTTGACAGGGTAGATGCTGAGAGAATGGGGGAATCTAGAACTAGGAGGCAGAGTTTCAAAACCAGGTGTTTTCCATTTAAGATGGAGCTGAGGAAGAATTTCTTCTCTCAGAGGATCGTGGGATTCTCTTCCCCAGAGAGCAGTGGAGGCTGGGTCATTGAATAGATTCAAGGCTGAGTTAGACAGATTCTTGATCTACACCGAGTCAAAGGTTTCAGGAGGCAGGTAAGGGGAGTGGGTTTTGGGCCACGATCAGATCAGCCTCGACCTTAATGAACAATGGAGCAGGCTCAAGGGGCCGAATGGCCTATTCCTGCTCCTATTTCTCATGTTCTTAACACAGAAAACTATCCATCAATAATGTTCAAGACATAATAGAGCATTTTTGGCCAGCTGATGAACAAATATTCACCCTTCCTCTAGCACTCGATGGCCAACCATATTTTTCTGAGGGAAAATGGAATTAGCCTTGGAACTAGAAGTCCTCATACTAGCGGATGCGCAGGTCAAAAACTTTATCCTGGGAATCCTACTCCCATGCCCTTCCCACCCCACACCAACACCAGTTCACATATCGCGAGCTGAAGAGTAAGACAGCTTGGCCTAGAAATCTGGCAGTGCTACGGTCCTTTATTTAGGTGCCAAATGGCCTTCCAAGCCTAAGGTTAGGAAAGGCAAGAACTGTATGTTCATTATGAGTTGGAAGTCAACCACCTGCCATAATGGGAATAAATTGCTTCAGTGTCCAGGCCTGAAACAAATGTTGAGCACTTTACACGTGTAAATAAGTTTTTAACACCTGTTTTAGGCCCCGTCTGCAATACTGGTCCACCTACTGGACTATCTTAGAGAGATTGCCTATTCATTCACTATGAGCAAGGCAAGTTTCTATGAAATACCTACCTGCAAGTGGAGCCAGGAAGGGGAGAGTCCTCCTCACAGCTTCACATTTAAAGAACATGGATCGCTACTGGCCACCGGTAGCTCTCCCAACCCGCTGATCACCAATGCCACCCCTGAACACATTTGGAACACCAACCCCACCTTCCCGGTGGCCCTCCCTTCCTTTACGTGCTAAAAGACGCACTGAGGTGAAATGGCACCAAGTTTGACTTAAGGGATGACAAACAAACCATTGAGAAGCTGGAGGAGAAGAACCAGGCACCCATCAGTCATGGGCAAGGTGCACAGATAGTGAAGGAAATTGGTATGTGACATTCATGCAAGATGAGTGGAGACCATGCTTGCACATTAATTTGCCCATTGACAGTCTCATGAGTGGCAAAATATTTCACATAATCAGGGCATGGGATATGCTTTGCATTCATCTCTGAACAGAATGTTCTATTCCAGAAATCTAGCTGGTGAAGGATAGTCCTGGAGCCAATCTTTACTCAGTCTTACATTTATTTACAGAGTAAAACATTATCAGCATACATCTCCTAACTTAACCATACCACAGGTTCAGTAATGTCTCAAGTGGAATCCCAAGTAATGCCCACAAGTTACATTTGGTTAAACACAATTCATTTACAATTAAAATAAAAGCAAAATACTGTGGATGCTGGAAATCTGAAACAAAAACAAAAATTGCTGGAAAAGCTCAGCAGATCTGACAGCATCTGTGGAGAGAAAGACAGAGTTAGTGTTTCGAGTCCGTATGAGTCTCCTACAGAACTAATCGAAACAACTTGAAATGTTAACTCTGTCTTTCTCTCCACAGACTCCTGCTGAGTTTTTCCAGCAATTTTTGTTTTGTTTCATGTACAATTAAGGTTGGGCTTAAACTCATCGGATTTTAGAAGAATGAGAGGTGATCTAATTGAAACATTTAAGATTCTGAGGGGGCTAGACAGGGTCAATGCTAAGAGAATGTTTCCTCTCATGGGGGAATCTAGAACGAGGGGGCACAGTTCCAAAATCAGGAGTTCCCCATTTAAGATGAAGCTGAGAAAGAATTTCTACTCCCTGAGGGTCGTTGGAATTCTCTTCCCCAGAGAGCAATGGAGGCTGGGTCATTGAATAGATTCAAGGCTGAGTTAGATAGGTTTTGATCTACAAGTAAGTGAGTTCAGGAAGCTCGACTCCTCGAGGTACATGAGGCCCGAGATCGTCAGGAGCATCTCGGGCCTCAACCACTCACACCCAAGGATCATTCCCCCTCATTTCACCAACCCAAGCCCCTCCACAATCCACACACCCTTAAAATGGCCATGTCCAAATTTCTAAGGCCCTTCTACATTAACAATCGGTAGTTCAGAAATGACCACATCGATAAGGCCCACACAACTGGCTTCTCCTTGTGAATGAGTCTCACTCGACCACCTGCCATCCATATCAGGGAATCGCAGGCATTTGAGTCGGGACTGTCAATTCTGAAGTGCAGGAGGAGCAACCGAACAGAAACAAACAGAGGACATGGGCTGAAAATGCTTTTCTCTTGTTTTTAATTTGCACAGGGGCTGCAAAGTTTATTGAAAGCTCGGCCTTCAAACAGAAAGGCCTAAAGACAATATTCGACGAGGCCATTCGGGCTGTCATCTTCCAACCAGTGCAGAGGAAAAGGTTATCGTGCCACATTCTGTAGAAGAAGTACCAGGAAATTATGGGTGGGGTAAATCCTTAGCAATTCCTGAGACGTTGTGCGACAACATGGAGTTTGAAGTCAATTGGAGTTTTCGTTGCCGATCTTTGCTCTGCTAGTAGAATCTTACAACTCTGAAGAAGACCATTCGGCTCATCGTGGCTGTGCCGTCTCACTTTGCTACTGGATTAGTCCCCACTCCCCCTGTTCCTTCCCCATGGCTCTGCAGCTTTCTCCCCCAATCCAATTCGCTTTTGGAACTTACTATTGAATCTGGCTCGCCCTCCCTTTCAGGTAGCGCCTTTCAGATCATAACTAACCGAAAATAAAATTCTCCCCTTCTGGTACTTTTGACAATTGCTTTAAATCTGTGTCCTCTAGTTACCAGCCTTTCTGCCACTGGAAACAGTTTCTCCCTGTTCACTCTTATCAAAACCTTTCATGATTTTGAACATCGCTTCTCCTGAAGGCCATGAGGATAAAGTCCCATGGGTATTGGATCTTGTCCTGTGTGTCTCCCAATTTGTTATTCGTACATGAAGTGTTTAGCTGATAGAATAAGTATCACTGTCCCTATTTCTCAATGCATTGCCCAACCCTCATCTTCTTGAAACAGTTTCTGCCTATCTGCTCCATGAGAATCCTGGGGGGTTAACATTGACCACAGACTTAACTGGACCAACCTTATAAACATTGAGGCTACAAGAGTGGTCAGACTGGAAATTCTTCAGCAAGTAGCTCATCTCCTGACTCCCCAAAGCCTGTCCACCATCTACAAGGCACAAGTCAGAAGTGTGATGAGATAATCTCCACTTGCCTAGATGAGTGCAGCCTCAATAACACTCAAGAAGCCTAACAGCATCCAAGACTAAGCAGTCCATGTGATCAGTGCCCCATCCACCACCGTAAACATTCACTCTCTCCACCACCCCACAGTGGTTGAAGTGTGCACCATCTATAGGATGCACTGCAGCAGCACCCCAGGGTCCCAGGGCTCATGCAACAGCGCCTTCCAAATCTGCAACCTCTACCACTTAGAAAGACCAGGGCAGCAGGTGTATGGGGACACCACCACTTGCAAGTTCCCCTCCAAGCCACAAATGATCCTGACTTGGAACTATATCTCCGTTCCTTCACTGTCGCTGGGTCAAAATCCTGGAACTCCCTCCCTAACAGCACTGTGGGTGTACCTACACCACATGGACTGCAGCAGTTCAAGAAGGCAGCTCATCACCACCTTCTCAAGTGAAATAAGTGGGCAATAAATATTGGCTTTGTTACCGATGTTCACATCCCACAAATGAATAACTTTAAAGAAAAACTTAATAATTTTTAACATCTTTATTCAAATTGCTACTCCAACCTTCTCTACTCTAAGGTGAACAATCCCAAGAACCGAGAGTTATCACCCTCGATATATTTCATCCTCATCATAAAGAAACATGATATTCTTGACTTACCTTGATGCTCCTGTTAAAATCGTCATAATCTTTTGGGATTTCTTTCCTGGACCTGCTCACAGATCGATTATGAGTTATCCCAGTCTATGGCATATTGATTATTTCCAAAATCTGCAACCAGAAACTGCCTAACAGGATTTCCAGTCAAATTTTCCAAACATTTTGCGGGTCCATTTTTTGGGGAGAGGTTTTGAATATGCAGTGGTGGGCTCAATACTGTCTTCATCGTTTGCATTTTTAAGCAGCTCCTTCATATGTGGGAAGGAGCACAGCAGGGTGTGACTGGTACAGCTCCTCATCACTCGTACGGACGCTCGAGTCATCCAAGATAGTTTGCAGCAAAATTGGACACACCTAGCATTCCACTGGGAGGGTGAGGCACTAAACTCTGTGGGGAAAAGTCAGACTTGTCCTTTTTTCTCAACAGCACTGAGACATGTGGCTCAAATCTCAACGGTTAACAGGTAAGAAAATGCGGTGGCTACGAGAGCAATTAAACTAGTTGATCCAATCTTCCTACATGTGGCCCCACTGACCCTGATGTATATAAAATTTCTGTACAAATCTGCATCAAAGCCTGAAGAATGTATCTGACAAAACCATTACTGTCTTCTCTTGAAAATATTCTCAAATAATGTTTGTGTCTTGACTGCTCACGAGTGAGTCTTTTATTCATTAGCTTATTTGAGGCTTCTTGAAATAAAGTTTACCAAAAAATTTAAAATTCTGATCAAATATTCAATGTTGCACTCATCCAATCAGGTCGCCAAGTTCAAAGTTACCTCATGGCATGTTATCTAAGAAATCTGTTTTATGCTATGATGCTTCCAGTTTAATCTTCACGTTAATAATAATAACAGCAGAAAGTTCTGGAAAAACTCAGCATCTGTGGAGACAGAAAGAGAGTTAATGTTTCGAGGCTCTTCAATATGACTGGTTTTCCCAGCATTCGCTGCTTTTATTTCAGATCTCCATAATCTGCAGGATTAACATCTGCCTTGTTGGATTCAAATTATTGGATAATCCAGCACTCAGTTAGTACAAAAAAACAACTTTGTATGTTCAGGGAATGAGGGTGCAACACCTTGAGTCAAAACAATTACTGGCGTGGTGAAACATCCATTATATCTGCGCACTTTCTCAAACATAATTGATTAGCTGAAAAGAGTGCATGGCTCCTGTGTGGTGAGTTTCTGTCAAGTGCTCAGGGCTTTGGAAAATGACGATCGCTGGTTCATTTACAAAGCATTTTGTCACCCTCTTGCGGTGAGAGGAAAGTATTGCAAGACAAAGCATATTGTTCCTCTTCTGCGCCTATCTGGTTTCATTTGTGGGTGCATGTGTACGTTTGTACGTGAGGGTTGTCGTGAGCGAATCTGGTCGAGGCGTCAGGGGTCTTGCTGTCCGGCTGGAGAGCCGGCGAGAGACCCGCGCTGCCTCTTTCCGGGAAGGCCCACACGCCAACCAGGCAGCTCCGGGCCTCCCCCTGCAATCAAGACCACCGAAGGCAGAAGTCTCGTTTACTGAGATCTGCTGGCCAATCGGAGGGCTGGCAGGCCCTGGGCTCAGCAGCGCCGCTGGGGAGGGCACCGGAGTCCCAGGATCACAGGGCGCCTGGGGCCACAGGTAAGTGATGTGGCGGGGGGGGTGGGTGGAGGGGGGTGGGTGGTGGTTTCACAGGGTGGGTGTCACAGGGGGAGGGGTACAGGGGTGTCAGCAACAAGGGCAATGGGGTGGCTCTCAGAGAGTTCCCCCTTCCTGAAGTCCAGTCCCCCAATACCGCTTAGTGCCTTTGATCGAGGGACCGCCACATTATCTGTGTTGGGTCCCTTGCTGTTTACGGTACATATAAATGACTTAGACTTGAATGTAGGAGGTTCGACCAGTAAGTTCGCAGATGACACAAAAATTGGTGGGGTGGTAAATAGTGAGGAGGAAAGCTTTAGATTACAGGAGGATATAGATGGGCTGGTCATATGGGCTGATCAGTGACAAATGGAATTTAATCTGGATAAGTGTGAGGTGATGCACTTGGGCAGGACAAACAAGGCACAGGAATACACAATGAATGGTAGGACCCTGGGAAGGACCGAAGATCAGACGGACCTTGGTGTGCATGTCCACCGACCCCTTAAGGTAGCGGGACAGGTAGATAAGGTGGTTAAGAAGGCATATGGGATACTTGCCTTTGTTAGCCGAAGAATAGAATATAAGAGCAGGGAGGTTATGCTGGAACTGTATAAAACGCTGGTCAGGCCACAGCTAGAGTATTGCGTGCAGTTCTGGAATCTGCATTATAGGAAGGATGTGATTGCAGTAGAGAGAGTGCAGAGGAGATTTACCAGGATGTTGCCTGGGCTGGAGAGTTTTAGTTATGAGGAGAGATTAGATAGACTGGGGTTATTTTCCCTGAAGCAGAGGAGATTGAGGGGGGAAATGATTGAGGTGTATAAAATTATGAGGGGCACAGATAGGGTCAACAGGAAGGAACTTTTCCCCTTGGTGGAAGGATCAATAACCAGGGGACATAGGTTTAAGGTAAGGGACAGGATGTTTAGAGGGTTGTGAGGAAGAATTTTGTCACCCAGAGGGTGGTGGGAATCTGGAACTCACTGCCTGAAAGGGTGATAGAGGCAGAAACCCTCATAACATTTAAGAAGTATTTGGTGTGCACTTGCAATGCCATGACATATAAGGCTATGGGCCTAGTGCAGGAAAATGGGGTTAGAATAGCTAGATACTTGTTTGAGCAGTGCAGACTCAATGGGCTGAAGGGTCTTTTTCTGTGCTGTAGATCTCTATGACTATGCGTCTGTGGCACAAAGTTCTGGCACATGAGTGGGATATGATCACATCTAAGAGAGAACCTTACCATCGCCCCTTGACATTCAATGGCATCACCATCACTGATTCTCTCACCATCAAAATCCTGGGTGTTACTGTGGCTATAAGAGCAGGTCAGAGGCTAGGAATCCTGTGGCAAGTAATTCACCTCCTGACTCCCCAAAGCCTGTCCACCATCTCCAAGGCACAGGTCAGGAGTGTGATGGAATACTCTCCACTTGCCTGGATGAGTGCAGCTCCAACAACACTCAAGAAGCTTGATATCATCCAGGATAAAGCAGCCCACTTGATTGGCACCCCATCCACAAATATTCATTCCCTCAACTGCTGACGAACACTGGCAGCAGCGTGTACCATCTACAAGATGCACTGCAGAAACTCAACAAGGCTCCTAAGGCAGCACCTTCCAAACCCACAACCACTACTATTTAGAAGGACAAGGGCGGCCGATAGATGGGAAGACCACCTCCTGGAAGTTTCCCTCCAAGCCACTTACCATCCTGACTTGAAAATATATTGCTGTTCCTTCACCATCGCTGGGTCAAAATCCTGGAACCCCCTCCCTAACAGCACTGTGGGTGTACCTACACCACATGGACTGCAACAGTTCAAGGATGCAGCTCACCACCACCTTCTCAAGGGCATTTAGGGATGGGCAATAAATGCTAAACTAGTCAGCGAAGCCAACATCCCATAAATGAATTTAGAAAAATAGTGTTAATATGACTGGACTTAAATGCCTAAACCCTTGTGGTTGTGCATTGGAAGTTGAAGAAGGCCCTCACCGAGGAGCATTACTTTGGGGATAGTAGCAGAATGATAATGTTTCTGGGCTAGTCATCCAGGAGCTTGTCTTAATGATCTGGAGATATGTGTTCAAATCCCATTATGGAAGCTCTAGAATTTAAACTTATTAAGTAAATCCATAACTAAATCATTAGTAACTGCAACGATGACCATGAAACCACTGAATTGTTGTAATAATCCCACTGCGGTTCATTAATGTCCTTTAGGGAAAGAAATCTGCCACCCTTACTTGGTCTGGCCTACATGTGACTCCAGATCCACAGCCATGTGGTTGACTCTTCAATGCCCTCTGAACATGGGCAACAATTGCTGGCCTAGCCAGTGATGCCCACATCCCGCGAACAAATAAAACAAAAGTTTGAGGTCCTACTTGAGTCAGTCTTTATTTTAACACAGTTAAGGTGACAGGAGGAGGATTCCGTGTTTAGGAGCAGTAGGAGATTGAGGGAATGAAGAGTAGCAGCGATAATCAAGACCATTAGTTAGCTTTTTAGCCCCGGTCTTGCGAGCTGTGGCCAGGCTAACTTTCGACGGCCAGGCCTCGTTAGCAGGCCGATTGCCAACTTCACGACAAAGCAGTTCAGAGGTCAATGGGAGGCGGCTGTCCGTCATTATAATCAGGAGGCTCAGAGGCCAGGGAACGGAGGGAATGGGCCCCCGACACACGGTAAGTGGCCTGAAGGGTTCTGGGAAGGAAAGCTCAGGGTGGTGGGGTGGGGTGGTGAGGGGGTGGGGGTCGTGTTAGTGGCCGGGCACTGGGAAATTCTGCCCTTCCTTATTCCTGCCCATGAGGAAGTCTGTTAAAAGTGAAAAATGCCCACCTCTCTGGGCCTCGAGGGGCCAGGCTCCAATAGCCAACCGCATTGGCCTGGTGAGGAAATCGGGTCACTGCTTTTTGGCTCCGTCTCAGGTAAAATAGCAACCAGTCCCTGATGACGAAATTAAAGTTACTTAAAGGACCCTGCAGTCCGCCAGATTAGGGCTGGATGGGAGAGGGTC
Organism: Carcharodon carcharias; assembly: GCF_017639515.1. Taxonomy (NCBI): domain Eukaryota; kingdom Metazoa; phylum Chordata; class Chondrichthyes; order Lamniformes; family Lamnidae; genus Carcharodon; species Carcharodon carcharias. The sequence goes on along the minus strand of NC_054497.1, from coordinate 4,220,904 downwards.
CATTGTCCATCTATTCCCCATTGAACCCATCCTTGATATTAACTTCACTGCCTCTCAGAAGCTGGACAGTGAACGTAAAAATCAGCTCCACACGGCAGGTAAGGAGGTACAAACTACAGGTCATGGGTCACAAGTGGCCTTGCCTCAGGCCGTTGAAATTCAATTCTCCGGAGGAAGAACTACAGTCGGAGCTACCATCAGGAATTCATTACCACAGAGGGCTGTGGGAGCCAGGTCATTGAGTGTATTTAAGACTGAGATAGATAGGTTCTTGATTGGTAAGGGGATCAAAGGTTACGGGGAGAAGGCGGGAGAATGGGGTTGAGAAACTTATCAGCCATGATTGAATGGTGGAGCAGACTGGATGGGCCGAATGGCCTAATTTCTGCTCCTATGTCTTATGGTCTTATGGACAAACCAGTAAAACTTGGAAATGAAAGGGTACCAGTAAAACTTGTCTGAACTGGTCTTGTACACCTTAAAATGGAACTCCAGTTTTACTGGCGCCCGTATAACTGATCTTTAGTGGGATTTGAAAATTATGACCTGGTTTTTCCTTCTAGCAAGCAATCTTTCAAATGAGGTATTGATCTGACCACTTTCCCCTGTCTGCTCTCTTATGTAAAATACCCCATGGCCACTATTTCAACAAAGAGCATTTTTTTAAAAATAATCATTCATGGAAGGTGGGTGTCACTGGTCAGGCCAGTATTTATTACCCACCCCTAATTCAGAGGGCAGTTAAGAGTCAACCACATTGCTGTGGGTCTGGAGCCACATGTAGGTTAGACAGCAGATTTCCTCAAGCTTTACCCAAACCTCCCTGTCACTTGCCATTTTAACACTCCACCCTGCTCTCGTGCCCACATGTCCGTCCTTGGCCTGCTACATTGTTCCAGTGAAGCCCAGCGCAAACTGGAGGAACAGCACCTCATCTTCCGACTAGGCACTTTGCAGCCTTCCGAACTTAACATTGAGTTCAACAACTTCAGATCGTGAACTCTCTCCTCCATCCCCACCCCCTTTCCGATCCCCCTTTTCTCTAATAACGTATATATATATTTTTCTTTTCCCATCTATTTCTATTATTATCTTTAAGTTTATTTCCATCCATTGTTTTATCTCCACCTTTTAGCCCATTTCAATCCCTTCCCCCCACCCCACCCCACCCCACCCCCACTAGAGCTATCTGTACCTTGCTCGTCCTGCTTTCTACCCTTAATGTCACCATTAACACATCCTTTAGCTAATATCACCACTGTTAACACCCCTTCGTCTATGACATCTTTGGCAATCTCTTCTTTGCCTCCACCTATCACTGGCCCTCTATCTAGCTCCACCTGTCCCAGCCCCCTCAAACAGCTTATATTTCACCTCATTTCTATTTTTCTTTAGTTCTGATGAAGAGTCATACGGACTCGAAACTTTAACTCTGTCTTCCTCTCCACAGATGCTGTCAGACCTTCTGAGCTTTTCCAGCTATTTTTATTAGCGGATTTCCTTCCTTAAAGGACATTAGTGAACTAGATGGGTTTTCTACAACAATGGTTTCATGGGCATCATCAGACTTTTAATTCCAGATTCAAATTTCATCTTTTACCATGGTATGGGATTTGAACCCAGGTCCCCAGACAATTATACTGGTTCTCTTGATTACCAACAATACCACTACACCATTGCCTCCCCAGCAGAGGAGCTACCCTTAGTATCCTGACCAATATTTATCCCTCAACCCCAGTATCACTGGAATCAGCTTATCTGGTCATCATCACATTTCTACTTGTGGGAGCTTGCTGTGCACAATTGGCTGCTGTATTTCCTACATTTCAACAGTGGCTACACGTCAAAAGCACTTAATTAGTTGGAAAGGGCTTTGGGATGTTTGGATGTTGTGAAAGGTACGTTTTAAAATTCTCATCCCTGCTTTCAAACCCCCCCCATAGCCTTGGCCCCCTCGCTATCGCCATAACCTCCTCCTCCGAGATTCCGAGATATCTGAACTCTTGCAATTCCCGACTTTAACTACTCCGCAGTGGTAACCGTGGCTTCAGCTGCCTGGGCCCTCAGCTCTGGAATTTCCTTCTCAAACCTCTCTTCCTCTCTCTCTCCTTCTTTAAGACACTCATTAAGGCCTATTGCTTTGACCAAGCATTTGGTCACCTGTCCGAATACCTCCTTATGTGGCTCAGTGATAAATTTTGCCTCCTGCCAACACAAGATGGCCGTACAAGATGGCTGCCGATAACCGGCTGCGCACATGCAGAACACTAATGGCGTCATTGGCAGGGGACACAGTGCCAGCAAAAGTCCTTCAGAGACAGGCTGCCACACAACCTAATCTGTCAGCACAGAGGTGGGTGGATCCTTCGGTGGTCCCTCTGGTTTAGGGAGCTGTGGGCCGAACATTGTTGGGCACAACGTGAGTTTATTTTTTACTGGTTTGGAGACGGGGCCTTGCCTGTTGTTTACTTAATTCTTCTGTATTTGCCTAAAACATCTTTCAAAATTCAGGGTGAAATGTCTTTACAATAATTGCTTGACAAGCATCTCTGCTCCTGGCCGCTGCCTACTCCCTCGCTCGCAATGATGTCATGGAGTAAAACAGTGCAGCTCCACACGCGTTGGCAGCAAACGCAGCCATTTCATTACGCTAAAGGGGCTATACAAATGCAAGTTGTTGTCCTTCTTCCTTTTAAGAGGCACTCTATGCTGTTGCCATAGTGATAATTGTGCGGCCTACTCAAACTCAGACGCGCACACAGTACTCTGAATGGCATCAAAGCTCTCATTATTGTATGATGTGGCCTTGACACTTTTACATCAAGTTAACACTTGATCCTCAGATTGTGAACTGCAATTTTTATCAGACCGGTAGATGGCAGTAATTATTTCCCAGCCTGGCATTAAGTCCCAAAATATTGGCCCAGGGGTGGCCTCTGATGAGGCAATTTCTCGCTAGTTATCATATGATATTTTAAAAGCTTTAAAAACAAAAAAACTGCGGATGCTAGAAATCCAAAACAAAAACAAAAACAGAATTACCTGGAAAAACTCAGCAGGTCTGGCAGCATCGGCGGAGAAGAAAAGAGTTGACGTTTCGAGTCCTCATGACCCTTCGACAGAACTTGAGTTCGAGTCCAAGAAAGAGTTGAAATATAAGCTGGTTTAAGGTGTGTGTGTGGGGGGCGGAGAGAGAGAGAGAGAGAGAGGTGGAGGGGGGGTGATGTGTGGTTGTAGGGATAGAAGCAGATCATCAAAAGATGTCAACAACAATAGTACAAAAGAACACATAGGTGTTAAAGTTAAAGTTGGTGATATTATCTAAACGAATGTGCTAATTAAGAATGGATGGTAGGGCACTCAAGGTATAGCTCTAGTGGGGGTGTTTTTTTTAAAAAAATAATGGAAATAGGTGGGAAAAGGAAAATCTTTATAATTTATAGGCAAAAAAAGGGAAGGGGGAAACAGAAAGGGGTGGGGATGGGGGAGGGAGCTCACGACCTAAAGTTGTTGAATTCAATATTCAGTCCGGAAGGCTGTAAGGTGCCTAGTCGGAAGATGAGGTGTTGTTCCTCCAGTTTGCGTTGGGCTTCACTGGAACAATGCAGCAAGCCAAGGACAGACATGTGGGCAAGAGAGCAGGGTGGAGTGTTAAAATGGCAAGGGACGGGGAGGTTTGGGTCATTCTTGCGGACAGACCGCAGGTGTTCTGCAAAGCGGTCGCCCAGTTTACGTTTGGTCTCTCCAATGTAGAGGAGACCACATTGGGAGCAACGAATGCAATAGACTAAGTTGGGGGAAATGCAAGTGAAATGCTGCTTCACTTGAAAGGAGTGTTTGGGTCCTTGGACGGTGAGGAGAGAGGAAGTGAAGGGGCAGGTGTTGCATCTTTTGCGTGGGCATGGGGTGGTGCCATAGGAGGGGGTTGAGGTGTAGGGGGTGATGCAGGAGTGGACCAGGGTGTCCCGGAGGGAGCGATCCCTACGGAATGCCGATAGGGGGGGTGAAGGGAAGATGTGTTTGGTGGTGGCATCATAAAAGCTTTGTTTCCTACTGTACGTGAATTATAATTTCAGGAAACGACGCACAAAAGGCAGCAATGATTTGTGCCCCACGTTATTGACCAACGCCCACTGCCTGGGCTGCCAATTCCTCGGAGAATGAAATGGGAATCACCGGCAAATGGAGTTGCCAACTCTGCTTGGATGCCATCCAGGAAATTTCATCACATGACATCCAACTGTCCCTGCCTCCTCCCCCACACTCCTACCATTGGTCAGACAACACATCCATCCTCATGGTACATGCCCCTCCCACCCACCCCCCCCCCCGCCCCCGCCCCCCCCCCACCTCCCACCCCCCCACCTTACTGAGCCAATTGGAAGTTGAACATTATTCTGGAAGTTGAACAGCCTCCTTGTAACCTGATTGGCTGATTATTGACTGTCAATCAAACAGCTACCCCCCCCCCCCCCCACCACATCTGAGATTTTTTAATGGAATTAATAATAGAAAGCATCAAAAAACGGTGAAGCCAAACGCATAGGCCCGGTTCTCCCGAGCAGTGGCAATGATGAGTCGGATCGACACTGCTGCACCTTTCTCCCAGGACCTCCCGCTCCCGACTTTCACAGGAATGCCCAGCGCAACGTCGTGCGAATGTGCAAATTAGGAGCAGGAGTAGGCCATTCGGCCCCTCGCACGCCTGCTGTGCCGTTCAATAAGATCGTGGTTGGTCTGATTGTGGCCTCAGCTCCACATTTCGCCGACCCTTGGTGACCTTAGACTCGCTTGTTAGTCAAGGATCTGTCTACCTCTGCCTTAAAATTATTCAGTGACCCTGCCTTCGTTGCTCTCTGGGGAAGAGAGTTCCACGAGCCTCTGCGAGAAGAAATTTCCCCTCAACTCCGTCTTAAATGGGAGACCCCTTATTTTTAATCTTGCGTCCCCTCGTTCTAGTCCATCGGGGGACTCCGTTGGAGTGGAGTAGCATCGAGGGAAGGCAGGACACGCCTCCTTTATGCAGCACTAGCCGTCATATGGTAAGTTTAAAGATCCAGCCTGTGGTCCAGAGTGAATGGGTGAGTGGGCGATTGGGTAGATGGGTAATTGGTAGACGGGCGAGGTGGTAGGCTGGTGAGGTGGTACGTGGGTGAGGTGGTAGACGGGTGAGGTGGTAGGTGGGTGAGGTGGGAGGCGAGTGAGGTGTTAGGCTGGTGAGGTGGTAGGTGGGTGAGGTGGTAGACGGGTGAGGTGGTAGGTGGGTGAGGTGGTAGGTGGGTGAGGTGGTAGGCTGGTGAGGTGGTAGGCAGGCAAGGTGGTAGGCTGGTGAGGTGTTAGGAGGGTGAGGTGGTAGACGGGTGAGGTGTTAGGCTGGTGAGGTGGTAGGCGGGTGAGGTTGTAGGCGGGTGAGGTGTTAGGCTGGTGAGGTGGTAGGTGGGTGAGGTGGTAGGCGGGTGAGGTGTTAGGCTGGTGAGGTGGTAGGTGGGTGAGGTGGTAGGCGGGTGAGGTGTTAGGCTGGTGAGGTGGTAGGTGGGTGAGGTGGTAGGCGGGTGAGGTGTTAGGCTGGTGAGGTGTTAGGCTGGTGAGGTGGTAGGTGGGTGAGGTGGTAGAAGGGTGAGGTGGTAGGCTGGTGAGGTGGTAGGTGGGTGAGGTGGTAGGCGGGTGAGGTGTTAGGCTGGTGAGGTGGTAGGTGGGTGAGGTGGTAGGCGGGTGAGGTGTTAGGCTGGTGAGGTGTTAGGCTGGTGAGGTGGTAGGTGGGTGAGGTGGTAGAAGGGTGAGGTGGTAGGCTGGTGAGGTGGTAGACGGGTGAGGTGGTAGGCTGGTGAGGTGGTAGACAGGTGAGGTGGTAGGCTGGTGAGGTGGTAGGCGGGTGAGATGGTAGACGGGTGAGGTGGTAGACGGGTGAGGTGGTAGATGGGTGAGGTGGTAGGCTGGTGAGGTGGTAGATGGGTGAGGTGGTAGGCGGGTGAGGTGTTAGGCTGGTGAGGTGGTAGACGGGTGAGGTGGTAGGCTGGTGAGGTGGTAGATGGGTGAGGTGGTAGGCTGGTGAGGTGGTAGATGGGTGAGGTGGTAGACGGGTGAGGTGGTAGGCGGGTGAGGTGGTAGACGGGTGAGGTGGTAGACGGGTGAGGTGGTAGGCGGGTGAGGTGGTAGACGGGTGAGGTGGTAGACGGGTGAGGTGGTAGGCTGGTGAGGTGGTAGACGGGTGAGGTGGTAGACGGGTGAGGTGGTAGACGGGTGAGGTGTTAGGCTGGTGAGGTGGTAGGTGGGTGAGGTGGTAGATGGGTGAGGTGGTAGGCTGGTGAGGTGGTAGACGGGTGAGGTGGTAGGCTGGTGAGGTGGCAGACGGGTGAGGTGGTAGACGGGTGAGGTGGTAGGCGGGTGAGGTGGTAGATGGGTGAGGTGGTAGGCTGGTGAGGTGGTAGGTGGGTGAGGTGGTAGGCAGGTGAGGTGTTAGGCTGGTGAGGTGGTAGACGGGTGAGGTGGTAGACGGGTGAGGTGGTAGACGGGTGAGGTGGTAGGTGGGTGAGGTGGTAGGTGGGTGAGGTGGTAGGCTGGTGAGGTGGTAGGCAGGCAAGGTGGTAGGCTGGTGAGGTGTTAGGAGGGTGAGGTGGTAGACGGGTGAGGTGTTAGGCTGGTGAGGTGGTAGGCGGGTGAGGTTGTAGGCGGGTGAGGTGTTAGGCTGGTGAGGTGGTAGGTGGGTGAGGTGGTAGGCGGGTGAGGTGTTAGGCTGGTGAGGTGGTAGGTGGGTGAGGTGGTAGGCGGGTGAGGTGTTAGGCTGGTGAGGTGGTAGGTGGGTGAGGTGGTAGGCGGGTGAGGTGTTAGGCTGGTGAGGTGGTAGGTGGGTGAGGTGGTAGGCGGGTGAGGTGTTAGGCTGGTGAGGTGGTAGGTGGGTGAGGTGGTAGGCGGGTGAGGTGTTAGGCTGGTGAGGTGGTAGACGGGTGAGGTGGTAGGCTGGTGAGGTGGTAGACGGGTGAGGTGGTAGACGGGTGAGGTGGTAGGCGGGTGAGGTGGTAGATGGGTGAGGTGGTAGGCTGATGAGGTGGTAGGTGGGTGAGGTGGTAGGCAGGTGAGGTGTTAGGCTGGTGAGGTGGTAGACGGGTGAGGTGGTAGACGGGTGAGGTGGTAGACGGGTGAGATGGTAGGTGGGTGAGGTGGGTGAGTTAGCAGACGGGTCGTGGGGTAATCAGGTAGTCGGGAGGGGTGGTCATGTTTTGGGGGAGGTGGCTGGGAAGTCGGGGGAAGTCAGGTCAGGCTTGGTCGAGGGGGTGCAGTCTGGTCAGATCAGGTTGGGTGGGTCAGAGCTGTCCCTAAGGAATGGCGAATGGGGGTGGGGGGGGGAGTGGGGAGGCGACAGCCCCGGGCGTGCTCTTTGCGGGGGGATCCCCGTGCTTCAGCGTCACGGAGTCGGGTGTAATACAGCCTGTAGGACATACCAGCTGATTCACCGTCTCTCCCGCTCCAAGCTCAAAATGAGTGTTTACCGGTGGATAGAGGCGAATAGACGAAGCATGCACACCCTCTGCAAAACTCATAAAGGGGTAGGAGAGAAAGCAGGCCGGGATAATCCCAGCCGAGGCAGCGGGCCGAGCGGCCGGAAGGGGGTGTGGGGGGTTGGCGGGGGGTGGGGGGGGGGTTGCGGGGTGCAGTGGGGGTGATCTCAGCACCGCCTGTCACCCTTGGAGATGGCAGCGCTGACCCTGGGGGTGGCAGCAGAGGAGCCGTTCCCCATCCCGGCTTCCGTTCGCCGCAGAGAACACACCGCGGGCGAACTATTCCCAGCTGGTTAACATCTTTAAAGCGGGCAGGTAGCGTGTCGTGTCCGACCTGCGGGGGTGAGTCACTCGCTTGCTGCGATCGCTTTCAGTCCCGGGCAATCGAAACCTTCCACTGTCTATTTTGCCTTGCTTCCAGTGCACACCAGCAACCAACATTTGCATAACCTCGGAAGATGGACGCTCATCGTTTTTTTTTTTTTAAAAACGGAGCTATTTATTGCATCGCGTTCGTCCCTTTAAACAAAAAAAGCTGAACGCAGTGAACTCCGACGTTCAGGCCGGAGTTTTCCACCATGGGGGGACGGGTGGGGCGGGGTGGGGCCGGGGGGGTATGGGGTTGGAGGGGTTGGCGGGTAGTCGGGTCGGAGCGGGGCTGGTGGTTGTTGGGTGGCGGTAGCCAGGCAGGAGCAGCGGAGTGGGATCGGGGGTCATGGTCAGGTGGTTATGGGGTGGGGGGGGGTAGATGGGACGGAGGGGCAGTCGGGTTGGGTTGGGCGGTTGGGTGGTTGTGTGTGGTATTGGGGTAGGAGTAGTCGGGGGGGGGGGGGCTACTCAGGTGGTTGGGGTGGGGGGGTGGAGTGTAGTTGGGACTGGGGGGTAGTCGGTTCACATTGTTGGAGGGGGTAATTTTCAGGTGGTCAGGGTGTGATTTGGGCTGGAGGTACTCAGGTGGGGTCGGAGGTTGTCAGGGGGTTGGAGGGGTTGTTAGGAGGCAGAGGGGTAGTCGGCAGGGGGGGTGGTGGTTCAGTGAGTAATTGGATCAAAGGGGTAGTTGGGTCAGGTCAGGTCATGTTAGGAGGATACTCGGGTAGTCATGGGTTTAATCTGGTTGGGGGGTGTTGTTGGGTCAGGGGTGTAGTCAAGTTGGGTCGGAGGGCTAGTTGGGGATCAGGGGGTTAGATGGTGAGTCAGGGGAGGTAGTCAAAGGGTCGGGGGGTAGGTGTGGGGGCCAGGGAGGGGTGATTGGGGGGTCGGTTGTGTAGTTACCCAGATGTTAGACCACATTTGAATCTGTCTAACATTTCCTGGGTAACAATCCAGGTGTTCACAGGGGGTCCCGGAGAGCAGGAGGATTGCCCTGAAGTTGAAACTTGCCAGCAATTCCCACACAGTTCTGCCTTGTCAGGGCATCCACAGGGTCCTGGAGTGCACATCTTCAATCGTATGTCCAGCCTCCAATGGTCTGGAGACTGGAAGATTTGGCCCTGTAATTCTCCTAAGAATTTTCTCCCCATTTCATACAGCCATACAAATTAGGAGCAGGAGTAGGCCATTCGGCCCCTCAAGCCTGCTCCACCGTTTGATAAGATCACAGCTGATCTGATTGTGGCCTCAGATCTACGCACCTGCCTGACCCCCCTAGAACCCTTTGACCCCCTTGTCAATCGAGAATTTATCAAGCTCAGCCTTAAAATTATTCAGGCTACTGCTCTCCAGGGAAGAGAGTTCTACAGACGAACGACCGTCTGGAAGAAAAAAAAATTCTCCACATCTCTGTCTTAAATAGGAAATCTTTTATTTTGAAACTGTGTTCCCCAATTCTAGGCTCTCCCCCAAGGGACAACATCCTCTCAGCGCTCACCATGACAAGACCCTCAGGGTCTATGTTTCAGTAAGGTCACCTCTCAATCTTCTAAACTCCAATGGATACAGGCCCAGCCTGTTCAACCTCTCCTCATAAAATAACCCCTCCCATCCCAGGAAGCAGCCTTCTCTGAACTGCTTCTAATGCCCTTCTTATTTCCTTTCTTAAGTAAGGAGACCAAAATTGTACACAGTGCTCCAGATGTGGTCTGACCAAGGCCCTGTGCAGCTGCAATAAAACTTCCCTACTTTTACATTCCATCCTCCTAGCAATAAAGGACAACATTCCATTTGCCTTCCGAATTACTTGCTGTACCTGAATGCTAACTTTTTTGTGATTCATGTACAAGGACATGAATCCCAGATCCCTTTGTGCTGCAGCGTTCTGCAGTCTCTCTCCATTTAAATATTACGCTGCTTTTCTATTCTTCCCGACGAGTTCGCCTCTTCGCACGTTGTATTCCATCTGCCAAATTTTTGCCCATTCGCTTAGCCTGCCCCTATCCTTTTGCAGACTCCCTGTGTTGTTGCCGCTGGGGATTAACCTGCAAATCCCTGGAGGGTCTTATCGGTCTCCTACATCGTTTATGAGACATGCCAGCATGGACATGATGGGCCGAATGGCCTCCTTTCATGCCATTATGACTCTACAAGTTTGAACGTTGGAAGGCCCTTGGGTCTATTTGGTCCCGTGCTTCCCGAACCTCAACTTTAAAGCCTTTCTAGTTTCTGTTTCAACGTTCACCAGGGCTCTGTCTTTACATCTCATCTAAAGTGGCACCTTTCAAAATACAACACTTGCTCAGTGATGTTAACGTTGGCTGAACGCTGGTAACAACATAGGTCAAATTCTGGGGCAGAATTTTGCCCTCGTCGGGTGGGCGCGGGGCAGGTGACCTCTGCCCACAATCAGGGCCCGACATTAATTCCATGCTGGATGGCCCAAAAGCAGCCAACCAGCATGAAACGCGTGCTCGGCACTGCTGGGGTGGGGGGGAGGAGGGCGAGTGCGGAAGTTCGAGCATGCGCATGGGCCTGTGCAGTAAGAGCTCCCTGAGGCCCAGAGCTCCCTCAGGGAGCTGAAGATTATTAACAATAAAAATAAAGATATTAAAAATAATGAAACCATGTCCCCTCAGGTGACTCTGTCAGGGACCATGTCAAATACGAGTGTTAAAAGTTTTCAAATTTTTTAAGTCACTGGTCAAAACCTCATCCCGCCCGTGGATGAGGTTTTGCCTACAATGCAAAGGCCGCTTGGCCTTTTCGCCTGCCTGCCAACCGAATGCTTGGGCAGTCAGCGAAAAATTCGAGTCAACTAATCGATTAAGGGCCTTAAAAGGCCGATTAACTGTCGGCCGGCACGCTGCCGACTCTCGTGAGAGCGCACGATGGCGTCGGGGCGCTCGCCTGATGTCATCGCCCGCTATTTTACTCGCGTTACTCACCTGACGAGAGAAATATGCTGCCCCTGGTGTTTGGGTCGAACCCACAAACAGGCTTTCCATCGATATTCTACCAAAGTTACGGGAGGAAGAACGGGAGAATCCCCCCCGCAAACCTTCCCTTAAAACCTCGACTTCTTTTTAATGTTAATGTGGGCAATGACTCAGCTTCGTTTCAAGGTATCTCCAATTCCACCCGCTATTGCAGTGCCATCCCTGAACATGAACACCATCTCTATATAATGGCAAACGCACAGTGACTACACTTAGAAAGAAGGTCTAATGTAAAAGTAGACAGCAGGTTCTCCTTCTCAGTGTGATTTATAGTGTTGGGGCACACGGGTCGATACCACAGCGTAAATTCTGGACTGACTGCCTGAGAGTGTGGTGGAGGCAGATTCAATTGTGGCTTTCAGAACGGAATTGGATAATTATCTGAAGAGAAAAGAAATGGGAGGACTACGGGGGGAAAAACAGGGGAGTGGGCCAGTCTGAGTAGCTCTTGCAGAGAGCCAGCAGAGACATGATGGGTTGAATGGAATTCAACAAGGCTCCTTAGACAACACCTTCCAAATGCACAACGACTACCATCTAGAAGGACAAGGGCAGCAGACACATGGGAACACAACCTGGAAGTTCCCCTTCAAGCCACTCACCATCCTGACTTGGAAATATATCGCCGTTCCTTCACTGCCGCTGGGTCAAAATCCCGGAACTCCCTCCCTAACAGCACTGTGGGTGTATCTACACCACATGGACTGCAGTGGCTCAAGGAGGCAGCTCACCCACCAGCTTCTCAAGGGCAATAAATGCTGGCCCAGCCTGCGAAGCCCACATCCTGTGAATGAATAAAAAATGAATGGGCTCCTTACAGAACCATTCTGTAAAGGTAAATCCTGAACAAATCCATAAAATCAGGGAGGAGATGTCATTGAAATGTATAAAATTCTTAAAGCGTTTAACAGAATAGTTACAGGACGGATGCTTCCCCTGGCTGGAGAGTCCTAGAACTGGGGATCACATCCTCAGAATAAAGGGGTCAGCCATTTAGGAGTAGGATGGGGAGAAATTTCATACTCAAAGGGTTGGGAATCTGTGGAATTCTTTACCCCAGAGAGTTCAGTCATTGAGCATATCCAAGACAGAAATCAATGGATTTTTGGATCCTGAGGGAATAAAGGGATATGGGGGTAATGCGGGAATGTGTTGAGTTAGATGATCACCATGATCTCACTGAATGCTGGGGCAGGCTCCAAATGGCCCACTCTTTGCTCCTTTTTCTTATGTTCTAATACTACAAAGTGAGCCATGACAGTAAGACCAGTTGAGTCAAACTGGTGTATGGCCAAATAAAAACAGAAACTGCTGGAACGACTCCGCAGGTCAAGCAGCGTCTTGAGTATTTCTAGCATGTTCCGTTTTTAATTCAGAATTCCAGCGCCCGCAGTATTTTAGCTTTGGTATTGGTGAACGGTGAAGTTGGGGCTGATGTCAGTCAGAGGTGGTGAACTGTTTATCGTGTGATATTATAAATGAGAGGTCTTGTGTCACAGCAGGTAGCGTCCCTGCCTCTAACCCAGAAACTCTGGGTTCAAGACTCACCCTGGGACTTGATGGCTGGGAAGGTGTGTTCTTAATGTAGTTACAAAATCACACAGTGCAGAAGAGGCCCTTTGGCCCATCAAGTCTGCACTGACATGTGAGAAACACCTGACTTACCTACCTAATCCCATTTACCAGCACTTGGCCCATAGCCTTGAATGTTATGACGTGCCAAGTGCTCATCCAGGTACTTTTTAAAGGATGTGAGGCAACCCGCATCCACCACCCTCCCAGGCAGCGCATTCCAGACTGTCACCACCCTCTGGGTAAAACGTTTTTACCTCACATCCCCCCTAAACCTCCTGCCCCTCACCTTGAACTTATGTCCCCTTGTGACTGACCCTTCAACTAAGGGGAATAGCTGCTCCCTATCCACCCTGTCCGTGCCCCTCATAATCTTGTACACCTCGATCAGGTCGCCCCTCAGTCTTCTCTGCTCCAACAAAAACAACCAAAGTCTATCCAACCTCTCTTCATATCAGGTTGAATTTCGACAGGTTCAGACAGGTTGAGTTTCAACTTATAAAGCTGTAGTAATCTGGCGTGTAATATACTTTTAAGACAAAAGTTGTAACGGAAGATCACATGATCTTGCTATCCAAAAGCAGAGCAGCACGGGTTACTACATAGTCAATAGTCTTGAGTTAGAGTCTGAAGTGTAAAGACAGAGTTTTGAGCTGTAAGCACACAAGTGTAGCTGCTGAGTTCCTTTTCCGAATAAACAGAATGTGTTTCTTCTAAGAATGATCTACTGATCTTCTCTGTCTATGATACCAACTCGGTCACCCCGAAGCAAGCCTGCAACCTGGATCCTTCAGTCCCAACAAACCAAAGTACAGGATCCAACAAACTGATGAGGAGAGTAAAAAACAAGAAAAAGACATGAAAGGAAGAGAAAAAGCAAGAAAGAACGAAGGAAATCAAGAGAACCGAAATCGGGCCGTGTCTCGCAAGGCAATTGTAAGTAAAGGCAAACTTCTGTCCTGATCACCGAAACAATCCCCTCAGAGCACGTCACTATTTGGAAGAGTTAGACCATTTGATCCAGCCTCGGATGACTGGTCTTGTCATGTTGAATGCCTTGTGTTCTTCTCCCCGGCGAACAACATCGCCGGGGAGGAGAAGAAGCGCACGATCCTCTTAACTACGTGTCGGAGTAAGACGTATGGATTGATTCAAAACTTGTTAGCACCCAGTGCCCCAGATTCGAAACGTTTGGTGAACCTTGTAAAGAATCATTACCAGCCCGACCCATTGACGATGCAACGGTTCAAATTTAACTCGAGGAATAGAGCTGTGGGGGAGACAGTTGCTTGTTATCTGGCAAGTCTGTAACATTTAACAGAATATTGTGAGTCTAGTACATCTATCAATGAGATGCTTAAGAGATCATTTGGTGTGCGGCATAAGTGAAGATGCGATGCAGAAGAGATTGCTGTCTGAAACAAATTTGGATTTTCAGAAGGCATTGGAAATCGCTCCAGCGATGGAAGGTGCAGTGCGGGTCTTGAAAGCCACACAGGGTGTGCAAAATGGCACCATCCTCCACATTAGGCGGGGAGCCTCAGCCCAAGAGTTGGGTCAAAATGCAAGGCTTTGCTCAGAAGGGGGAAGCAGCCACCGCTAGCAGACAAATAAAAGGAGATAACTTAGCAGTGAAAACATGTCATAATGGTAACAGAAGTGAAAGCTGACAGCCTTGTAATGAACCACAGTTTTAAAAAAAATCAAAAGCTTTTTCTGTCATCGAAACGGTCACCTCATGAGACATTGTAAAAATAGAATCAGGCAGACTTTCAAACAAAAGCAAAAACCCAACGAGATCTACTGTGTTGAAAAGTCTGAAGTAGTAGATTCAGATACTTATTCGTTGCACAATTTAACGGTAGGAAGAACAAAACCTATCTATCTAATCGTGAGGAGTGAATGAGAGGCCTATCAGAATGGAAGTGGATACAGGAGCATCCGCTATGGTGATAGGTGAATACACTTTTAAATACCTGAATCATGGGGAGCATAAACTAAATTTGGAAGAAACAGATGCCAAATTGAAAACTTACATGGGAGAAGATATACAAGTCAAGGGCATAATTAAAGTCACAGGACACTATGGAGGTCAAACAGTAAAATTATCCTTGATGGTGGTAGCAGGCCTCCTTGGACAAAACTGCCTAAAAGGAATTAAATTGGAATGGACCAAAATCTTCCAACTGAAAACTAATGGGCAATCAGAGCTACTAAGAAAATATGCTTCAGTCTTCCAGAATGAGTTTGGAAAGATTGAGGGGCTACAAGCAAAAACTCATGTGGGTCCAGAGGCAACAGCCAGATTCATGAAGGCAAGACCAGTACCTTATGCAATGCGGGAAAAGGTAGACACCGAACTGGACAGATTAGAGAAACTGGGAGTGGTACAACCAGTGCAGCTTTCAGGACTAGCAGCACCAATCATGCCTGTTCTCAAACCTGACCGAAGCATTCAAATTTGTGGGGGCAACAAATTAACAGTCAATAAAGTGGCTAAGTTGGACAGACACCCCATACCAAAAATTGAAGACTTATACACTAAACTGGCAAGTGGAACTGCCTACACGAAGCTTGATATGAGCAATGCTTATCAATAATTGGAATTAGAGAAGGCATCCTGGAAGTTTGTCACCATTAATACACACAAAGGGTTGTACCAATACACCCGTTTACTTTTTGGTGTATCTTCAGCATGCGCCATGTTCCAAAGAACCATGGAAAATTTACCACAGGGACTGTCCCATGCTGTAGTTTATTTGGATGACGTTCTGGTGACAGAACTCACTGTAAAGGAATATTTGGTAAACTTGGAAGACGTTTTTAAAAGTTTTTCGCAGTTGGGAGTGTGTTTGAAAAAAGAAAAGTGCACACTCCAAGCGAAAGAGGTAACCTACCGAGGTCACAAGGTAAATTCACAAGGCACCCACCCAGCTGAGGGAAAAGTGAAAGCCATTAGAGAGGCACCAGCACCAAAGAATACATCCAAACTCAAATCATCCTTGGGATGATCAACTACCACGGATGTTTCTTGCCTAATGTGTCGACAGAACTGGCACCCCCGTATTACTTTGCTCAAGAAAAACCAATGATGGTCTTGACAAACACGACAGGAAGAAGCTTTCACAAAAGTGAAACAGTTGATGCAATCATCCACCCTATTTTGGCCGGAAAAAAGAGTTGGTGTTGACATGTGATGCATCTCCCTAAGGAGTGGGAGCAGTGCTCTCCCACCGAATGGACGATGGATCAGAACAGTCTGTAGGATACGCATCGAGAACGCTCAATACAGCGGAAAAGGGATACTCACAGACTGAAAAGGAAAGCCTGTCAATCATCGTTGGTGTTACAAAATTTTACCAGTATGTTCACAGTCATCATGTTACCATCATATTGGACCACAAGCCCTTGCTGGGTTTATTCAGCGAAGACAAGGATATACCACCTATAATAATCTCAGCAAGAATACAAAGATGGGCATTGATCTTGGCAGTGTATGAGTATACTTTCATTCATAGATCCAAAGTCAAATTGCAAACGCTGATGCACTTAGCCGTTTGCCCATGCAAATAAATGATGAGGATGTTCCAATCCCTCAAGAATTCATTTTTTTATTGAACTTCCTGGATTAATCACTGATATGTGCTGGACAGATTAGAGATTGGACAAGTCGAGACTCAGTCTTATCCAAAATATGAGAACAAGTTCTTCACGGTTGGTCACAAGAAGAGGAATCTGACGAAATGAAACCGTATTTTCAGAGAAGATATGAAATAACCAACCAGGAAGGTACCTTATTGTGGGGAACTTGAGCGATTGTTCCTCAAAAAGGACAAAAGCCATTGTTGTCTGAACTACATAGTGCACATCCAGGAATTTCCTGAATGAAGACCATTACACACAGCTATCTATGGTGGCCTGGGATGGATGGAGAAATAGAGAGCTTAGTGAGCAGTTGTATACAGTGCTAGTAAGTGCAAAAGTTACCGTCAACATCTCCATTACACCCTTGGGAACGGCCAGGAGTGTGATTACACCTCGACTATATGGAACCTTTAACAGGAACAATATTTCTACTTATTGTCGACACTCATTCAAAATGGATGGACATATATCAAGTGCAGTCACCGACGTCTTCTGCTACAATTGACAAGCTACGGTAAAGTTTCGCAATCAACTGACTACCAGAAGTGGTCATATCAGGACAATGGAGCGGTATTTACCAGTGCTGAGTTTCACCGATTTATCAGCCTCCATGCTATTACTCATGTGAAAACTTCACCAAACCATCCCCTTCTTCAAATGGACTGGCCAAGAGAGCGGTTCAGACGTTCAAGTCGGGTATGAAGAAATTGTTTGGGGTTTCCATAGCGACTAAACTGTCACATTTTCTTTTCCATCCCAGGACCACCCCTCATACAACAACAGGTGTCACAGCCGCGGAATTGTTGATGAAGTGTCATCTCCGATCAAGATTCAGCCTAATTATGCAAAAATTGGGGGAGGGGGGTGGGGTGGGGGGAAGTGGAAAGAAGCCGGGGAAGTCAGAAAACTGGACATAAACAGAAACAGAAATACAAGGAAAAACTCAGCAGGTCTGGCAGCATCGGCGGAGAAGAGCAAAGTTGATGTTTCGAGTCCTCATGACCTTTCAACAGAACTAAGTAAAAATAGGAAAGGGGTGAAATATAAGCTGGTTTAAGGGGGGGTGGGGAAAGGAGGGGGGGGTTGTTGGAACAAGCAGCCATTGATAAGAGGAGATAACCAAAAGATGTCACAGACAAAAGAACAAAGAGGTGTTGAAGGTGGTGATATTATCTACAGGAATGTACTAATTAAGAGTGGAGAGCATGACAAGCAAGGTGCAGATAGCTCTATTGGGGTTGGGGTGAAATAAGACTAAAAGGGCATAAAAGGTATAGATAAATGATGGGTGGAAATACATTTAAAAATAATGGAAATAGGTGGGAAAAGAAAAATCTATATAAATTATTGGAAAAAAACAAAAAGGATGGGGAAGAAATGGAAAGGAGGTGGGGATGGAGGAGAGAGTTCAAGATCTAAAATTGTTGAACTCAATATTCAGTCTGGAAGGCTGTAAAGTGCCTAGTCAGAAGATGAGGTGCTGTTCCTCCAGTTTGCGTTGAGCTTCACTGGAACAATGCAGCAGGCCAAGGACAGACATGTGGGCAAGAGAGCAGGGTGGAGTGTTGAAATGGCAAGCAACAGGGAGGTCTGGGTAATGCTTGTGGACAGACCGAAGGTGTTCTGCAAAGCGGTCACCCAGTCTGCGTTTGGTCTCTCCAATGTAGAGGAAACTGCATTGGGAGTAACGAATGCAGTAGACTAAGTTGAGGGAAGTGCAAGTGAAATGCTGCTTCACTTGAAAGGAGTGTTTGGGCCCTTGGACAGTGAGGAGAGAGGAAGTGAAGGGGCAGGTGTTGCATCTTCTGCGTTTGCATGGGGAGGTGCCGTGGGAGGTGGTTGAGGTGTAGGGGGTGATGGAGGAGTGGACCAGGGTGTCACGGAGGGAACAATCCCTACAGAATGCCACCGGGGGGGTGAAGGGAAGATGTGTTTGGTGGTGGCATCATGCTGGAGTTGGCAGAAATGGCGGAGGATGATCCTTTGAATGCGGAGGCTGGTGGGGTGATAAGTGAGGACAAGGGGGACCCTAATTTGTTTCTGGGAGGGAGGGGAAGGCGTGAGGGCGGATGCGCAGGAGATGGGCTGGACACAGTTGAGGGCCCTGTCAACCACTGTGGGTGGAAAACCTCGGTTAAGGAAGAAGGAGGACATGTCAGAGGAACTGTTTTTGAAGGTAGCATCATCGGAACAGATGCGACGGAGGTGAAGGAACTGAGAGAATGGGATGGAGTCCTTACAGGAAGCGGGGTGTGAGGAGCTGTAGTTGAGGTAGCTGTGGGAGTGGATAGGCTTGTAATGGATATTGGTGGGAAACTGGACATGACTGGCACGGTCGTGATAGGATGTTTAAAGTAGGAGAGAAGGTATATGTGAAGAATTTCAGAGAAGGACCAACGTGGTTGTTTGGTGAAATAAGTGCAATAACTGGACGTCTTTCCTACCACGTGAAAGTGGAAGATTGAGACATACGGAAACATGTGGATCATGTAAGAAGAGGAGAGACAAAATATGCAGAAATGATTCTGCTAGTGTTCGTGATGCTTCATCAACAATTCTGCAGGTGTGACACGTGTTGTTGTACGAGGGGTAGTCCTATAATGGAAAAGAAAATGTGCTAGTTTAGTCGCTATAGAAACCCCAGACAATTTCTTCATATCAGACCTGAACATCTGAACCGCCCTCTTGGCCAGTCCATTTGAAGGAGTCAACGTCTCCTGTTGAAACAACTCAATTAAACACAGATGCATCTGGAGAGCCGGCTGTACTTGAAAAAGTCGAGGAAACAGATTTGCAGGCACCTGCTGAAGAGTTTGATGATCAGACGACTCCATTGAAGGAGGTTCCAGATAAAACATCAGAAGCTGTAGAGCTGAGACTTTCTATATGCTTGAGGAAACCCCCCAGAAAGACTGACTTTGTAATTACTTATCTGTGTGAAAAATCTGATATTCTGAGAAAATTTGTAAAATGTATTTCTGAGTAAAGGGAGCGGTCTGATGTATAATATACCTTTAAGATGGACGATGTAATGGAAGATCTTGGTAGCCAGTAGCAGAGTAGCACAGGCTACCTCTGTTGTCAGTAGTCTTGAGTTAGAGTCTGAAATGTTAAGACAGAGTTTTGTGTTGTAAGCACCCAAGTGTAACTGCTGAGTTCCTTTTGTAAATAAACAGAATGTATTTCTTCTAAGAATGATCTACAGGTCTTGTCTGTCTATGATACCAACTTGGTCACCCCGAAACAAATGTACAACCTGGATCCTTCTGTCCCAGCAAACCAGGGTACAGGATCCAATAAAAGCCTTCCAACGTATGCCGATGGTAAGAGCGGGGGAGATTCCATGCTCATGGGAAAGAACACTGGGACCTCTGCCAAAGCTATCCATAGCTCAGGACTATAACATGGACATAAAAGTGCATGTTGCCACAACAAATCGGACTCCTTAGGGAACCAGTTTGGCTGGATGGTTGCTTTGGGTCAGATGGGTGCGAACATGCCCCATCCTGGCTGGGGTGGGTCCTTCCGCTACCTGCGGTGGAGATTGCAGTGCTGTGGGTCAGACATGCCCTTGGGTGGGAAAACTGAAGAAGAAGGTTCTTGATAAATCGTTCTGTCTTGTCTGGTGCCTATACAGGGAGTCACAGCACGAGTCACACAGTTACAGATTGAGTGAATCATTGCCATTTAATCTGATATGTATGATAGAAAGATATGAGTTTGCTTTGAGACATGCCTGAATCACATTGGAGAAGGGTGTGCATCCTTAGCTTTTGACCTGGTATGCATGGTGCAAGCAAAAGCCTGCACATAAATTACAGCATGAATCATACTGGGTTTCCTGTATATTTTCATGACAGTCCAACTCACCATGCATTTCCCAGTCAAAAACAAACTTACTGATTCTATCTAGATAGCTCCTCACCATCCAGCCCGAGAAATGTAAGTGCAGGGTCAAGGCTTCTGGGGGATATAGACAGACTGGTAAAATGGGCAGACACGTGGCAGGTGAAATTTAGCAGAAAGCATTGCAAAGTGATACATTTTGGTCAGAAGGATAAGAGGCGAGATAAACAAAATGCCCAAAAATACTCAGCTGATCAGACAACATCTGTGGGGACATCAGTGCAGGAGTTCCTCAGAGTAGTGTCATCGGCCCGACCATCTTCAGCTGCTTCAGCAATGAACTTCTTTCCATCATAAGGTCAGAAGTGGGGATGTTCGCTGATGATTGCGCAGTGTTCAGCACCATTCACGACTCCTCAGATGCTGAAGCAGTCCATGTCCAAATGCAGCAAGACCTGGACAACATCCAGGCATGGGCTGACATGTGGCTAGTAATATTCATGCCACACAAGGGCCAGGCAATGACCATCTTTAACAAAGAATCTAACAATTGCCCCTTAATATTAAATGGCTTCGCTGAATCCCCCACTATCAACATCCTGGGGGTTACCATTGACCAGAAATTGGACTAGCCATGTAAATACTGTGGCTACAAGAGCAGGTCAGAGGCTAGGAATCCTACGGTGAGTAACTCACCTCCTGACTCCCCAAAGCCTGTCCACCATCTACAAGGCACAAGTCAGGAGTGTGATGGAATATTCCCCACTTGCCTAGATGAGTGCAGCTCCCACAACACCCAAGAAGCTTGACACCCCCATCCAGGACAAAGCAGCCTGCTTGATTGGCACCCCATCCATAAACGTTCACTCCCTCCACCACAGATGAACATTGGCAGCAGTATGCACCATCTACAAGATGCACTGCGGGAACTCACCAAGGCTCCATAGGCAGCACCTTCCAAACCTATGACCGCTACCATCTTGAAGGACAAGGGCAGCAGATACATGGGACCACCACCACCTGGAAGTTCCCCTCCAAGCCACAGACCATCCTGACTTGGAAATATATCGGCCGTTCCTTCACTGTCACTGGGTCAAAAAATCTGGAACTCCCTCCCTAACAGCACTGTGGATGTACCTACGCCACATGGACTGTAGTGATTCAAGATGGTAGCTCACCACCATCTTCTTGAAGGCAGTTAGGGATGGGCAACAAATGCTGACCTAGCCAGCGCCTTCCACATCCTGTAAATTAATTTTAAAAAAAGTAAGAGCGTTAACATTTCAGGTCAATGACCTTTAATCAGAAAAGTTTGAGGTGTTAACGCAAGTTGAAACAAGTACAGAGGTAGGGGACAGGAGCAGATAGGACAAAAGGAAAGGGTTGTGAAAGGATGGAAAGCAGGAAAGATTGAATAACAAAGGATTTTGATGCAAGGCAAAGGGAGTTTGTTTCCTTTCATGGGATGTGGGTGTCACTGGCAAAGCCAGCATTTGTTGCCCATCCATAATTGCCCTTGAACTGAATATTTCAGAGGTCAGTTGATGTGGATCTGGAGTCACCTGCCTGTCAGACCAGTAAGGATGGCAGATTTCCCTAATGAACATTAGTGAACCAGATGGGTCTTTATAACAATCAAAGGCAGCCTTGTGGTCACCATTAATAAGACTAGCTTTAAATTCCAGATTTATTAATTGAACTTAAATTCCACCAGCTGCAGTGGTGATGGGATTTGAACCCATTTCCCCAGAGCCTGGGCCTCAGGATTACTAAGCCAGTGATATTACTACTAGGCCACCATCTCCCCATTGGCAATAGGCCAAGTAAAGGAACAAATGTTGAGTCTGGGGGAGGTATAAATGGGAAAAGCAGAATCATTATCAACAGTTGCTGTCTGAAAAAAATTGAGGCTGAGGTTATATTCTGAAATTATTGAAGTCAATGTGGATCCTGTAAGGCTCTAAAGAGCCTCATCGAAAGGTGAAGTGATGTTCCTTTAGTTATGTTGATTGTTCATTGGAGCAGTGCAGGAGGTTGAGGACAGAAAGGTCAGAGCAGAGAATTAATATGGCACAGTTGGAAGGTCATGGACATACTTGCAGATTGGATTGATGCGTTCCTCAGGGTGTTCACCCAATCTGCGTTTGGTCTCCCCTGTTTAGAGGAGGCCGCATTGCGAGCAGCCAATGAAGTTTACTACATTGAAAGAAGTACAATTCAACCACTGTGCCACCTGGAGGGAGCCTTTAGGGCTTTGGATGGTGAGAAGGGAGGAGGTAAAGAGCAGCTGTTGCATCTACTGTGCTTGAAGGGTAGCTACTGTGGCAAGGAGAGGGGGAGCTGGGGGTGATTTGAGGAGTGGACCAGGGTGTCATGGAGAAAACAGTCCCTTTGCATGTTGAAAAGGGAGGGAAGGAGCGGTGCACTTGAGGTGGAAGAAATGGCACAAGATGATCTGTTGAATATAGAGGCTGGTGTATGGAAGGTGGGGCAGTGGGATCCCCTCCCGCAGTAGCAGCAGTGTGCACCATCTATAAGATGCAATGCAGCAACTCACCAAAGCACCTTCCAAATCCAGAACATCAGCCACTTAGAAGGACAATGTCAGCATATAGATGGGAACACTAAGCAAGTTCTCCTCAAAGCCACACACCATCCTGACTAGGAACCATATCAATTTTCCTTCACTGTCACTGGGTCAAAATGTTGGAACTCTCTCCTTAACAGAACTGTGGGTGTACCTACACCACATGGACTGCAGCAGTTCAAGAAGGCAACTCACCACCACCTTCTCAAGGGGCAATTAAATGTTTGCCTTGCCAGAGATGCAACATCCCATGAATGAATTTAAAAAACCCTGTTTCTATGCTCTGATATAGAAGTTGCATCGTAATTTACAACTTTTTAATTCATATTATTGTAAAGAAAGTGAGAACTTGGATTTTGATAGCATCGTATTAAGTGTTTGGAATAACCCAGATTGCTTTACAGTTAATAAATTACTTTTAAAATACAGTCAGATCTGTCATGTAGGCAAATATGGAACCTTTCTTTTTCTTCCATGGGATGTGGGCATGTCTGGCAAGGCCAGCATTTGTTACCCATCCCTAATTGCCCTTGAACTGGGTGGCTTGCTAGGGCCATTTCAGTCAAGAATCAACTACATATGATGTGCGTCTGGAGTCAAATGGAAGCCAGACCAGGTAAGGACAACAGATTCCCTGCACTTTCACAGTCACCTTTACTGAGACTAACTTTATAATTCCAGATTTATTAACTGAATTCAAATTCCATCAGCCACCCTAATGGGATTTGAACCCGTGTGACCAGAGCATTAGCCTAGGCCTGGTAGATTACTAGTCCAGTGACATCACCAATATGCCAACATCTCCCCTAAAATGGACACAGCAAGGCCACACAAACAGTAAATGCATGAACGGCTAGAAAATATGTTCCATGTGGTCTTGCCTGAGGGAAGAATTTTGGCCAAGACAATAAGGAGAATTATATGCTTGTCTACAATTAATGCTGTGTGATCTTTCACATTCGTTAGGAACAATAGGGGCTGTCTCACGGAGATATATTTTAATCGTCAGTCAGATATCTGCCTATACTTCCCTAATTAGCGATGAGGTGGTTATCATTTGTGCTTAGGCATTGCTGACATGACAAAAAAACGTTAGTCATAGTTTTCTGCTTTTGTTCACCTTTGTCATATACCATTGTCACGCATATCCTATCGAAATGGTGTCAGCATTCATCCCTCAACTAATGCCGTCATTTCGTTGCTATTTACTAGTTTCACTTCCCAATTCTTCTAGAAATGGAGAAATAGTCTGACTGGAGGGAAACAGCGTGGATGCAACAAAACAAAGGCAAAATACTGTGGAGGCTGGAAATCTGGAGTGAAAACAGAAACAGAAAATACTCAACAGGTCAGGTGGCGTTTTCTGAGAGAGAAACAGACCTTATAGACAGGGTGACTTCTCATGAACTAATATGATTCACCTACAAGATCATTACAATGACTTAAAGAATGATAATGAAGATCCTAGTCATCAGCTGGATTTCTGTGCTCATACCACTGAAGTTCCTCAATAACAACCATTCTTTAAGACATGGAGGCTTTGTTCTTACTCAGTGGTGACATCTGTAGGTAACAACAACTTGCATTTATATAGCGTCTTCCATATAGTATGACGTTCTTTGGTGGACTTCAGGGGCATTATCAGACAAAATTTGACACCAAGCCACATAAGGAGATATTTGGACAAAAAGCTTGGTCAAAGAGGTAGGTTTTAAGTAGCATCTTAAAAGAGGAGTGAGGCGCTGAGGTTTTGAGAGGGGAGCGGAATTCCAGGACCTAGGGCCAAAAGAGTGAAGGCAAAAGAGGTCTATGGTGAGGTGAAAGAAGTGGGCAATCAGAAGTCAATTTCCACATTTCATTTATCCCCCTAATCCAAAAGCAAATAATTAAGGCAAGGAATTCTTGAGAACATCTGATCCATGGCCTTCCAATGCAGATTGAAATGGGATAAATGTTGCCAAGGTTATCAGGGAATCTTCAGTTTTTTAGTGTGCATTTGTTTATTGGGGGCCATAGTGTCATAGAGTTTACAGCATGCAAAGAGGCCCTTCAGCCCATCCTGTCTGCGCTTCCATCTCATTGAGGAGGCTTCAGGCCAATCCACATCCAACAATCTGCTCTGAAAACTCTGCTCACATTTTGACAGCTGTGACAAACTGAACCACAGCATCGGAGGTAATCCATAATGTTCTAAAACAATCAACACCATTCTAACTTAAACAACCCACAACATTCTAAAAGAAAATCAATTTGCCCTATCTCCCAAAGTTAACATATCCTTTAAAAACTATCAAGGGTCTGGATCTATATCTTAGGCAAAAACTAGGAGTTCTTCCTTGGGCCGTATACTACATGTGTACCAGGTTATGTTGAAATTTGTCCTTTAGTTTTTGAGATACATCGTTTACAAAGAAACAGATAAATTGATCCAGCATCAATTACCTTTTGCTGAAGATAGTTCCATTCTGCCTCCCTTTTTGTGTGGAAATGTTTCCTAATTTTAGTCCTGAAAGATTTGGCTCTAATTTTTAGACCATGCCCCCTAGTCCTACGCTCACCAACCAGTGGAAACAGTTCTCTCTATCTATCCTATCTGTTCCCTTTGATATCTTAAAACTTTGATCAAATCACTCCTTAACCTGGATCTGTAGAACCCAGGTAGATAGAAAAAATTACAGATGATTTAATCACAGATGTCGTTTAAGTTAATAATCAGAAATAGATGTGGATTTATGTAAAGACAGGCAAAGATCTATATAGAAAGACAAAAGAAAAGGGGTGAGGAGTGAGGGCTCCAGGGCCTAACAGCCTTTTATAAAATAAAACTGGGCCGAGGTCTCAGAAAACCAAGGCGGATCTTCTCACCGGCCCGCATCGGCACTCTTGTGACTCTGTGGCCACCTCCAGAGGCGGAAAGCCCCACTTGTTCATGCCCCTCCAACCCAGAGTGGAAATTGTGGTTTTGGGGGTCATTTTCATGGAGACAGGCCCGCCGAGGTGGGGGATTTCCTGACTCAAGCTTCCCACCTCCATGGTGATAATCCAGCTCTTTAGCGTCCATTTTCCCATCTCAGTTCCATTGACTCATTGAATGACACCACCCAGGAGGAGGCCATTCAATCCATTATGTCTGTGCTGTCACTTTGAAGGAGTTATCCATTTAGCCGCATTCCCCTGTTCCTTCCATATAGCTCTGCAATTTTTTTCCCTTCAAATATTTTGATAGCTGGAGACATAAATAGGCAGCGAGAGGATTTGATTTCGCCAGGGGCAGTCCTTAGACAGTCCTTTGGGATTGAGGGTGACTTGCTTCCACTCTGGTTCGATGGGTTCTGAGGTGGCCGATAAGTCTAATGTGCGATCTGCAGCCACTGCCACATGCAGGGCTGGTGATGCCTGGAGGGTGAGGTAGATGAGTTGTTGGCAGGTTTGTGGACTCCCCCCCTTACGCCTTGGCTTCGCTCTGCATGTTCCCGATGAAATCTTCCAAAGTCTTTGGTGCCTTCCCGAATGAGCCTTTTTGGGTTGGTCACAAGACAGGGTCTGCCATGAGTTGACAGGGATGTTTGACCTCTTCAGGGATGCCTTGAGGACATTCCTAAAGCGTGTCCGCTCTCCTCCTGGGAGTTTCCTGTTGTGATCGAGCTCCCAGTAGAGCAGTTGCTTCGAGAGTCTGGTGTCAGGTATATGAACGACATGTCCTGCCCAGCGGAGCTGGTTTTGATTGATCAGCGCCTCAATGCAGGGCAAGTTGGCTTGACAGAGGACACTGCTGTCGGACCGCCATTCTTGCCGCCGGATTTGGAGGATCTTGCGAAGGCACCGCTGGTGGGACTTCTCCAGTGCTCAAGGTGCCTGCTGTAGGTTGTCCAAATCTCCAAAGCACATAGGACCATGGGAATCACTGCTGCTCGGTAAGGTAAACCATGACCTAAGACTCGGTTTTGGTCCTGTTTTCCTCAGTCAGCCAAAGGCTGAGCTGGCATCTTAGAGGCAATGGTGAATTTTTTTATCTATGTTTGCCTTTGATGAGAGGAGGCTCCCAAAATGGAAAATAGTCCACATTTTCCAATATCTTGCTGTCAATCTTAATTAGTGAAGGGGGGTATTGTGCTGTGTTGTGTTGTAACAGGATCTTAGTTTTCCCAGTGACAGGTCCACTTTCTCATGCGCCTTACTGCTTTATCTATATTTATCCTTTGATATAAGGAACCAATGAAACCTTTCAGTCCCTCGAGGCAATTCATCCAACTAGACCATGGTTGATCTGTATCTTAGAGTCCGTTGAGCTGTCTTTGTTCCGTAGAATGAGCCAGCACACAAGGAGGCCATTCAGTCCATGGTGTTTGTGCTGGCTCTTTGAAGGAGTTATCCATTTAGTTCCACTCCCCTGTTCCTTCTTCATAGCCCTTCAAATAGTTTGACAGCTAGAGACGTAAAAAGGCAGAGAAAGGATTTGATTTTATCATTTGCAGTTTAGTAATAGGCAAATTTGCAATTTGTGGGGAGTGATGGTCTCAGATTGACAGCTTAGCTCCCGCCCAAAAGGAGAACTGTCCAATCAAATCAGACACAGATACAGAGGGAGGCGGGAACAGGCGCTGCCTTGATTGACAGGCCAACTTGCCGGTCATGATTGACACCAAAGGAAACCAATCAAAGGACGAATGTCAGCAGAGTGGCCAATGGGTGGGACCGATGATTCATGTTAGTTAAAGCTGCAGCGCAGAGTTTGGGTGGTGGCTGGGTTGCGCGAGTGGAGAAGTTTGAGGAGACAAGTTGGTGCATCTCTTTAATTGTGTTTATTTTCCTCACACTCGTCTTCCTCCCGAAGTTTCCCCCCCCCCCCCCCCCTCTTGATAGTTAACTTCTTGGACATTTTGAAGCCTTAGTTAATCCAGTTGGGAAGATGCAAGCCATCAAATGTGTGGTGGTGGGGGATGGGTGAGTAATAAGTGCAACTTTCAAACTTTTACATTATTTTTTGAAGCTAAGTTTTTGTGTGTCCCTGGCCATAATGGCACTTCTATGTTTCGTGAAGTGTTAATCGTACAATCGTGCTTCTTAACTTTTCATAGATATTGAAAAAGTTGACTAAGTGAGATGAAAAATTAAAGTTCCTCTTTTTCATTTCCCTTTTAGTTTTTTCATGGACATTTTAGTACTTCTGCAACACAGTTACACTTGATACAGTTTATCCTGTTCTAATATAAAGACTTACCTTAAAAAAAAACTTGCCTCTTTCTGCTCCTTTTTTTTGTCTAATAGTCGCGTTGTGTCTAATAATTCACATCTGTTATGCCCCCATGTGTTTTTAATGAAGATTCAAATTGCAAAATGCAGATGTAAAGACCTGAGCTTTCTTTTTTTTAAAAAAAAGTAGGTTTCAAAGGCTGATCATTCCACAAGTTTTTATTTTAATTTCTTTTGCGTGTGGTTTGGACATCCCATGAGAATATAATTTAATCCTAGCTGACTGGTTTAAAAGTTCTGTATTACTGTGTGTAAAATTTTCCAATAGCTTTTATATTACCGTACTCTCCCACGAACAAGTGTATTAGTTTGGGGTTTTGGCCCTTTGATGTACTTGGGGATTGTGATGTTACCACACTTGTGTCTTGCTGCCTACTGATTTCCTGAATTAAACTCATTTTTGTGCGTGCACACCCATTTGAACTATGTTTTTAAAGAAAAAAGTTTAGCCTGAGGCTTCATCTGAGGGTGGACTGAGAAAGGTGTGGTGTTGATTTATACAGACTTTTAGCTACAGGGATCTTTTTGAAATCTAGTTGGATGGGAATTCAAGCCAGATGGGCCAGAAATGAAAACCGTAAGCTTACAGGAAGAGGGGTCACTTGAGCTAAATTGTGATTAAATTAAATCAGGTGAATGTGAAAGATCCCATGGCAGTAATTCGAAAGAGAAAGCAGGGCAGTTTTCCTCAAAGTCCTGAACTATTTATTTCCTTAACCAAACATATCTCAGAAGATTTGGCCATTATCACATTGCTATTTGTGGGAGCTTGCTGTGCACAAATTGGCTGGTGTGTTCCTTTCATTACAAGTGTAATTGTATTTCAAAGAAAAACTTCATTGGCTTTGTACCACTTCAGGACCTCCCAAGTTGGTGAAAGGCACTATATAAATGCATGTTCTTTAGCTGATTAGTGTGCATAAGTTTGAGATGAAGATCTGAAAGCACATCCTTGTAACTTGTCTGTTTCCTGTCTTTCATCCAAACCGTCCCCTGCAGCTGGCAAAGCCCCCCCCACCCCAACCTGTTGCGTTCCATTAAGTTATTATTGGTG
Source organism: Carcharodon carcharias (assembly GCF_017639515.1). Classification (NCBI taxonomy): domain Eukaryota; kingdom Metazoa; phylum Chordata; class Chondrichthyes; order Lamniformes; family Lamnidae; genus Carcharodon; species Carcharodon carcharias. The sequence goes on along the minus strand of NC_054497.1, from coordinate 4,192,083 downwards.
AGCCTATTAGGACAGTTATCGAGCATTGTTTATGGTCCTTGGCTTAGGAGCTGTGATTTGTCACAATGGCAGCACAAAGCTTGGCATGTTGACTCTGGAACTTACATTGTTTTGATGCCTCTTTTAATTCTCTTGATCAACAGACTGAGGGTCTGAATTTCCTGTGGGAACAGGAATGGGCCTGTCAGCCCCCCAAGCCTGTTTCATTATTTGGTTGAGATCATGTCTAATCATTTTAGCAAAGATTGACTGACCATAAAGTTATCACTGTGCAAACATTATCACTTTATCATAATGTGCAAATTGGCTGCTGCATTTCCTACTTTACAAAAGTGGCTACACTTCAAAACTACTTCATTGGCTGCAGAAGCACTTTGGGACATCTTGTGACCTTGTATCAATCCAAGTCTTTCTTCTTTGGCATGGGGAGAGGGTGGGGGTGGTGGGAGAAGAGTAAGTTCTACCAGCTCCTGTTTCCTTGAGGGAGGATATGTTACACTATCTTCTCCTGAGGTTCCTGCCAACAGTAGGTTTGATACTGACCTTGAGCACAGATGTGAGGTGAAGCCCAGGAGGTGACACCTCCCCCCAATTAGCCGAGCTGTGTCAAGTGTCAAGATCCTGCCCTTGGTGACCAATTATGTCATTAAGTACTCGACTGTTATTTCTGCAAGTAGCTATTGAATAACGCAAACAGCAGTGAAATTTGATTGCATGAAACTTTCTCAGAAATGGTGCAGAGCATTAATCTTGAAGGATAGTCAGTATCAAAAAACCTGCTTAGATGATCAAATTGTAATCAGGTTTGAGCCCTTGCCCAAAAATCTATTTAGGCTTGGCTTTAAGATTCTTAAATATCTTGATCCACTGTTCCAAAGGCTACAAAATTGTAGCAGCACCTTGGAATTGTACTGAACGCCTTTCATGCCCCAAAGGAAAATGAATGCTGATCCAATAAAAAAAGGTAGTTCAACAGAGGGTGACTGACAGCTTGGCCGAGAGCGATGTGGTTGGGGAGTCTAAGGTGCTTGAGTGGGGGGTAGCTCCAGAGAATTGAGCTTAAGCATAACAAAGTGGGTACAAGAGACTGTGATGGAGACGTGGAGAGAATGTAGGGCTAGGCGAGGTTAAGAAGAAAGGGAGAACTGAGGCCCTGAAGGGACTTAAATGCACTTTTAAACTTGAGGCGTTTGGGGACTGTGAGCCTAGATCGGTGCATGAGGAGGGGAGTGATGAGCAAGCAGGACTTCATGCATTGTGATACAGCAAGTAGAGGTTTAGACGAGCTAGAGTTAATGGGCGGGGTGAGGATAGCAGAATGGTAAGAAGGGATTAATCAAATCTGAACGTGATAAGTATGCACAAGAGCTTCACGTGACATTATTCAGGGTGCGAGTAGGTGGTCCCTTGATGAAAGAACGAACATGGGTCAAATGGGAACACCAAATTTGTGGACAGCCTGGTTAAGTGTTAATTGGGGAAGGATGTGATGGTGTTTGCGGAAGGCGGGTGAAGATGATAACTTCAATCATCCCAGTGTTTAGCAAGAAGAAATTGGGAATGACCCACCAGTGCGTATTGGGCAACAGTCCGAGTGAGCCAAAAATGATGGGTGGGGGGGGGGAATAGAGCAGAGTGTCATCAGCATTAGACGTGGCAGCTGGCTGAATGTCTAGAGCTGGTGGTGCCAAGTGCAGCATGTAGATAAGCAGGCGGAGGACAGCTTTGGGGACTGCGGAGGTGATGTCGCTGCTCCCCCTGAGAAAATCCCTGCCACAGTGGCAAGTTAGTGGGGCTAAATAGCTCCTGCCTCCTTCAGGATCAGTTCAGTTTGCAGATTGTGCCTTTGTAGGAGTGGCAGTAACTTCCTCAGTAAACCAGCTGCAATAAACCAATATCCTGTTAGCTGTCGCATCACGGTCCAACATCTTGTTAGGACTCGCAACGTTTATGTATGTTTTAACGTGTCATTTAAAAAAAAAAGCCCCATTGAGGAAAAATAAACACTCAAATCTCGGCAGTATTCAAATGGAAAATTGTTGCTGGGGACCAATGGTAGTAACCTAATTCAGGGCATGGTTGATGAATGAACCACTTTCAAGATATTTAGAGGAATAGGTAGAGAAATTATTTGTTGGTTGTGGTGGGTGTGGGGGTGGGGTGGTCCAAGACCAGGAGGCATAGCTTAGAAATTAGAGCCGGGCGTTTTGGGAATTAAATTAGAAAATGCTTTTACGTGCAAAAGGTGATAGAAGTTTGAAACACTCTTTGCAAATGGTAATCAATACTAGATCAATTGTTCATTTTTAAATCGGAGGTTGATGGCTTTTGTTAACAAAAATTTAAGGTGCATGGGTATATAGAGGTAGGTCACAGGTCAGTCATGATCTCATTGAATGGTGGAATAGCCTCGAGGGGCTGAATGGTCTCCTGTTCCTGTATTCAAATACATTCTAAGCAACAGTATTGTCTCTTAACCCCAGGACACCCTCTCTTGTGTTGTCCAAGTCAAGCTATTGAGTACTATTGAGGACTCTGTAGTAGCTCTGTAACCTAAAGGGAAAGGAATTGTATTTAAAACTGCAGCAATTATCTTGTTAACAGAGGGGAGGAGGGGAAGGGGTAGCCCTCTTCATATAGTACCTCGTCCAGTGGTGGAATATCTCCATCAATGCTTCACGTGAGTAATTGTGTCTGGGAGCCCGGTGAATATAATAGAAAATATAGTAAACTTTGCATTAATGAGCATCCAGTCCAGGGTACAGGAAGCTATGTGCACCTGGAATAGTTCTGTAGGCTCTCTTATCATACTCCACTCTGCCAGATGTTCTGCGTGGGCTAGACTTTCACTTCTATAGTGTAAATTGACCATTGATGTCACTCACTTTAGTTAATATGGGATTTCTGCCCTTCTGCCAGTATTAACTGGATTCTGGATACAGTTCCATAGGCCATAAGACTATAGAGGTAGGAGCAGAAGTAGGCCATTCGGCCCATCAAGTCTGCTCTGCCATTTAATGAGATAATGGCTGATTTAACACTCCTTAACTCCACTTTCCTGCCTTTTCCCCATAACACTTGATTCCCTTATTAAAAATCTGTCTATCTCAGCCTTGAATATACTTAATGATTCAGCCTCTACAGCCCTCTGTGGTGGAGTTCCATAGATTCACTACTGAGAAGAAATTTCTCCTCATCTCTGTCTTAAATGGGTGACCCCTTACTCTGAGATTATGCCCTCTGGTCCTAGAATCTCCCACAAGGGGAAACAACCCCTCAGCATCTACCCTGTCAAGCCCCCTAAGAATCATGTATGTTTCAATAAGGTCACCTCTCATTCTTCTCAACTCCAATTAGTGTAGGCCCAACCTACTCAACCTCTCCTCATAAGAAAATCCCATCATACCCGGGATCAACCTAGTGAACCTTCTCTGGACTGCCTCCAATGCCAGCATATCTTTCCTTTGATAAGGGGATCAAAACTGTTCGTAGTATTCTAGGTGTGGTCTAACTAGTGATAAAAACAAAAAAACTGCGGATGCTGGAAATCCAAAACAAAAACAGAATTACCTGGAAAAACTCAGCAGGTCTGGCAGCATCGGTGGAGAAGAAAAGAGTTGACGTTTCGAGTCCTCATGACCCTTCGACAGAACTTGAGTGAGTCTTGACTCACTCAAGTTCTGTCAAAGGGTCATGAGGACTCGAAATGTCAACTCTTTTCTTCTCTACCGATGCTGCCAGACCTGCTGAGTTTTTCCAGGTAATTCTGTTTTTGTTGTGGTCTAACTAGTGCCTTGTATAGTTTTAGCAAGGCTTCCCTATTTTTATACCCCATTCCCTTTGAAATAAAGGCCAACATTCCAAAGGTCAATACCTTGTTCAACTGGTATTCATGTGAGCCTTTATGGTAACAGGTGGCTTGCTGTCAATTCTTTAGCCATCAAGAAGCTCTGCTTATGTGAAGGTAATCGCATGCATTCTGGCCACTGTCACTGGCGTCGCTACCTCCTTTTGTGGCTTGATGTCAAAGTTTATGGGAAATACCTTGGGATCTTTACTGTGTTAAGTGCCACATAAATGCATGTTTCTTGTTGCAATCAACCCTGGCTGGAGAGTCCAGAGTTAAGGGACATACAGCTAGGTTTTCACTAATGAGGCAGGAGTCTCTAGTCGGGAAATTTCCCATCTTGGCAGACCCTTCTCCATATAAACGCCCCCGCACATGTACTATTTTCACCCTGGGAGGTGGGGCTGGATCAGGTCAGGCCCACGGACCCCAGGTACTGAGTTGGGCTGATTATGAGGCCTGCTTCGGTTCTCTGGGGTTTGTCCAAGTTGTATTAGAGTTAGTCCTCTAGAGGAGGCCTTGTGGCACAGTGGGTAGCATCCCTTCCTCTGAGCTGGAAGCTCTGTGTTCGTGTCTCATCCCAAGACTTGATGGCCAAGGAAGGTGTGTTCAACCTGTAAATCCTTTCAACACATGCAGATAGCTGGAGCGGGAGAGATTCCTGGTCAGCCATGAGATGGAAAGGATGTTGGAACCTCGACCATCACTATCCATAGCCCCAGACATACATGTAGAAGTGTACATTGCCGCAGAGTTCTGGTTCCCTGGTGGGTGGGTGGGTGGTAAGTTGGCTCAGATGGCTGGTGTAGATCAGATTGGTGTCAACAATGTGGATTTCAATCCTTGTTCAGGCTGGGGTGGATTCAGGACCTGCCTCCTTGCCCTCCCTTGGTGGAGGTTCGGGCGCTGTGGATTGGACCTGTCTTCAGGCAGAGAACTCCAGGAGGAGGCCCCCATGTCACATCCACCCCCCCCCCCCCCCCCCCCCCCCCCCCCCCCCCCACCCACCCACCCCTTCCAACCCCCCAACTACACTCCTATTGTTTCTGTACATTGTGCATAGCAAATAAATGAGCCATATAGTAACAGTGGCAAGACTTGAATGCCCATGAAAAGAAACGCCTATTCCGAAGTCTGCCTTGGGAAAAAACTGCTGTTTTTACAACCTTATAAAAGCGTTAATCAGAAATGAGCAATTCAAGATTGCCATTTGTTATTTTATGGCCCATTGGTTCTGTACATGGTGGGTAGGCATGGAGGGGGGAATGCATATGTGCTTTTAAACATAATTTTCAAAATGTTCCTTAATCCAGACTATGGTTCTCGATGACTCTGATGGGCTGTGAACCACAAGTGCTCAAGAAGCTGGCCTGACCCTATGAAAAATGGGGGTGGGCGGTGTGTGGAGGGAGGAGAAGGTGTGAGATACCTACCCCTTGAATGGAACACACCAGGTCAGGAGGGCAGGGTACGGGCTCGCCACCCGCACCAGAAAACATTACCTGCACTGGGGATCCTGGAACTGGGTCCCGCCTACGATTTTTAAAGGCTTCCAGAGTTGGCTGCACTCTGTGAAAATCCAGCGCGGGTGATATTGTTGCTGGACCCAGTAATGCTCTGGGGACCTGGGTTCAAATGCCACCATAGCAGATGGTGGACTTTGAATTCAATAAAAGCCTGTGAAAATCCAGGCCTCTATATAAGGAATTTATAATTTTAAGACTGAGACGAGGAGGATTTCTTCACTTGGAGGGTGAGTCTTTGGAATTCTTGGCTTCAGAGGATTGTGGATACTCAGTTGTTGAACATACTCGAGACAGATCAATAGATTTTGTTTTTGACTCCGAGGGTTAAGGGGGTCGGGTGTGAATTTGGAGTGGAGGTCAAAAGATCGACTGTGATCTTACTAAATGACGGGTCACGCTCGAAAAGGCTGTATGGCTTTCTCCTCCTAACTTATGTTCTTAGGAGTGGGACTGTGGCCAGATTTTCCCCACCCCTCACCTCAGGGGTCCAGAGGACAATTGTGCCCCTGCTGAGATCAAATAAATTGGGTCAAAATTTGGGGCCTTTCTGATCTCTCTCACAGTAGAGCTGACCGGATAAACTTGTTGCCTGTTCCCTTGCTGAAGATTTTTAAGTCTTTTCTCCCTGATGACCCCCCCCCCCACCCCAGCTCCATAGTTTATTTTGGCTGTGTTGAGTGTTCCAAGTGGTGGTTGTTTAACCTATTCATTTAGAATAGCTTAAGTGAGTCACGTGCTCCGAAAGAGGGTCAGATTTGATACGTTGGGAAATTGGTTTGAAGCTTTACTTCATTGTAGAACCCTGGCATTTACTGGTTAAACTGAAAACTGTTTTCAATTGTGTCAGGTATCTTGTTGACTCTCATACTGTTTTCCCTCTGAAATGCTTTGCAGATTGAAGCATTCGATGCCAAAAAAAAGTTGTGAAACATCCCCAGTGCAGTAAAGTCTAGAACCTTGGTCTCCTTGTATCTAAATATAGGGTTATGCTATTGAAACATTTATTTATCTTCCCCTTGTGTCTATTGGACTAAAAAGCAATGGAGAATCTGTTGCTTTCAGTTCCCCAATTTTCTAAACTAGAAGTGGTTACGGGAACCAGTCCTTTCAATGCTTAGGGGATGGTGAGGGCGGGGGGAAGCGGAGGAGTGAGGGACAAACCTAATTTGTCCCTGTCATGAATTTCAACATTCTGTGGGGTTTAATTGGATTAAGAAATGTATTGTCCTTGTTCCTTCAGTGGCTCCATGTTGGGACTGAGCTAGAGAGAACAGGAAAGTTCTCTGCTTGATCCCCAGACTGTGCTGAGTTGATCAATTTAAAGTAGGGGCTGTAGTGAGTGGAATTGCAGTGAGTGATGTTCTCTTCCTTTGCCACACCATGTATCAACCTAAGCTCTTGTCCCAGATCTTAACTCTGCTAGAAGAATGAGTTTGAATAGATGCACCAATTTGCGAGATGATGGAGTTTCTGCTGTAATCCCCTCTCATGGTCAACAGCTTGCCAGCGCTCCTTGACTGGGCTCGTGAGAAATATGAACTCTTGGGTGAAACCTGAATGGTGCCTGGCACCTGTGGAACTGGATGCCAACAAGTGCCGGCAGCTTCCAAAGAGGTGAAGGAAATAACATTCCAACATTCGCTCAAGACTTCTAAGTCAGAAGATTGTAGGTTTAAGCTCGAGACGTGAGCATATAAGCACATACTCTATGCTGATACTCCAGCTCAGTATGGAGGGAGTGCTGCACAGTCAGAGATGACATCTTTCAGCTGAGATGTTTAAAATAAAAAAACTAAGGTCATGTCAATCAGGTGGATGTAAAAGAACCAATGATACTATTTTGAAGAAGAGCCAGAGAGTTCTCCCTAGTATTCTGGCCAATATTTATCCCCGTGGCCAATATCTTTTGAAGATATCTGGTCATTATATTGCTGTGTGCTGATTGGTTACCGTGCCTCCTGCCCCCTGCATCGTAACAGTGACCGCACTTAAATAAGTAGTTCATTGGCTGAAAAGTACTTTGGCAGTTTTTTGAGGTTGTGGAAAAGCGCTATATCAATGCAAATGTTCAAATTTTTTTTTACCCAGCGTTACAAAAACTCAAACCACATGGGATGGCAAACAACCCAGCACCTCAGTCTGAACGGAAATACTCATTTCCTGCAAGGTTGAATGCTTATCCGCTAGATTTAAACGCACATGCACATTTGCTCCCTCATTTTCTTTGTAATATCAAAGATTGAACCTAATTAAAAGCGATGGTGTGTTGCGCAGGACTCTAATAGCATTGACCTCCAAGCTGGTCACACTGGTTTAAAAAAAACAATTTGCTTTGGGTGGGAGGGGAGGATGTTAGAAAAGGCTTTTATACAGATGGTGATCTATCTTGTGAAGGATGAGGGCTGAGCACTTATATTTCCGGCCTGTAACTGTCATTCAGATCAAATACCGCATCGTGCGCTCCTCTTGCTGCACTCAATCCAACCTTATTCTGGAAAGAAAACTAACTCTGATTTGAACTTGTTGGAATTTAAATGTTTTTCTATCCTCCATGTTTCTGTTTTGATGGATGAATAAAGCTTGAATGGAAAATTCTGAAAGGAAGTTCTTAACAAAAAAATACGCAATTTGGCAGCTCTCAGTACTGGGTTGGGGTGGGTTAATTGGGGTCACAATCTTTTGTCGGCACGTCATACTTACCGCTGTTCATTATGCAGCCTTGTGTTCTCTCAATAGAATGCACGCATTATATTTATGATTTAGCATCTGAAAGGGTTTTTCCACAAGGTAGTCTTGGAGGAAGAAGCTGATTTGATCTCCTTCCTTCTGTCAAAATATCCATTGTTTTGTTTTCCTATTGCATTGGGTCTCACAGCTCAGTAGGAGGCCACCTGACCCATTGTACCTGTGCCACACCTTTGAAAGAACAGTTAATTTGCTCTATTCTTTCCTTACAACTTTGCAAGTCTTTCTGCTTCAAGTACTCCTTTCCTAACAGCACTATGGGTGCACCTACACCATGTGGACTGCAGCAATTCAAGAAGGCAGGTCACCACCACCTTCTTGAGGTCAGTTAGGGATGGGCAAGAAACATTGGCCTAGCCAGCAATTATGCAACCCACTCGCTTTTTTGGAAGGTACTATTGAACCTGCTTGCAGCAGCTTTTCAGGCAAGACAGTGTTCTGCCCTCTCAACTTACCCCACCAATGGAGTTCCTCTCCATTTTTTATTGAGAGTCATATAGGCCACGAGATCCCAGCCTTGATCACTGATCTGTTCTGTGTTAGATGACCTTGGCTATGACAGGAGTGGGTGGGTGGACATTAGGCAATAGGCATTATGGCCATGTACCATCTACAAGATGCACTGCAATGATTGCCAAGGCTCCTTTGATAGCACCTTCCAAATCCGTGACCTACCACCTAGAAGGAAAAGGGCAGCTGACACATGGGAACACCACCATCTGCAAGTTCTCCTCCAAGCCACTCACCATTCTGGCCTGGGACTATGTCACCGTTCCTTCACTGTTGCTGGATCAGAATCCTAGAACTCCCTCCCTAACCGCACTGTGGGTGTATCTACACCATATGGGCTGCATCAGCTCAAGAAGGTGGCTCACCACCACCTTCTTGAGTGCAGTTGAGGATGGGCAATAAATATTGTTTAGCCAGCAACACCCACATCCTGTGAAAGAATAAATTTTTTTTTAAAAAAGGCTTTGAGTTCCCATTCCTGATTCCCTATCCAAAGTCGTATTTCGGGGGCAAGAGGGGGTGCAAGGTGGAGAGCTGTCTTTCTGGATATTGTTGGAACACATGATCTGGCTACTGTGTCTCTGCCGAGCTTATCAAACCTCAGTATAGACTCGCACGTGAAGAACCATCACTTGAGGTTCCATAAGCACTGACATTGTCCAAAAGTTGCTTTAGTGTTTGTCCCCTTAAATGTCTTCAGACACTTATGGTAGCTGATAATGTAACAGACAGCCAGTGCCACTTAAACAGTGTGGATAGTAGACTCTGTGAAAAGACACTGAATGGAGAAAATTCATTGGAGTTTATGAAAATAAACTTTGGGGGTGAAAAAAATTGTGCTTTGCATCGTGTTCTCAAAATCTGCAATGTGACCCCACCCTGATATCTAAAAGGCACAGAAACACTTGTTTGATCTTGTGCATCTCTGTGTCTTGTAAGGGTTGGGGTGTTTGGAATATCATGTTCCTCTCTCTGATTGAGGGGAGGAGGCCTGTGACAGTGATTGGGTGAACACTGACCTTTCACTTGTGGTGATGTGTGTGGGATGCTGGACCAGGTTTACAGTGCAGTGCTGCATTCCCTGCTAGGTGTACAACAGAAAAAAACACAATTTACTCTGTTTCCAGCTGGGCCTGAGACAGTCAAAATGTTCAGAGTTTGGCTCTAAATTGACGTTTGTGCTTTGGGGTGCTGGTGTGTACAAATGGAAACGTTAGTGGGGGAACTCCTGTGGGGTTAGAAACGAAACACCTTTTGGGGACAGGTTAACTGGGCTGGCCTGCGAGCTGGAGTCGCTCAGTGGGTAATTATCCTACTTCAGAGCTGGGAGACCTTGGGCTCAAAGTCCCACTCCAGGACTTGTTGGCTATGAAGCAACCCCAGCCACTGGAGGGGGCAAACCAGTGTGTATTGATGCTGGTCCTCGGCCCGGATAAATGGGGAGGGTTAGTGGCAGGAAAGGTAGCCCGCTCTTAAATCACCCACCATATCCAAAAATATGGCGGTTGATGTCAACCAGCATTGTGGCGACCCCATGGAATGCAAGAAAAGCCGTAAGCAATTAACTGGACTCGTCTAGCTGTTGTGGCTAATATTTATCCTTCATCAAATATCTTTTTTTTTAAACATCTAGATCAATTTTTCTTTTCAGATTGTTGTTTGTGGGATCTTGCTGTGTAATCTAGATGCAACTTTTTTTTCTTTTGCTTGTTGAAATTCACTTTTTTGCTTCCTTACTGGTAAAGGGCTTTGAGACACAGAGGTCACGATGAAAAGACATCCTGAATACATCATGACCTCAGGATGTCTCTTAAAATGTGAGGTGCCCATATCGATCTGGGCCATGTGTTTCCCCTTCCTAACAGCACTGTGGGTGTACCTACGCCACACGTGGGCTGCAGCGGTTCAAGAAGGCAGCCCACCACCACCTTCTCAAGGGCAATTAGGGATGGGCAATAAAATGGAAGCCCACAGTGAAGCCCACATCCCATGAATGAATTTTTTTAAAAAAAAAAGTGTATGTCATCAGGATGAGATGGAGAATTTTTTTTTTCCCCTAGAGGTTTGTTAGTCAGTAGAATTCTCTTCCTCCAGAGAGCATTGGAGACTGGGTCACTGAATATATGCAAGGCTGTGATCAACAAGGTAGTCGAGGGTTATTGGGGGGGGGGGGGGGAGGCAGAAAAATGGAGTTGAGACCACAATCGGATCAGCTATGAATTTATTGAATGGTGGAGCAAGTTAGAGAGCCTGAAAGGCCTACTCCTCCTCATTCCTGTGTTTTGTGTTACTGTGATAGCCAAATAATAACGCCTGTGCAAAGCTTATTCTATGTAGGCTGATGTTAGATTATACCCTTGCAGATGTGAACGGTAGTTGGGATTACAGATGTTGGGTTTTGCAGCTGACAGCCTGATTAAATTCCTCTGCAAATGCCCTGCCTGCTGTTTAGTATTCTTTTCCAAATTCCAACTGTGCATTTTGTTTTGGCTTTGGATCAATTCTGCGGTTACATGGCATGTTGGCTGTCAGGTTGAGGCTTGTCTGAGCCTCAGGCCAGTTACTTCTATGTTTGTTGTTTGAGATTGTGAATTACAAGAGAGTTAGTTGATAATCCCGCTGACACATTCTTTGATTGTTGACTTGAGGTTTAGCATTGTATTTACAGCAATAATAATTGCTGTAATAGCAGATACTTCCAATATTGATGTTTTAAGATGGAGGTTGAGGTGAGTCATAGTAAACCCTTTGTAATACATTAAATCCTATGCAGAAGGAGGCCATTTGGCCCAACTGGTCTATGCTCCACATGAGCCACCTGCCATCCTGCTTCACCTAACCCTATCAGCATTCCCCCCTATTGCTTTGTCCTCCATGTATTTTTCAGCTTCCTCTTAAATCCTTCTACGTAATTCAGATCAACTACTCCGTGTGGTAGCAAGTTCCACTTTCTCACCACTCTTTGGGTAAAGAAGTTTCTCCTGAATCCCTACTAATTTATTGGTGACTACCTTGTATTGGTGACTAATACTCTTGGTCTCCTCAGCAAGTGGAGATAGCCCTCAGACCTACCCAACCAAATCCCTTCGCAATTTTAAAGGGTTCTTCTTACAAGGCCAGTTGGCTCATTGTACCTGTGCAGGCCCTCAAACGGTGATCATGTTTACCCCTGTTTTTATTTTTAACTTTTCAAATTTTACTGCTGTTCCCTTTTTAAAAGTTATGATGTACTCTGTGATAGTGTTGATATTTCTATTCATGTCCCAAAATCTTCTGTGTTTGTATTTTTTTTAAAAAAAGTGCTAATCTGCCTGTTCTATTAGGAATGATATTGAATTTATGCTGTTTACTAAGTGACTCGCTGGGGGGAAAAAATGTATTTTATATAGCGCCATTCACTACCTCTGAACATTCCAAATTGCTTTACAGCCATTTAAGTGCTTTTGAAGTGCTACTTGTTGTGATGTAGGAAATGTGGTAGCCAACTTGCACATAGCAAAAGCTGCCACAAACAACACTGCAATAATGAGCAGATAATCTGTTTTTACCGATGTTGGTTGAGGGATAAGTATTGGCCAGGGCACCGGGGAGAACTCTGCTGCTCTTTTGAAATTATGCCGGGGGGGGGGATCTTTTACATTCACCTGAGGGGGCAGACCTTCGTTTAAGGATGGAACCTCCGACCGTGCAGCACTCCCTCGGTTCTGCAGTGGAGCGTAACCTGGATTTCTGCTCATGTGTCTGGAGTGGGACTTGACTCTTAAGGCAAACCACTGAGCCGTGACTAAAATAACTGTCTGATTTTTGCTTTGTCAACTATATCAAAACTCCTGAGGCACACTTGCTCCAATGAAGGGAGCTCAAATTTCTGTAGATCTTTTGTGTAACATCGTCTGGCCCTTCCCTGGTTACAATTGTCTGTTCCATCGGCGCTCGCAAATGAATAACGGGGTGAGGTGCCGGGTGATGGCTCATTTTTGTAGAACCGTTCCTTCACACAAGCCAGAAACTTCGGAGAATGGTGTGAAATGGGGGAAGGGGACTAGTCGAGAATACTCAGGCAGGGGAGATTCAGGAATGCCGAGAAGCTCTGCAAACGCCATGCGTCTCCAGCCTGTTGATGAGGGGAAAGCCCTTTTCAAAGCTGGTTCCTGATGATATGATCCTAGGAGGGTTTGAGCTTGGAGGAAACTGGGGCCAGTGGTTGATTCCTGTTAAGGGCGAGCAAAGAAAAAAACCTTTTGTCAGGATGACACTCTTTTAAGCTGAAGAATTCTCTCGGCACCGGTTTAAATGCTTGACAAGCCCCTCGGTTTACAGGAAGTCCTGATTATATTTTTCTTGCATGTGATGTGACGTTTCAAAACTTTCTGACGGGTGCAGGGCACAGTGCATGCGGGCTTGCTGGGGGCCATGTTATGTCAGAAAATCTTTCATCCTTTTTTTTTGTGATCGCCTTTTAATTTGTGCTGTGAGACTGCTTGCTACAGTTCCAGACCACTTCCTGTCAGCTGACTAGAGTGTAGCATCACTGGAAGTTGGCAGGTTCCAATGGCTGCTGGTCTGTCCACATACCCATCAATTCCACACTGATGGAAGCCAAGCAGGTTTATGCCCAAACCCATCAACGCTTGCGCTTTCCACGTTAAATATGATGAACGCTGTATGTGCTACCACTGAGGCCTGGCTTTCTGCTTGACAATTGCTACCTGGGGCAACCCATTGGGCAACAAATGTGGCCTTGCCAGCGTCACCCACATCGTTAGAAGGAATAATTTTAGAATAATCGTGGCTGTGTGTGATTCAAACGGATTTTCAGTTTGCAGTTTTTTTTCCAATTGTTTCATGGGATGTAGGCGTCGCTGGCTGTATTTATTGCCCATCCCTAATTTCCCGTGAGAAGGTGGTGGTGAGCTGGAGCTACTGCCTTGAACTGCTACAGTCTAAGTGGTGTGGGTACACCCACAGTGCTGTTAGGAGGGGAGTTCCAGGATTTTGATTCTGTGATAGTGAAGGACATATTTCCCAGTCAGGATGGTGTGTGGCTTGGAGGGGAGCTTACAGGTGGTGGTGTTCCCCTGTGTCCGCTGCCCTTGTCCTTCTAGATGTTAGTGGTCGTGGGTTTGGAAGGTGCTGTTGAATGAGGCTTGACAAGGTGCTGCTGTGCATCTTGTAGATAAGATAGTACACACTGCTGCCATTGTGCGTCAGTGGTGGAGGTAGTGAATGTTTTAAGGTGGTGGATGGGGTGCCGATCAAGTCAGTTGCTTCATCCTGTATGGTGTCGAGCTTCTTGAAAGTATCAATATTCCTAACTTTTTTTTATTTGTTCTTGAGATGTGGGTGTTGCTGGCAAGGCCAACATTTATTACCCATCCCTAATTGTCCTTGGCTGTTCTAGTTCTCAGTAAGCGGCAGACATGAGGTTCTGCCCCTTTCCCCAAGGGATTGTGTGTTGAAGGATTATACGTACAGCTTAAATATCTGGGGAAAGAGTACAGGAACCTAATCCAGTATCGAAGTGGCTCTTCGTGTTCCCAAGGCAGAAGCAAACAATTTGGGCAAGAGCAGAGACTCGCGTGTAAATACCGGTGCAGCAAAGATTGGCCTGTTGTGACTGGAGTATCTCTAATTTTGGTGTGGGGAATTCTTTTCCCCAGAAAGCAATGGAGGCCGGGTCATCGAATTTATTCAAAGCTGAGTTAGACAGATTTGATAGGCAAGGGGATCTAGGTTTATGGGGAGCAGACCACAACCGAATCAGCCATGATCTTATTGAATGGTGGAGCATGCTCGAAGGGCCGAATGGCCTACCCCCCTCCTATGATCCTAAAAGTGAGATTATTGAACCTCTGGGTATCTAATGGAACCTTTTTTCTTTCCTTCCTTCTTTTGTGGAGGGCCTGATTTTACCCCTCCCTGCCTGGCAGAAACCAAATGGAGACAGTGAGAGGGGTGTGCAGTTAAATTTAGGGCAGTGATTTAGTCCCTCTAATCCCACTACCTTCCTGCCATGTCTTTTGAGCACCCAACCTAAGCTGAAAGGGTCCTTCTTTAAGTGCGTCCATCTTCGATGGTGTCATTCATATCCTTGCAATTTAGTCAGGGTCACGAGCAGGGATGGGGAGGGAACAGTGGCAACTTTGCCATCGGGCTACACCAGTGAAGGGCCTCAAGACCCAGGTAGATAAGTCTGTTGATTTTTTTTTTAACTGTGCGCTTGTGGATTGGGTGGAGTAGGACTGCTTGCTGCACTACTCATATTTGAGTGCCTGGGTCTGAACTCCGAGGGTCACTGGCTGAGTTTGGGTGGGTGTCCGGGAAAGGTTATGGCGAGGAGGCCCTGTCCTTCACAATTGGCCCCAGGTTCTGGGTGTGTCTCCTTTGGGTCTTGTGCTCGCCACAATGTGCTCCATCCCTTTAAAATCAGGCCCTTTAATCCTGAATATTAGACTAAGGGGTGACCTAGTGGAGGTGCTCAAGGTGATTTGAAAGGAGTTGGTGGGGTAGACAGAGAGAAACTATTTCCTCTGATGGATGAGTCCAAAACCAGGAGGCAGAACTTTAGCATTAGAGCTAGGCTGTTCAGGATGATGCCAAGAAGCATTTCTTCACAAAGGGTAGTGGAACCCTTTTTTTATATATATATATCCCCACCCCCACCCCCCAGAGAGTCCCCAGCTTAAGTGGCTCCTGTGTTTTTGTAAGGCTAGGCCAAGGCAGTAGAACGATTTGAGATAGTGGCCATGATGATGAAACTGAATGGCAGAAGAGGTTTCATGGACTAAATGGCCTCCTCTTGTCCCTATCTTCTACCAGCCTACGTTTTTAAGATGTACTAGTGGATGTCCTTACAGTGGTGGAAATGGCAAGTGGAACCATACGCATTACCTAGGCAGCCAGCAATGTGCAGAATTTTAACAATATGTCCCACGGCACTGACAGAGGAGATTGTCTTTTATAACATTAGGGCTGTTATCTGCTGAGTCAGACTGGGGAAAATCACTTGCTTATACGTAAGGCTTCGAACACACTTGATGGTCCATCTCCTGTGACAGTCTCTCAGTTCTGTCATCTCTGGCAGTGCCGGTGTTGTGCTGCTGCTGGTAGTAACTGGGGATAATTTGGAAAAAAGCCAATAATGTGCGTGGGATAGAATTAGACCAGTGGGAAAGTAATGGAGAATACTTTACCGGGAGTGACCATTGAGCTTCTTGAGGACAGCACTTAAAAAAAAAAAGGAATTGACTTTATGTGGAAAATTAGTGAGTATTACTGAACCATTGCTAGGTCAACTGGAAATTTTGCTTGATCTTTGTTAAGTAAGGGTTGTGGACTAAAAGTAAGTGTTGGAGATAAGATAGAGATAAGCCACGATCTTAGTCATCACCTAATTGAATATTGGAACAGGCTCGAGGGACTGGAACAGCTTATACCTGTTTCTGCATTCCATTTGAGTCTTGGATCAATGATTTTGTTGCCTGGGATTGTATATCTAGTAATCTGGAATCTGCTTGACTCCTTGGGAAATAAAGGCTTGTCTCTTTAGGCTGCTTGCATAGAAATGGTGCTCTAAGGGGACGGACATATTTACAGTAAAAGGTTGATAATGGTGTAAAGGGATTTTGGCTTCATACTAACATTGAAGTATAAATTGCCTCAAATTGACTCAATTCTGAATTTGTGCTCTTAAGTACATCCTGGCGTAGGGAAAAACAGTTAAAGTGGACACTGCAGTTCAAAGTGATATGGAATCCTACCAGTTCTGTGTAGCACAATTGAACATTTCCAAAGTAATTGGAGTGTTAGCTCTTTCAAAATATTCTTGTGAAAGAAAAACGTATGACTTTGAACAATGTTTGTCCTAACACACCGGATTTCCATACGCCCTCTTTACTTATCTAGGTTAGTTTTTAATCATTTCAGCCACATGTTAAAGAGACTGGCTTCAAAAAAAAATTCCTCATAACAGAGCAGATGTTCACAATATAACAAGTCTCTTCCTGCACCTTAAATGTCAAGCTGTTTACAGCTACTTGGGTAACATTTTTCCAATGTTGGATTTCATAGAGCATAGTTATTGGGTTTGGGTGGCAAGAGTTTCCTCTTTTAAAATCAATTATTAAGAAGAAAGGAACTTGTGTTATGAGTCGGTGGGGGGAACTCTCCACTGGCTGGAGTCATGCTTAGCACAAAGGAAGATGGCTATGATTGTTGGAGGCCATCTCAGTCCCAGGGCATCACTGCAGGGTAGTGCCCCAGGCCCAGCCATCTTCAGCTGCTGCTTAAATGACCCTCTTTCCATCATAAGATCAGAAATGGGGATGTTTGATGAAGATTACACAGTGTTCAGATTAATTTGTGGCTCCTCAAATAATGTACCCACATCTAGTAAGACCTGGACAACATTAAGGCTTGGGCTGATAAATAAAAGTAATATTTGTACCACGCAAGTGCCAGGCAGTGACCATATCCAATGAGAAAATCTAACCATTTTGCCTTGATATTCAGTGACATAACCATTGCTGAGACCCCATGATCAACATTTAGAGGTCACCGTTAGCTCTAGACTTGACTTAACTAGCTACTTGAATGCTGTGGCTATAAGAGCAGGTCAGATGCAAGTAATTCTCACCACCCTGATTCTCCAAAGCCTGCCCACCGTCTACAAGGCACAAGTCAGGAGTGCGATGGAATACTGTCCATGTGCCAGGATGAGTGCAGCTCCAACCATACTTGAAGCTCGACACCACCCCCCTCCACCAATGATGCACAGCGGCAGCAGTGTGTGTACCATGTACAAGATGCACTGCAGCCACCCGCCAAGGCTCCTTCGACAGCACCTTCCAAATCCACAGCCTCTACTGCCTAGAAAAACAGTGGCAGCAGGTGCACAGGAACACCACCACCTGCATGTTCCCTCCAAACCTCTCACCATCCTCAATTGGAACTATATTGCCATTCCATCACAATCATTGGATTGAAATCCTGGAACGCTCTTCCTAACAGCATCGCCTGTTTAGCTACAACCGGGCATCAGTGGTTCAAGCTGGTGGCTAATAACCTCCTTGAGGGCAATTAGGGGGCAATTAGGGGATGGGAAATAAATGCAGACCTTGCCAATAATGCCCAAATCCCATGAATTAATTTAAAAAAAAATCTTGTCATATTTCCCTGATGCAACCAATGGATTGTTGTTGAAGTGCAGTCACTGTAGGCAAACAAGGTGGTCATGTCTCTGTAGCAAATGAATGTCTACCCAGTCAATCTGTTGATCGTTGACACACGCAGGTTGGCAAGGATCTTTTATGCCCACATGACCAGCAAGTGTTTCGACAGGTCATCAGAAAGACAGCACCGCTGACAATGTGGTGCTCTCTCTCTGTACCAGAAATGCACTGATGCCTCCTTAACATTTGCTGAAATACATGCTACCATAACATCCTTATTTGGTCTTTGCAATGGTCTTGACACAAGGTTCCTCTTTAAGTCACCTTGAAGTAGGAGCAATTTCTCTACCCAAAGAGTGGTGAGAATGTGGAACTTGCTACAAAATGGTGCAGTTGAGATGAATAGTGTCGATACATTTCAGGGGAAATTATGTAAATACATGAAGGAGGAAGGAATAGGGGATATGATGATAGATGAAGTAAGGATGACGTTTCGGTGGTGTATTTTCTGTTTAAAAGTCTGCGCTCCTTTTTTTCTGGGAAAAAAAAAGTGCTGAATTATGACTACCCATATGTTCCTTTGGTAGATAATGCTTTCTCTCTCTCTCTCTCTCTCCTCCCACGCCTCGCCCCCTTTGCTCTGTTTTTCACTTCTGGATGTAGTGTGTAACCCTACTTCAATTTCCACTGTTTTCTTTCCAAATCGTGCCTTTCCCGAACCTGCTGCTTTGTGCTGCAGTAAATGGCTAGCCAGTATTCTACTCAAGCAGCCACTGTAGATAGAGTGCCTGCAGCCTGATTGCCCAGAGGTCAGTCAGTTTGGGTCCAATTCTGTGTCCAGCATGGCTCATTGGGCAGTGATCAGGAATAGGGACCCTTTGTTGAAATCTTCCTTGCCCCTTTTCTGCGCCTTTAGTGAGGCCAATAGTTAGTTAGTTAGATAAAATTTGGTCTGTGTGGCCCAGGATCATATCCGGCAATGTTTTTGCCAGCTGAGCCCAGTGGATCTGACTTTGTTGGAATTATTGCAGCGTCTTGTGCCCTGTTGGTTGCTCACCCCTAAAAGCAAATTGGTTTCAAAACCAAGCTTCAGCAGTGTGACTCCCAGTCTTTGGAATTCCCTTCCTAATCCTATCCACCCTTCCAGAACCTTTTGGACGCTCACCTGTTCAAGCTTCTGTGTACATTAAGCTCCCAGGCTGTGGTGCTGGGCTAGCAGCAGCCAGGGCTCATGACCTCAAATTCCTGCATGGCAGATTGTGAAACTGAACTCAATAAATCTGGTGCAAAAACAGAATTACCTGGAAAAACTCAGCAAGTCTGGCAGCATCGGCGGAGAAGAAAAGAGTTGACGTTTCGAGTCCTCATGACCCTTCGACAGAACTATAAATCTGGTAACTTGTTGGGAAATGAGCCATGAAAAATGTCAAATTGTCCTAAAAGACCTGACTGGGTCATTTAGGGACCTTCAGGGAAAAGAACCTATCTTTGTGACGCAGGCTTTTTTGTCTCTGGCACCACACTTGATGTCCTTGGCATCCCAAGGTGCCCCCAAATTACCCAAATGATTATATTTAAATGAGCATGTGTGTGTCTCTCTCAAGCTCTTTATTGAGATGTTCTTCCCATTAAAAGTTCTATATAAATCCAAATTGTCACTGTATAAAGTCAGGCAGGGATTTATGATAAGGAAAGATTTATTTTTGACAAACTAATTTCACTTATTCTCTTTGACCTTTAGCCATACCCTACAGTTCCAACCCTTTTCTCATCTTAAAGCCCAGATTTCCTGCTGACGGAACGGTTTTGGTGATACTGAAACTTGTTTGTTTTCTCCAGAGTCTGAATCTAACAGTCGCCATTTTGACTTTTAGACTGTTTTGAGCTTCAGAGTCAGAATCATATTGTTTTAAATGTTTGCCTGTACCCTGCCTGATGAATTGATTGATGTGTTGCATTGTTATTTTAAATTTGTCTTACGAAGAGTATTTTTCAAATCCTCTCCAGATTAGCATGTTTTTCTTAAAAGAAAATATATGAGTAATAGTTGTTAAACTGCTTGACTTTTTTAAAATCTTTTTGTAAATCTCTGCTTATGGGAGAGACCAAATGTTTGGTCCAATTTGGCATTTTTTCCTAGCTTTATTTGTTTTGCTCCCTTGCCTATGATAACATTCCAGTATGAATTGATGCCTTCAAGAGTGGAGATAATTGACCAGCTTACACACCACCTCCACTTGCAGTTCCAAAAGTTACAGCTGTGTATATGTCACACACCCCATGTGGTTTAGAGATGATGTGTAGTCCATTTTCAGAAAGGGAGGGGATTGCCTGAGAAACCATCTCAAAGCTTTTTGAGGTTGCACACATTTTTTTTAAAAAAAAGACAAATTTGCAGGGTTATGGGGTGGGGGGGGGGGGCACTGGGAAAAGGGGGGTGTTGGTGAGGTGAACAGGGCTTGGGAGGACTGGGGGACTTATTGTGCCAGCTCTTTGAAAAAGCTATCCAGGCATGATGGGCCAAACAGCCGTCCCCTGAGCTGCAATCATTCAGCGATTTTGATGAGTCATAGTCCCCTCCTGTGCTATAAAACTCTATCTGACCCATCATGCCCGTGCTGATTCTTCGAAAGAGCTATCCAGTTAATCTCCCCCACCAAACCTTGCTCTTTTCCCATCATCTTGCAAAGTTGTCCTTTTTCTTAAGTACTTATCCAGTTCCCTTTTTGAAAGTTACTATTGAATCTGTTTCCACCTCCCTTTCAAGCCAAGCATTCCAGATTGTAACAACTCTCTGCGTAAAAAGGGTGTGCCTCTGGTTTTTTTTTTTCACCAATTATCCTAAATCCGTGTCCTCTGGTTACCGACCCTCCCAACGGTGGAATTAGTTTCTCTTTGATTGCCCTATCAACACACCTCGATTTTAAACACCTCCATTAAATCTCCTCCCCTTTTTTTATTCATTTGTGGAATGTGGGCCTTGCTGGTTGGGACAGCATTTATTGCCCAACCCTAGTTGTCCTTAAGGCGTTGATGAGCTGCTGCCTTGAACCGCTGCAGTCCATGTGGTGTAGGTACATCCACATTGCTGTTAGGGAGGGAGTTCCAGGATTTTGACCCAGTGACAGTGAAGGAATGGCGATATATTTCCAAGTCAGGGTGGTGAGTGGCTTGGAGGGGAACTTCCAGGTGGTGGTGTTCCCATCTATCTGCCGCCCTTGTTCTTCTAGATGGTAGTGGTCATGGGTTTGGAAGGTACTGTCGAAGGAGCCTTGGTGAATTACGGTAATGCATCTTGTAGACGGTGTACACTGCTGCTACTGTGCGTTGGTGGTGGAGGGATTGAATGTGGATGTGGTGCCAATCAAGCGGGCTGCTTTGTCCTGGACAGTGTCAAGCTTCTTGTGTTGTGGGAGCTGCACTCATCCAGGGAAGTGGGGAGTATTCCATCACACACCTGACTTGTGCCTTTGTAGATAGTGGACAGGCTTTGTGGAGTCAGGAGGTGAGTTACTCATCGCAGGATTCTCAGCCTCTGACCTGCTGTTGTAGCTACATTATTTATATGGTGAGTCCAGTTCAGTTTCTGGTCAATGGTAAACCCTAGCATGTTGATAGTGGGAGATTCAGTGATGGTAATGTCATTGAATGTCAAGGGGCAATGGTTAGATTCTTTCTTGTTGGAGATGGTCAATGCCTGGCACTTATGTGGTGTGAATGTTACTTGCCACTTGTCAGCCCAAGCCTGGATATTGTCCAGGTCTTGCTGTATTTGGACACGGACTGCTTTAGTATCTGAGGAGTTGCGAATGGTGCGGAACATTGTGCAATCATCAGCGAACATCCCCACTTCTGATCTTTATGATGGAAGGAAGGTCATTGATGAAATGGCTGAAGATGGTTGGGCTGAGGACACTACCCTGAGAAACTCCTGCACTGATGTCTTGGAGTTGAGATGACTGACCTCCAACAATCACAACCATCTTCCTTTTGTGCTGGATATGAATCCCCTTCACCACCTCTGCTTGAAAATGAACAAACGGCAGCTTCTGCACACTTTCTGTATACAAAGTAGAGTGTGGAAATCTCCCATGAGTTAAGTTGGATTTTCAGAATGCTCGAGACACAATTATACAACGAATGACCACCCCCCCCCCACCGCCCCTCCAACCCCCGCCCCCCACCGTGAACCTGACAAGAGGCCTTTCATGTGGAGCTCCATTTAAAGCTACATGAAGTTGGGCTGGGTAAAAAGTTGGTTTTAACAAGAAATAGGAAATGCATGTTCTTGAGCAATGGCTGAATGAAGAAACTGTCACCTAAAGTCGTACAGGAAGTTGGATTACACCACTTTGGGTTTACCTATGCCGCATGGACTGCAGCAGTTCAAGAAGGCAGCTCACCACTACTAGCTCATGTGCAGTTGGGGAGGGGCATTAAATACTGGCCTAGCCAGTGATGCCCATAATCCCATGAATGAACAAAATAAAACTGTTTATAATGCTTATGAATGTTCCCAGTGTTGAAAGTAAATCTAAATTATCATATTTACAGACCGTAAATTAGGGGAAAGTTCTTGATGTAACTAAACATTTCCAGAAAAAATAGCCCATTTTGCAACTGAGAAGAGAAACGCCAAATGAAATTCAATGCTAAATTTGTGCTTCCTAAATTTATGGAGATTTTTGGATTGAAATAATACAGGGAGGCTAGGTGAGAGACCAGGAAATAATAATGGTTTGTCCTTTTCCCTGTCCAGATAATGTGGTGAAGCAGTCAAAATGCTGCGATATCTAGTCAGAGACATAAGGATGTAAGTGCATTAGAAGCAGTTCAGAGAAAATTTACCAGACTCATACCTGGAACGGGTGGGTTGCCTTATGGGGAAAGGCTGGACAGACTAGGCTTGTATCTGCCGGAGTTTAGAAGAGTAAGAGGGGACTTGATCTACGCATGTAAGGTCCTGAGGGGTCCTGACAGGGTGGATGTGGAGAGGAGGTTTCCTCTTGTGGGAAAATCTAGAACTAGGGAGTCACTTTAAAATGAAGATGAGGTGAAATTTTTTCACTGAGAGTCGTGAGTCTTTGCAACTCTCTTCCTGCAAAGGTGGTGGAAGCAGAGTCTTTGTATATTTTTAAGGCAGAGCTGGATAGATTCTTGTTAAGCAAGGGAGTTATAAGTTATCAGGGGTAGGCGGGATGCAGATTTCAGGTTACTATCAGATCAGCCATGATTTTATTAAATGGCAGAGCAGGCTTTAGGGGCTAAATGGCCTACTCCTCCTTGTTCATATGTAGTACAAGTGCAGAGAGGTAATTTGCCAAGACTTTGCAATGCTTTGTACAGGGCGTTGGACTGTTATTTAATCACTGTGCTAAAGACAAAATGTCAACATTGGAAAGGGCCCAACGAAGAGCAAGACTGAGCTTAATCCTGAATAATGAGTTGTGAAGGGCTTGCTGCCCTCTATCTTTCTAGAAAGAAGTTATAGGGAAGGGTGAGTCATTGAGCTGTGTAATTTTAAAAAAAATAAAAATTAAATGAGAAATTTTTTAAAAGTAGATGAGAAAAGTCCAGAATATTAATAATTAGTTCAGTCTCAAGTTTTTAAATTTAGAGAAGTAAATTTAACATAAATTTTGGATGGAACTGCTTCACTAAATGATTAAAATAATTTTCCCCATGGGATAAACCCATTCCACATTCAATTGAATTATGAAGAGGAGTGAATTAGGGTACCCAGGGAATAAATTGCAAGCTGAGTGGGCCCCTTGTCCTTTATTTTTAGACTTCAGTTTAAAAATCCACCTGGTGATATAGCAGGAGTAGCCTTGGAACTGGTATGAACAGTTTCCTTCAGGATCTGTTTCTTAAAACAATTCTTAAATGTCAGAGAATCTTAACCATCACCCCATGACATTCAATGGCATTACCATCACTGAATTCACTACTATCAACATCCTGGAGGTTACCATTGACCAGAAGCTGAACTAGACTAGCCATATAAATACTGTAGCTACAAAAGCAAGTCAGAGGCTAGGAATAGTGCGATGAGTAACTCACCTCCTGACTCCCCAAATCTTGTCCACCATCTACAAGGCATAAATCAGGAGTGTGATGGAATACTCTCCACTTGCCTGGATGAGTGTAGCTCCAACAACACTCAAAAAGCTTGACACCATCCAGGACAAAGCAGCCCACTTGATTGGTACCCCATCTACAGACATTCAGTCCCTGCACCATCAACACACAGATGTTGGTAGATGGTGGACAGGCTTTGGGAAGTTAGGAGGTGAGTTACTTGCCGCAGGATTCCTAGCCTCTAACCTGCTTTTGTGGCAGCAGTGTGTACCATTTACAAGGTGCACTGCAGCAGTGTGTACCATTTACAAGGTGCACTGCAGCAGTGTGTACCATTTACAAGGTGCACTGCAGCAGTGTGTACCATTTACAAGGTGCACTGCAGCAGTGTGTACCATTTACAAGGTGCACTGCAGCAGTGTGTACCATTTACAAGGTGCACTGCAGCAGTGTGTACCATTTACAAGGTGCACTGCAGCAGTGTGTACCATTTACAAGGTGCACTGCAGCAGTGTGTACCATTTACAAGGTGCACTGCAGCAGTGTGTACCATTTACAAGGTGCACTGCAGCAGTGTGTACCATTTACAAGGTGCACTGCAGCAGTGTGTACCATTTACAAGGTGCACTGCAGCAGTGTGTACCATTTACAAGGTGCACTGCAGCAGTGTGTACCATTTACAAGGTGCACTGCAGCAGTGTGTACCATTTACAAGGTGCACTGCAGCAGTGTGTACCATTTACAAGGTGCACTGCAGCAGTGTGTACCATTTACAAGGTGCACTGCAGCAGTGTGTACCATTTACAAGGTGCACTGCAGCAGTGTGTACCATTTACAAGGTGCACTGCAGCAGTGTGTACCATTTACAAGGTGCACTGCAGCAGTGTGTACCATTTACAAGGTGCACTGCAGCAGTGTGTACCATTTACAAGGTGCACTGCAGCAGTGTGTACCATTTACAAGGTGCACTGCAGCAGTGTGTACCATTTACAAGGTGCACTGCAGCAGTGTGTACCATTTACAAGGTGCACTGCAGCAGTGTGTACCATTTACAAGGTGCACTGCAGCAGTGTGTACCATTTACAAGGTGCACTGCAGCAGTGTGTACCATTTACAAGGTGCACTGCAGCAGTGTGTACCATTTACAAGATGCACTGCAGCGGTGTGTACCATTTACAAGATGCACTGCAGCGGTGTGTACCATTTACAAGATGCACTGCAGCGGTGTGTACCATTTACAAGATGCACTGCAGCGGTGTGTACCACTTACAAGATGCACTGCAGCGGTGTGTACCACTTACAAGATGCACTGCAGCGGTGTGTACCACTTAGAAGATGCACTGCAGCGGTGTGTACCACTTAGAAGATGCACTGCAGCGGTGTGTACCACTTAGAAGATGCACTGCAGCGGTGTGTACCACTTACAAGATGCACTGCAGCGGTGTGTACCACTTACAAGATGCACTGCAGCAGTGTGTACCACTTACAAGATGCACTGCAGCAGTGTGTACCACTTACAAGATGCACTGCAGCAGTGTGTACCACTTACAAGATGCACTGCAGCAGTGTGTACCACTTACAAGATGCACTGCAGCAGTGTGTACCACTTACAAGATGCACTGCAGCAGTGTGTACCACTTACAAGATGCACTGCAGCAGTGTGTACCACTTACAAGATGCACTGCAGCAGTGTGTACCACTTACAAGATGCACTGCAGCAGTGTGTACCACTTACAAGATGCACTGCAGCAGTGTGTACCACTTACAAGATGCACTGCAGCAGTGTGTACCACTTACAAGATGCACTGCAGCAGTGTGTACCACTTACAAGATGCACTGCAGCAGTGTGTACCACTTACAAGATGCACTGCAGCAGTGTGTACCACTTACAAGATGCACTGCAGCAGTGTGTACCACTTACAAGATGCACTGCAGCAGTGTGTACCACTTACAAGATGCACTGCAGCAGTGTGTACCACTTACGAAGATGCACTGCAGCAGTGTGTACCACTTAGAAGATGCACTGCAGCAGTGTGTACCACTTAGAAGATGCACTGCAGCAGTGTGTACCACTTAGAAGATGCACTGCAGCAGTGTGTACCACTTAGAAGATGCACTGCAGCAGTGTGTACCACTTAGAAGATGCACTGCAGCAGTGTGTACCACTTAGAAGATGCACTGCAGCAGTGTGTACCACTTAGAAGATGCACTGCAGCAGTGTGTACCACTTAGAAGATGCACTGCAGCAGTGTGTACCACTTAGAAGATGCACTGCAGCAGTGTGTACCACTTAGAAGATGCACTGCAGCAGTGTGTACCACTTAGAAGATGCACTGCAGCAGTGTGTACCACTTAGAAGATGCACTGCAGCAGTGTGTACCACTTAGAAGATGCACTGCAGCAGTGTGTACCACTTAGAAGATGCACTGCAGCAGTGTGTACCACTTAGAAGATGCACTGCAGCAGTGTGTACCACTTAGAAGATGCACTGCAGCAGTGTGTACCACTTAGAAGATGCACTGCAGCAGTGTGTACCACTTAGAAGATGCACTGCAGCAGTGTGTACCACTTAGAAGATGCACTGCAGCAGTGTGTACCACTTAGAAGATGCACTGCAGCAGTGTGTACCACTTAGAAGATGCACTGCAGCAGTGTGTACCACTTAGAAGATGCACTGCAGCAGTGTGTACCACTTAGAAGATGCACTGCAGCAGTGTGTACCACTTACAAGATGCACTGCAGCAGTGTGTACCACTTACAAGATGCACTGCAGCAGTGTGTACCACTTACAAGATGCACTGCAGCAGTGTGTACCACTTACAAGATGCACTGCAGCAGTGTGTACCACTTACAAGATGCACTGCAGCAGTGTGTACCACTTACAAGATGCACTGCAGCAGTGTGTACCACTTACAAGATGCACTGCAGCAGTGTGTACCACTTACAAGATGCACTGCAGCAGTGTGTACCACTTACAAGATGCACTGCAGCAGTGTGTACCACTTACAAGATGCACTGCAGCAGTGTGTACCACTTACAAGATGCACTGCAGCAGTGTGTACCACTTACAAGATGCACTGCAGCAGTGTGTACCACTTACAAGATGCACTGCAGCAGTGTGTACCACTTACAAGATGCACTGCAGCAGTGTGTACCACTTACAAGATGCACTGCAGCAGTGTGTACCACTTACAAGATGCACTGCAGCAGTGTGTACCACTTAGAAGATGCACTGCAGCAGTGTGTACCACTTAGAAGATGCACTGCAGCAGTGTGTACCACTTAGAAGATGCACTGCAGCAGTGTGTACCACTTAGAAGATGCACTGCAGCAGTGTGTACCACTTAGAAGATGCACTGCAGCAGTGTGTACCACTTAGAAGATGCACTGCAGCAGTGTGTACCACTTAGAAGATGCACTGCAGCAGTGTGTACCACTTAGAAGATGCACTGCAGCAGTGTGTACCACTTAGAAGATGCACTGCAGCAGTGTGTACCACTTAGAAGATGCACTGCAGCAGGTCAGCAAAGCTCCTTAGATAGCATCTTCACCACACATGACCACTACCAAATAGAAGGACAAGGGCGGCAGATGAATGGGACACCACCACCTGCAAGTTCCCTTCCAAGCCATCCTGACTTGGTAATATAGCACTGTTCCTTCACTGTTGCTGGGTCAGAATCCTGGAAAACTCCCTAACAGCACTGCGGCTGTATCTACACCACAGGGACTGCAGTGATTCAAGAAGGCAGCTCACTAGCGCTTTATCAAGGTCAATTAAGGATGGGCAATAAATACTGACCTAGCCAGTTACGCCCACAGTAATGAATTTTAAAAAAAAGATGTCCACAAAATGGAAAATCCTCTTGCAATAATTCCTTTACTTTTGATAATTTGTTACAATAGGGAAATGATGAATGTAAGTTACTTCTCCCACTTCCCTTTCAGAGGACAAAAGAGGCAGCACTGAATGTGCTCACGGGGCAAGGTTATCTTATTGTGACTGGACTGTGCTCTGTTTCCCAACCTTTCCTGTTTTAATGGACATGTTACTGTAATAACAAGCATTTTCCTAAAAATTTTCCGGTAGTGTAGGGCTTAAATCAGCTTACCATCAATCTCCTTAGGCGTGCGTAATATATACACTCCACCCAGTTCTCCGATATATCATTGTTATAATCCAATTATATTAGAAAATTTGCCTTTTCTTCATGAGCAGACCAGCAATTCATTTTGAGTTAAGTCCTTGATAGTTTCTGGAAAGTCAGCCTGAATGGGACTTGAGGGATTAATAGTAATTGATTCACCTGGAGCACATGTTATAACTGGAAGCCCTGGTATCGTTTCCCATCCCTCGCACATAAACACCAACTTTCTGCTAATTAACCCTGTTGCTAAGTTGCATCAAACAAAACCTTTGCAACTGAAATAAAGGTGACTCAACTATTGCATTGCGTAGCCCGTGTAGAGGTTGAACTGCAGAAATTAGTAACTAGTTCAGTCTCAAGGTGATACTCCTGGGTGCTCTTCCTGTCCTCTTCCTTGCCCCCAAATCTAAAGGGTGCTGGATCCCAAACTTCCAACCACCCTCTCTCTCCCCGCCCCCACTGCTACGTGCATAGTGTAAATGATTAATGTAACTAGACAGTCTACATCATCAGTGATGTAAGATCACATGACTACAAAGTATGCAGAGAGAGTGCTATGTAAAGCTTCGTGCTATTGTGTATATAGTTTGAAGAATATTTAAGAAAAGGTAGAGTTTATCAACAGCAGCCTTCTTTCCAGCAGTCTGTATTGATCCTAACCAAGGACAACCTAAGCTAAGGCTCACAATGGTGATAACAGAATGTGCTTAGCTTCCCACACTTATCTGTCTTTAATGTCTTCGTTCCCCAAAAAAAAATTCAATTGCCATCTTGCTGATTCCCACTCCCCTGTATATTTGTTACCTTCGCACCCTTAAGTTGAGTACAGAGGAGATTTACAAGGATGTTTCCAGGACTGGAAAATTGTAGCTAGGAGGAGAGATTGGATAGGCCGGGGTTGTTCTCCTTGGAACAGAGGAGGCTGAGGGGAGAATTGATTGAGATGGACAGAATTGTGAGGGGCCTGGATAGAGTGGATGGGAAGGGCCTGTTTACTTTAGCAGAGAGGTCAGTGTCTAGGGGGCATGGATTTAAAGCGATTGGTAGAAAGATTAGAGGGGAGCTGCCCATTAACCATATCACACTATCCTCAGTCAATCCTCTTACATTTGGATCATCCTGAAGAGCAAGGAAAACTTCATTTCCCTGTTGAAATACCTTTACCATCTCCTTTTCCCAGTCTTTACTGTTGGCTCTAGTACAAAGTATAGAACACGCCATGAACCTCTTTGTCTCTAAAGTTGAGGCCAGCCGTCCCTTTAGCTCCATCAGTCTTTTAGTTGCTGTTGGCTTTCCCTCCCATCCACTCTAGCTCTGGGATTTTCCTGTCACTCTGAAGTTTTTCTCCATCCTCCACATCCCCCCCCACCCCCCCCACCCCCCAATCAAATCCATCCCCCAAGTTCCCTGCACCAGCCCTTCATCCTCCACCCATCACTATCCCAGTTTGTTCAAACTCGAGCTCCTTGCATCCCTCTCGTCGCATATCTGCGCTCATCCAAGGCCCTGGTCGTCCTACTAGTCAACACCTGCGCCTGTCACGCATTCCCTCCTGAAGCTTATAGACTTTGGGCATCTCCTGCTCCCTTTAGTTGCATCAGCTTCGGCTGTCGGTTGCCTCAGCCTCCACTGGGTGGGGGGGAGCAATCTGGAATCTTATCATCTCGCCAAAGCTTTCAGTCATCGCTCAACTAGCACAGTTTGTCAACTGTCATCCCTTGTATGCATTTTTTTTATTGTTCCTCTAAAGTATTTTGACAGGTTGTGTTGAGGCATTATATAAATGCAGCCTGAAAGTAGCTTGATAGAGTGACGTTTGTCAGGTGCCTAGGCAGTAAAATAAACCTTTCTTGATTGCTGCAGCAAGACTTTGCATCTTTGATGTGATCCAACATCCCAAGATGCTTCGAGGAGTGTTAGAAAGCAAATTTTTGGTGCAGAAACACATGATAGGTCAGATGACCAAAAGCTTGGTCAAAGAGGTCAGTTTTAAGAAGCGTCTTAAAAGGAGTCCATGAACCTGCTCTTACAGGTTCAACCGCACCAATAGTGTCTCTTTTTTTATTCCCTGTGAGCTGGCCACCCCACAAATGCAGCAACCAATTTGTGCATGGCAAGATCCCATTGCGGAGGCGAACCACACCACCTTTAGAGAACTTTAGAATGCAGCGAAATTCATGCTCCAGCCTTGCCTGACTTCTTACTAAGATCATCTTAAGACCCCGATTCTTCAGTAGGGTCACGCCTAGGACTAGCCCCAGCTTTCCTGCGTGAGGCATTGCCATTTTGACTCGCAGGTCCTATTTAAATAAATGAGGCCCAACCTCTGCCTAAACCTGGCAGCAATAGTGTGGCACTAGTGGGCAGGTGTGGCAGGAGGGTGCTGCTGGGGATCTTCTGACTGGTTCCTGGTAAAGGTGAGTTTAGAGGGAGGTGGAGTTTGCAGATTGGGAGGGAATCCCTGTTTCTCCTGGCTCTCGAACAGTTTTAAATGACTTAACAATCAGTCTCCTTTCCAGGTTTTCCTGTCAATGCCGATACCGAGCACACGCAATCTAACTGGGCCCCTGTGGTATGGTCCTTGTACACCTTCAGAAACTCGGGTGTTAAGTGTGTAGCCAGTGAGCCAGCAGGGCGCTGCCTCTATTTTAACCCCCTTGGTTTTTGCAGGTCCCTGAGTGTTAAATCTGGAGCTTGACTTTTACCTCGTATACTATTTATTTCTCCGAAATAAAAACGGAAGATGGTGGCCATGCTGAGCTGGTCTGTGGAGAGCGAAACAGAATTAATGTTTAAGCTTAATGGTCTTTTCATCAGAACTGGAAAAGTTAGAAATGTAACAGGGTTTAAGCAGGTACAGAGGGTATGGATTGGTGTGGGGGGGTGGGGGGGGGGGTGTAGCGAGCTGCTGGCAGACTGGGGAAATAACGAAAGGGAAGGACTGTGACGAAGTGATAGGCAGGAGAAAATAAATTGAGAAAGGGGTGATGGTGCAAGGCAAAAAGAGATGGTAATGGGAGAAGAAACACACAAAAGGTGGGACTAAAAGAGGCACACATGTGAAGGGCCAAATCATCACCGACAGTCTGGAAAAAAAGGGGCAGTGTTTATGATTTAAAATTGTTCCCACTCTTGAGGCCAGAAGGCTGTAAACTGCTGTTTTGTGCTATGTCTATCTTTTGAATTTCATCCTGTTCAGTTTTTTTTTAACAATGCTAAATAAGCCCTTCCTTTACTCATGTGGTGCAACCTAAAACTTCCAGTGAAGCTGTTAGATATGTATGACTCACAGCTTATGTTGTAACAGGAAGCCTGTACCATTTTAATTGTTGCATTATTGTTGAGGGCACTTCTCTACAGTGATGAAGAAAACTTAACAGTCTGGAAGGATTAATTGGTAATTGTTGCAGGGTCTGGTCGAATCTAGGCAGGGCAGCAAATGTGTTTTTTTTTTAAAAAGTGTCAATCGCTTCTCCCTGAATCTTCACCTTCTAATTTATTCCTGCTCCTCCTTGTCTTTGTGTCCTCTTCCCTGCCTGTATGTTTGATTTGATGTCCTTCTCTTGAGTGACCAATGGAATTATATCCAAGTACAGCCTTGTGATCGGATGCCTTCGGCAAGGTGTTGTGAGAAAAGTGAATGTTCATAGTGGCGAATTAGTGAAGATTTGTTTTGTAAGACATTAGGAGCAGGAGAAGGCCATTCAGCTCCTCATTAAACAGAACTCGAACCTGGAGATTTCCTTTTAACAGAAATTGGCCAGATTTGGAATAGTGTTTGGGACAAAAGGAATTTTTCAGCCCCTTTCCCTAAGGAAACTTGCAGGTTGAGTCGGTAGTTAGGAAGGCAAATGCAATGCTGGCATTTATTTCCAGAGGACTAGAATATAAAAGCAGGGATGTGCTGCTGAGGCTTTATAAGACTCTGGTCAGACCACATTTAGAAAATTGTGAGCAATTTTGGGCCCCGTATCTCAGGAAGGATGTGCTGGCCCTGGAGAGGGTCCAGAGGAGGTTCACGAGAACGATCCCAGGAAAGAAAGGCTTAATATATGAGGAATGTTTGAGGGCTCTGGGTCTATACTCGATGGAGTTTAGAAGGATGAGGGGGGATCTGATTGAAACTTACAGAATACTGAAAGGCCTGGATAGAGTGGATGTGGGGAAGATGTTTCCATTAGTAGGAGAGACTAGGACCCGAGGGCACAGCCTTAGAGTAAAGGGAAGACCTATTAGAACAGAGATGAGGAGAAACTTCTTTAGCCAGAGAGTGGTGAATCTATGGAATTCATTGCCACAGAAGGCTGTGGAGGCCAGGTCATTGAATGTATTTAAGACCGAGATAGATAGGTTCTTGATTGGTATGGGGATCAAAGGTTACGGGGAGAAGGTGGGAGAATGGGGTTTCTCAACCCCATCAGCCATGATTGAATGGTGGAGCAGACTTGATGGGCCGAATGGCCTAATTTCTGCTCCAATGTCTTATGGTCTTTAGGAAGGATATACTTGCCTTAAACGGAGTGCAGCAGAAGTTCACTAGATTGATTCTTGGGATGAGACGGTTGTCCCCTGAGGAGAGATTGAGTAGACTAAGCTTAGCAATGCCAAAGAAAGGGTTGGAGCAGTCACTGCAGAGGTGCAATGGGGAAAGGCCACTGTCTTGATCAGCTATAGTACACCGAGGGGCTGGAAGCTTTGGAGAGCTTCTTGGGCTGCGTTGCCTGACATGGAATATATATATTGTAAATATCAAGAGTATTGCAATTGAGTTTGTTTTAAGGCAACTTAGTGGAACATGCTGGATACAGAAGTTTAATTTACTGCACTTTCTGTATTATACAGTTTGAAATGTTTTAGAATGTGCCTTTACAAATTTTATGAATAAAGTGTATATTTTTTTTTACAAAGTCCCTTGAGTTTAGCAGAACAAGAGGTGATTTTATTTGAAACACACAATTCTTATGGGGCTTGACAGGGCAGAGCCTGGGAGGCAGTTTCCTCTGGCTGGGAAGTCAGGAACAAAAACAGATGTCAGAAATTTAGAACGGAGATGAGGGATTTTTTTCACTCAAAAACTTGTGGATCTTTGGAATCCTGTCCTTCGGAGAACTTTGGATGCTCAGATGTTGAGTATATTCAAGACGTAGGTCAACCTATTATTTTGAATACTAAGGGGGTGGTGGGATGTTGGAATAGTGTGGGGAAATGGTGGCTTAATACTCCGGGGACATGGGTTCAAATCCCACAATGGCAACTGGTGGGATTTCAATTCCGATTTATCAATTTGAATCGAAAGCTAGCCTCAGTAACAGTGACCTTGAAACTATCGTCCATTGTCATAAAAACCCACCTGGTTCACTGATGTCTTTTTGGGGAAGGAAATCTGGCGTCCTTAACCGGTCTGGCTTACACATGACTCCAGACCCACAGCAATGTGGTTGACTCGTAACTGCCCCCCAAAAATGCCTAGCAAGCCGCTCATTTCAAGGGCATTTAGGGATGGGCAACAAAAGCTGGCCTGGCCAGCGACGCCCTCATCTCATGAAAGAGTAAAGAAAGGAAGAAAAGGTGGAGTTGAAGTAAAAGCCTAACTGTGATCTTGATGAGCGGCAGATAGACTTGATGGAGCAAATAGCCTATTCTTGCTAATTCATTTGGATTGTGGCTGATCTGTATCTCAACTTGATTTACTCGTCATGGCTTCATATGCCTTATACCCTTACCTAACCAAAGTCTACCTTAGTCTTGAAAGCTCCAGTTGTTCCCTCCACTCCACACCCAACCCCATCCCTTTTGTTTTGGAGCGAGAATTCCAGATTTAAGGGTATTAATATATCCAGCTCCTTTTGAAAAAAGTCCTAATTTTTTTTGTTATCCATTCTTTGGGTGGGTGGGGGGGGTGGTCACTGGCAAGGCCAGTGTTTGATGCCCATCCCTAATTGCCCTTGAACCAAGTAGCTTGTTAGACCATTTCAGAGGGAAATTAAGAGCCAACCACATTGCTGTGGGTCTGGAGTTACATGTAGGACAGGCCAAGTAAGGATGGCAGATTTCCTTCCCTGAAGGATATAAGGATATTAGTGAGCCAAATAGGTTTTTACGACGACCCAGTAGTTTCATAATCATTATTAATGAGACTAGTATTTTATTAATTAATTGAATTTAAATTCCCCCAGCTGCCGTGGTGGGATTTTAACTTGGACCTTTGGAGCATTGTTCCGTGCCTCTGGATTACTGGCCCAGTAATATTACCATTATGGTACTGTCCCCAGAAGAGAATGACATGTTGGTGGCTAATTGGAAATATCTTCTTGCCAAAGAGCTAGCTGAAATGGGGGACCCATTGGATGGCAAACTATCTGCATGAATAAAAACAAAAAAACTGCGGATGCTGGAAATCCAAAACAAAAACAGAATTACCTGGAAAAACTCAGCAGGTCTGGCAGCATCGGCGGAGAAGAAAAGAGTTGACGTTTCGAGTCCTCATGACCCTTCGACAGAACTTGAGTTCGAGTCCAAGAAAGAGTTGAAATATAAGCTGGTTTAAGGTGTGTGTGTGTGGGGGGCGGAGAGAGAGAGAGAGAGAGGTGGAGGGGGGGTGATGTGTGGTTGTAGGGATTAAGACCAGCTTATATTTCAACTCTTTCTTGGACTCGAACTCAAGTTCTGTCGAAGGGTCATGAGGACTCGAAACGTCAACTCTTTTCTTCTCCGCTGATGCTGCCAGACCTGCTGAGTTTTTCCAGGTAATTCTGTTTTTGTTAAGGACAGACATGTACTTTGATGTGAGTGGAACGAATCTAATCTAAATCCAGTTAGCATGTCTGCAATGAGAGTTTTTTCAACTCTTTCATTTAATATGGGAACTGTAGCCTCATTTCAAAAAAAATATATAATCTTTGGCCAACTGGCGAAATAGCTTTGGATCAGCTAAAGTGGAGCTGGACATCTGTACCCACACACCCCCCACCACCCCCAAGCCCTCCACCTCTCTGGCCCTGCCCACTTGCCTTAGTGTTAGAGAGCATTCTTTCCAGGTCCCAGCATCTTCTCTCTGACTAGCACATATAGGGGGTGGGGGCAGCTGTTTTCCCGCCTCCTTTTGCTTTTTAAAAAAAAGTCAGCAAGCGACATGCGAACGAGGTCCAGGATTCGCACTTCCTGCACTCCTGTTAAAATTGGGTGTCCTTGGGCATCCGTGAAACCGGCTGACCTAAGCAAACAGTCCAATGAGAAGCTAAAACTGACTGAAGAGAAAGCTGAAAAAAAGTGAATGTGTATTCAAGAGGAAGGAAAGTTGAAATAGAGCCCTGTACTTTGTTCACAACACTTGCTTGTTACTGATATGCCAATCGAAATATTTTTCAAATTTTAATGCAGAGCCACCTGGGTTTTCAGTCCTTGTGATGAATCATGCAGAGGTTCCATGTGCTCATTAAATTGACATGTTTGACATCTTTTCTCACGCAGTTGTCCCATTTTACTTATTACAGTTGTGTCATTTAAAATATCTCATCAAATGGGGACTCACTGGTAAAAAAATTTTACATTATTTAACGTGTGAGTGACACTATCAAACCCATCAGCGTATTTTGCGTTGTTGGGTTTTTGGGATCCGCCTCTTGCGGTCATAGACAGGTGACAACCAACAAAATGGTGATTTTTAAAACCCCACTTACATCGACGGAACTTAAAAGCTCTTGGTTGTTATTAACCCTTGCTTTGTTGCAGTGATTTCCTGCACAGATGAGTGTTGGCGAGGTCACTGGGTGACACGATCCAAACCCCGCTTCCCCTTTTCCCCTAGATTCCTCAAGTGCCCACCAACCCACGTCGATACCTTTTCCGGTTCCTTTTCTAGGAGGTCATAGGAGTTGTAGTTTCTGCATCACCACGCGTGCAAAACTGCTTCAGCCACCAAAATGAAAACAAAAGGTTGCTGATGTTGGAGATTTGAAATCAAAACAAAGCTCTGGAGAAAGTGAACAGGTCTGGCAGCATCAGCGAGGAAGGGTTAATGTTTGGAGTCCAATATGACTCTTCCGCAGAAGGGTCGTGTTGGGCTCGAAATGTTAACTCTGCTTCCCTCCTCGGATTCTGTTTTTATTGCTTCAACCACCAGTTGGGAGTTAGGCAAGTTCTTGCATTGTAGGAAACGACCTCTTGGGGTGTATCGTTGCTGCTTCTCCCTGTCATGAAGGCACTGGCACTTTGCCGGACATAGCTCAGGGGGCAGCTGATGCTTGTGACTGACCATCTAGCACTTGCCACCAAGGCCGAGTTTGTGGGCCTCTGTGATTGTGGTAAAGTGGAGTGCTAAGTACCTTTTAAGGGAGTGTAGCTAATCGACCATGTGACTGTATCGACCAATCGATAACCAGCACGGGCTACTTTTGTAACTAAGTCTAGAGCTGGAGGTGATTGAAGAAGCACACATGGTGTTAGTGCTCTGTTCGTAGTTCCAATAAACCACCAGTGTTTAAATAAATAGGTCTCTCTCTGCCTATGTTGTTTCAAGCACCGACTAGTGTGTAGATATGCAGGGCACAGCGAGCCTGATGACTCAAAACATAAAAGTGACCCTGATCCTGCCCTGAGCTAATGTTTGTGTTTTCTTGTATATGGTGATCAGGATCAAGGTGAGGTGGCGGTATATTGATATTGTCACTGGACTGGTATTCTAAAGATCATGGGTAATGCTCTGGGGACCTGGGTTTGAATTTTGAATTTTGAATTTTGAATTTGAATTCAATAAAAATCTAGAATTGAAGTCTGACCACAAAACCATTGTCGATTGTTGTAAAAACCCATCTGGTTCACTAATGCCCTTCAGGGAAGGAAATCTGCCCTCCTTACCTGGTCTGGCCTACACATGACTCCAGACTCTCAGCTACGTGGCTGGCTCTTAAAATGCCCCCCTGAACAAGGGTAATTAGGGATGGGCAATAAATGCTGGCCCGGGCAGCGATGCCCACATCCCATGAATGAATAATAATAAAAAAAAAGCCTAACCAGTTTTTAGCACCTTTTGATAGCTGGCGAAACCCTGTGGTAATGCCTCCACTGCTGTCCCAGTGAATTGAGCGCGCGCTAGGGAATTGAAGCTTAACCTATCCTTTCCTGTATGGCTGAGCTACCCACTGGTTAGGCTCGCTGAGCTTGTGCAGCAGTTTCATTTTGTGGAGGCAGTAAGTCAAATACCAAAGCAAAATACAGTAC
The DNA here is from genome assembly GCF_017639515.1 of Carcharodon carcharias. NCBI lineage: Eukaryota > Metazoa > Chordata > Chondrichthyes > Lamniformes > Lamnidae > Carcharodon > Carcharodon carcharias. The sequence goes on along the minus strand of NC_054497.1, from coordinate 4,154,837 downwards.
AAAAAAAAAATTGTGTTATCTGGCATCCTACCAACAGGAACACTCCAATAGCTGAAATTTCTGATGTTTCCCCAAACATGAATTGTCACTTTAGCAACCACAAGCAATTACAAAATTATCTGGAACTCATACCGTATACTGTATTACTTTATACTTCATTTTATGTTTTAATCTACTGTCAAAGATTAAAAGTAGAAAGAATACTGTTCCTTACTTACCGAGTACTTGCACATTTATTCATGCTACAAGTATTGCGCTGTATTCTATTGGTAAATGGAGCTCTCAGTTATTGATTGACTGGCACCCATTCCCTGCACATGCCGAACCAAGGCTTTACTGTACTGCGATTGCTGGAAAGCTGAGATAAAAACAGAAAATGTTGGAAACGCTCAGGTAGCATCTGCAGAGAGAGCGAGAAGTGAGTTAACATTTCAGGTCGATGACCCTTTAAATCAGAGCTGGAAGATTTTAAACAGCTTTTGAGCAAGTACAGAGCTCGGAAAAGTGGCAGGGTGCTGGGGTGGGAAACAGGAAAGTACAAAGATCTGTGATGGGGGCAGGAGTGATGTCTCCAATATCGTTGTCTAGGTGTGAAAATTGCTACTAGCCGTTTCTGTGTCATTATCTTTCACCTCCATCGGATACCCGAGCACTTTTGGCAGTCAATGTGTTGAGCTGTTTGTCCAGGTGTGAAAACTGTTTCATTGGCAGCCAAGACTTGTCTCATAATTTAACCCGCGGTCCAGTGCGTGAATACTTTAGCATCCAGCTGGATCTCTGAGTAACAGGAACACTGGTTGTAAAGAGAGTTCTTTCTATTGCTGACAAGGTGAAAGCAACTGTGATGCTGAATAGGCCCAATGTATTTACACACTATTGCTGGACCTCTTGTTGAAACAAGGTTTGTGCTGAACTGTGGTATGTGCATTGTAATGAAGCAGATTGCAAATACACTTTTTCAGGTTCTCCTTGGGGCGAGGAGGTGGAGTTGGGGGGAGGGGGTGTGGTTTGCTGCCACTCAGCTGGTTTAGTTTTTTTTTAATTTGAATTGAAGTAATAGGGATGTGAATTAAAAGCAGTGCAATGAAAAGCACAGCACAGTAGCTAACATTTACAAAGATTTTTTTTTTAAAAGGAAGGGGGAGATGCTTGTATGCACCCTCTGGTCCATCACACAAAATGCCATGATCTGTCTTTTTCTCTTAGTCCTAAATGAGAGGCGACCTTATTGAAACATATAAGATTCTTAGGGGTCTTGACAGGGTAGATGCTGAGAGGTTGTTTCCCCTTGTGGGAGAGTCTAGGATCAGAGGGCATAATCTCAGAGTAAGGGGGTCGCCCGTTTAAAACTGAGATTAAGGAGGAATTACTTCTCTCAGATGGTAGTCAATCTGTGGAATTCTTTACCGCAGAGGGCAGTAGGGGCTGGGTCGTTAAGTATATTCCAGGCTGAGATGGATAGATTTTTAATCAGTAAGAGAATCGAGGGTTATGGGGAAAAGGCACGAAAGTGGATTTCAGGATTATCAGGTCAGCCATGGTCTCACTGAATGGCGGAGCAGACTCGATGGGCCGAATGACCTACTCCTGCTCCTACGTCTTATGGTCTGACTGTGTATCTCCCAGCATTCTGTCTGGTTCAGATTTCCAACATCTACATTTTTAAAATTTACACATTTGCATTTATATAGCACTCTTCATGATCCATTTATATAGCACTTTCAGGACTTCCCAAAGCACTTCACAGCCTATCATCAACAATTGAAGCGTAATCACTGTTGCAATGTAGGAAGCACAGCAACCAATTTGTACACAGCATGATAAATGAGGATGGTTAGCCATTGTTCATGTTGATGACCTGTGTCCGTGTTTCTTTTATCACAGAGCCGTGGGTAAAACCTGTCTACTGATCAGTTACACGACAAATGCCTTTCCAGGAGAATACATCCCAACCGTGTAAGTACCTTGAAGCTGGGTATGAGTTTAATTCTTATTAGTATTTTAAGATTTGCTCAGAAAACGTCCTCCAAGGACTAATGAACTCTCCTCAGCGTATAGACCACATCCATTTTGAATTGGACAAATTTCACTTCTCCAAACAAGGATACTTTGATGCCATCGGTTAGCCAATTGTTGGGTTGGATGTCGCTTCGGATGTACAGCATTACATGGAAGTTACAGCACAGAAACAGGCTGTCCAGCCCAACATGTCTGTGTTCTTGCTGCACGCGACCCATTATTGCATTTATTCGTCACCATTTTATACTTCTGTCGTCTAGTTTTGGACTCTCTTCTCCCCCAAGGAGAGTTTTCTGCTATTTCTGAGATTAGAGAATCTGTCCTAGCTCAAAGGAAGTTGGAGCAAATGGGTTTCCCACTGCATTCGTATTGTTCTGATTATTTGGATACCTGCCACCTCTGGACCTAACGAAACTCAATTTAGTCATCCATTTCAGCCATGCCTTTGTTACCTCCCAGACTTAACTATTCCACTGCACTCTTGGTCACTCTCCATATTCAACCCTCCATAAACTGGAAGTCATCCAAAACCGCTTACTCGCACCAAGACCTGTTCATCTATCTCCCCGCTGGCCTACATTGGCTCCCAGTAAAGCAACGCCTCTTTTTTTTTTCTCTTAAAATTCTCACCCACGTTTTGAAATCCCTCCACGCCCCGTCCCCTCTCTATCTCTGTAATCTCCCCCCGCCCCCCCCCCGCACTCTCTATCTCTGTAATCTCCCCCTCCCCTCTCTATCTCTGTAATCTCCTCCAGCTCCATAGCCCTCCCAAGAAAACTACGTTCACCTAATTCTGGCCTCTTGAGCATCCCCAATTTTAATTACTCCAACACTGGCAGCCGTACAGCTCTAGCATTCCCTCCCTAAATCTCTGCTCCTCTCTTTCATCCCTTTTAAGAGGCTCCTAAGACACCCACTTTTTAAACAGGCTTTTGGCCATTTGTTTTGATCTCTCCTTATTTGGCTCAGTGTCAGATTCAGCTTTATAATGCTCCTTGTGAAATGCCTTCGGATGCTTAATTGAGCTAAAGGTGCTATGTAAATATAAGTTGTGTATATATAGGATCACGTGCAGCATAAACACAGACATGTTGGGCTGGACAGCCTGTTTCCGTGCTGTAACTTCCATGCAATGCTGCGCATCCGGAGCGACGTCCAATCCAACAATTGGCTAACCGATGGCATCAAAGTATATCCGATTAAGATTCTCCCAGAGGCAGGACAGAACGGTGATGTCCAGATGAGGACTATGAGATGCACAGCAAATATGTTACGCACGTATTTCTAGTTTCCACCAATCCCCCCCCCCCCACTGAGTTCAGAGATTCCCAAACTGTGGGCCGCGACCTGAGTGGGGTCTCGAGCTCTGACGCGGTAATGGCTGCCATAGAGCTTGGACTCAATGCTAACAGCTGCCAGGTCCCTTTAACCCTTGCATTATTTTTCTAATGGTGGGTGTGGCCTAACGTCTGATCTTTTGAGGCCCAATTGCTTCTGCCAAAAACAAAAGCCGGTGAAGAGGTAGGTGCTTTCTTCAAAAAAAAACCCTGGAAGTAAGATGCTTAAACAATGGTAAAAGGAGGAGTAGGGCCAATTAGAGACCTAAAAGGAGCCATGGCTGAGAGTTATTAAATGAATACTTTCTATTCCATGGCAGTGGCTGCAATTAAGCGAAGGATATATATATATATTTTTTTCTCTTATTCGCTTTTGGCTTGTGGGCATTGCTGGCAAGGCCAACAATTATTATGCATCCCCAATTCACAGAATCACAGTGCAGACCATGAACTGAGGGGCTTGCTCAGCCATTTCAGAGGGGCAGTTAAGAGTCAACCACATTGCTCTGGGCCTGGAGTCACTTGTAGGCCAGACCAGGTAGGCCAGATAGCAGATTCCCTCCCCTAAAGCACATTAGTGAACCAAATGTGTTCTAATGATCCATTAGTTTCGTGATTATTATTATTAATAAGGCAAGCACTTTTCCCCAGATTAATTGCTGAAAAAAGAGACATGTGCTGCCAAAGCTTTTCGTCTTGCAATCGTCAGGCAAGAATAGCAAATCTCAAAGGGAGCAACAGTTTATACTGCCTGAGAAATGGGTGCTGATTGGTCGGCAAGTTAGCCCTGATTGCTTGAGATGTTGCCATGGCAAATGCACCCAGAGAGCTATTGGTCCCCCATGCTTATGTTAATCAGAAAAGATGCAATGTCTGGACATACTCCTTTTGAATTTTAAATTCCCCCAGCTGCCCTGGTGGGATTTGAACTCTCACCACCTCAGCATTAGTCCAGGCCTCTGGATTACTAGTCCAGTAACACTACGCTTGCATCTCCCTATTCCAGTTCTGTTGCAACAGTGTTTGATCATGTCCTCCTTACAGATTCGATAACTATTCTGCCAATGTGATGGTCGATGGGAAGCCAGTGAACCTGGGGCTATGGGATACGGCTGGACAAGAGGATTATGATCGACTTCGACCACTCTCCTACCCACAGACTGTACGTAGATCTCAGTTAAGAAGTATGTAGCACAGTTCAGCCCAGCAGGTCTGTCCTGGTATTTGTGCTCCACACAAGCTTCTTCCCACACCTCTTCATCTAACCCCATCAACATGACCTTGTATTCCTTTCTCATGTACTTATCCAGCCTTGCGTTTAATGCGTATGTACCATTCACCTCGGCTACTCCATGTACCCCATTCTCGCCACTCTCTGGGTAAAGAAATTTCCCTTGAATTCCCTGTTGGATTTACAGAAGAACGTGGAAAAAATACATAAGAAATAGGATCTGGAGTAGGACATTTTGCCCTTTGAGCCTGCTCCATCATTCATTAAGATTAAGACTGATCTTCTACCTGAACTCCACTTTCCTTGTATTCCTTTGTTCCTCAAGTATTCAAAAATCTATCCATCTTTGTCTTGGAGTATTTTCAATGACTGAGCATCCATAGCCCCCTGGGATAGAGAATTCCACAAATTTACGACCCTTTGAGTGAAGAAATTTCTCCTCATCTCAGTCTTAAATGGTCGACCCTTTTTATTCTGAGACTGTTACCCTGGGTTCTAGATTCCCCACATTTTCTTAGCATCTACCCTGTTAAGCCTCTTTAAGAATTTTATATGTTTTAATTAGGTCACCTCTGATTCTTCTAAACTCCAGGAAATGTAGGGCTCCTCATAGGACAATTGTCTAATTCCAGGAACCAATTTAGCAAACCTTAGTTTCTCTCCCTCTGGGACAAGTATGCCCTTCCGTGGGTAAGGAGACCAAACCTGCACATCCTACTCCAGTAATTGTAGTTAGATTCTTTGGATGTCTAATCCCTCTGTAACAAAAGCTAATGTAGCATTTTCGTTCCTAATTGCTTGCTGTACTGTCGAATCCCCACAACTGGATGCTGGCCTCTCATCATCATAGCCACGAGTGTCCCCCTCCGGCTCCACTCTGCTTAGTTCCACCATGTCTCCATTTGGATTCCCATTCTATAATGTGGGAATCCCCCCACAGCCAACTCGATCAGAGTCTCCATCACTCCAGAGCTGTTAGTCCTTTGTATAAAACAGGTCTTTGGCATATTTCCTTTCTTCTACTTCTTTATGGCGCTCTTGTTCTACAATTTCTGTATCTCGCTGGTGTCACTCCCTTTCAGTTTCTTCCTGTTTCCGTTGTCTTTCCTGGTATTCACGCTTCCCAGTTTTCACGCTTCGCAGCATTCCTTCTCTTTGTGCTCCATCTTAAGCTTTTCTTCCTCCAATCTCCTGAGCTTCCTCTCCTTGTTGTATGTAGTAGATCTTGCATCTTTCCTCTTCGTTGTCTCTTACGTTCCTCTAAATGCACTCTCCATTCTTCGCTGATCCTCTCTTGGAAATTCTTTCAGTTTTCCTCATAAACAGTAAGCTTGGTTAGGAACAGGTCTTGATTCTCTCATCATTCTTGACCTTTATGTCTTTGGTAAATGAGTTTGTTGGCCAATCGAACTCTAACTGCACGCCTTCCTATGTTCTCCTCATTGCTGCTTGCAATCAATAATGGGGAGAGACCAATGTAAGAATAAACAGTGGTGGTTTATTGAGACATAGGGCAGAGCACCAGATCATACGTGCTCACTCAGAAACCTCCAGAGCTAGACTAAGTTCCCAGTTGTCCGCGCTGTATAGTGATTCGTCAGTGCTGTCACATGATCAGTAACTTGCTTTGTCTTAAAGGGACAGGGTATCTCACTTTACTACATGTTAATTTTCTGTGATTCTACAAGGGCATCCAGGTCCCTTTGCACACATTTCCTAGCTTCAATATTCATTTTTTAAAAAATCTTTTATTTTGCCTGTCATTTTTCCTAACTTTACACTTAGTCACTAACATAGCATGGGACAGAATGTGGCAACCTTGTATTTATGACTCTATTTTTGGTCTCACCTGCAAGTTGAAGCATCATCTCTACATCCACTATAACAAATTTTTTCATAATCTTAAATACCTCTAGCAGGTCACCCCCCAGTTTTTCTTTTTAACGACAGTTTCTCATTAGGTTATTGGGTTGGGTGATGAGGGGTTCTGAGTAAAGGCTCAGCAGTAGGTAGCTACTGGTTCCCACTGTAACTCTGAACTAAACAGACCAGATCCAAGCGATGTGGAAGGAGTTGAGGTGTGAAAATCAGCCTGAGCTCCTGTTCCTGATTGACGTTCAGGTGAATGATGCTGGAAAATGCATGTACATGGATATAAAATGAGCTCTTGGTTGTACTGGCCTCCATAGTCACAATACCTCCCAAGGCTCACTGTTGAGGTATGAGTATGAAGCATGGGTTTTATGGTTAAGCATAGGATGAAGGTAGCCACCAATGGCCTTGTATCCAGGTATGACTAAACGACTTTGACAGAAGAAAGGTGGATGGTGGGAAAAAGGAGGAGGCAGAGAAAATTGTTCGGCGAAGAGAGGTGGGGAGTAGTGAAAGGAAAACAATGAGGTTGTCTGGTGCAAGGAAATGGCCATCTCCCCGGGCTGGCCTGTTTTTGTAGGCCGGTCTTGAATTCTGAGAGTGTTAACATCAGTATGGGCCGAATGGCCTCTTTCTGCGCCATATATCCTGTGTAACTTGAATTGCTGAGGTGATGATTCACTTTCTTTTCTTCCTAGGATGTGTTCTTGATCTGTTTTTCGTTGGTCAGTCCTGCATCATTTGAAAATGTTCGTGCCAAGGTAAGCATTGAAGCATCTCGTTTTTTTTAAACCAGTCGTTCTTGTTCTGCTAGCATTGTCCATCATTTTATCCAAAAGCTGTTCAATCTTGTTGGTATGGCTGAAACTTGTAAAAAGGAACAGCTGGGTTCCAAGACATCCCTGCTTAATGCAGGGAATTTTGCTCCAGTGTTGCTTTGATCATTCCTGCGCTCATTGGAATTGTTGCACGTGGTTTCAAAATAGCTGCCATAGTTTGCCCCAAACAGCAGCCTTGGCAACTTTGTGGATATTGTTGGTGAGCCGCCTTGGTTTTGACGCTGAACCATTCCCTGGTGGCTTCTAAATGCATTCACTGGAAGGCATCCAAATATGGAGTGCGGGACCAGAAGAGCGTAAGGAGTTGGGAGTAAGGCATTTGGTCCTCTGAGCCTGCTCTACGTTCACTAGGATCATGGCTGATCTTCTATCTCAGCTCCACCTTCCTGCATAGTCCCCGTGTCTCTTCATTCCCTTAGTACCTGAAAATCCATTAACCTCTGTCTTGAACATACCAAGCAACCACAGCTCTGTGGGGTAGGAATCACAAACCTTTGCATCAGGATATTTTTCCTCTGCTCAGCCTGTATGACTGACTCCTTATTCTGAGACTGTGGACCCTCCTCCCCCAATATCTGGGGAAACATTTTTTTTCCTCTGCATCCACCCTGTCAAGCCCCTTTTAAGAATTTTGTGCGTCAATGCTCATGAAGCACACCACATATAATGCAAAGTTGTGTATTATCGTGTAGCATGTCTTTGTGTTTAAAATAGACTTGTTCATGTAGCTGAGAAATTGCAGTGTTGGGGAGAAGTTCCTTCCTTTATACACCATTTCTCTTCTTTCTCCCCCTCCACTCCCCCACCACACTACACCACATCCTGCCGTTTGACATCTAGGCAGGTTTTTTTTTTTACCAAATCCATCTAGCAAGATTGAACCTGCCATTTTTACTTTCTGTCCAAATCAGGAGATGAATTACCCCATAAATCCTGGCAGGCATGTAAACATTAATAAAGTTGCATAAAATTGAGCAATTAAATGGTATTTTTAAAGGGAAAAAGTTAAATAGTAAATATACGAATATTGTGGGGTTCAGGAGGAATCGAACACAGAGTTCACATTACTCAGCAATATCGTAGAAGTTCCAGGCACTGTTTTTAGCTCCAGGTGTCTCTGTGCATGTAACAACTGAAACTAAGGTCGAATGTTTTTTTTTTCTCTCGACCCTTCATTGCACCAATTATATGGACAAGCTAGTCGTGGGTTTGTTCATTTCAATCCAATTTCATGAATATTGCTGAAAAGGGAGACATGTTGCCAAATTTTTTCATTTTTGCACTCATCAGGACAAACTAATGTCAAATTTCAAACCAGCTCATAACATGGCTCATTTACACTTACTAGAAGTGGCATTCATTCAAACGAAGGCAAACAAACAAAGCAATATGTTCAAACCTTGAGCCCTTTTTCAATTACCCGGGAGTTTGGGGAAACAATAGTTCCCCGCTGCTTTCCCCTTGGCAACACCTCGGCCAATCAGAGTTGACTTGCCAACCAGCCAGCACCCTTTTCTCCTGCAGTATAAATTGTTGTGCTTGTTTGAAATTTGAAGTTTTTGTTTGTCCTGATGAGTGTAAGGTGAAAAGCTTTGATAACATGTCTCTCTTTTCAGCAACATTCAAGCTCTGTACTATCAAACGTCAATCTAATTTCTAGTGACTGGTTCTCACAGTCCCTATATGATTCACTAACAAACAGCTGGCCCCATTTAGAGATATTGAGGGTGGCGGGAATGGGAAAGTTCATTCTGCTCTTTGAAGGGTTGTCTTTCTGTGCCCTGGGCTAAAGTAAATAATTGGGACACCGGTAGAGAGAGCATCTTGCTCTGCACCTTTTTTCACCTGCGAAAGTATCTTGCCAACCAGTGCCAAAGTTAAACACTACTGACCTTGAGTGCCAAAAACAAAAAAGCCTTGGTTGACGATGACATTAAGATTTTCAAATGCTATAGCAAGTCAGGAAGATGCGAGGCAGTGTATTGATGGCTGTACTGAGGAGTTGTTGACCATTTTGCTGACTATTATGTTCTTCTCTCAGTGGTATCCTGAGGTGCGGCATCACTGTCCTAGTACTCCAATAATCCTCGTAGGCACCAAACTGGATTTGAGGGACGACAAAGACACCATAGAGAAACTCAAGGAAAAGAAGCTGGCACCCATCACCTATCCACAAGGACTTGCCATGACAAAGGAGATTGGTATGGTTTCTCCTTCTTTGGGACAATGCTGCATTTGCTCTACAAGGGCTGATGGTGGTGACTAGTTGGGCTGTTTGTAAATCAGTGTCATTCAACCAGTGAAACCTAGTGAGGTTTTGGTGACCACACTATCACGTACTGAATCAAAGTCTTTTTCAATGTGGTAAAATGACCCAAAGATATTTCGCAGGAGCGTTAAGGGATGTGTTAGATGTAGGGAGGCCAATTGAACTCCACTTTGCTATACTATTGTGTGTTGGAGTTCTAATATTCGTCTGTCACAGTGCTGCCTCAGTTGTGGCTAACGACAGCAACTTGCAGTTATACAGCACCTTTTTTTTTTTAAATGTTGTAAAACATCCCAAAGTACTAACCAGTTGTCAAGCAAAATCCAACACCAAGCCTCGTGAGAGGTATTAGGAGAGGTGACCAAAAATTTGGTCAAAGATTTTGATGAGCATCTTGGCCAAGGTTTAGGGAGGGAATTCCAGAACTTAGGGTCTCAGAAGCTGAAGGTGTGGCTACCGGTTTCAGTGATGAAATTCAAAAGTGTGCAAGAGGCAAGGACTGGAGGAGTGTTGAAGGAACTGGAGGAGATTACGGAGACGGCGGGGGGAGCCAGGCCATGGAGAGATTTGAATACTCGAAACTACCCTGGACACCTAATGCACATTGTGTCAGAAGGGTTAATTACTTCAAGTTTTGGAACATGTTACTTAATAGGAACGAATAGTTAAAAGGGACATTTTCCTTGCAGTTCCTCATTCTCCATTATATGCATCAGACTTCTATGAAAAGAAAACTTAGATTCTCAGATCCCTCATGTTCATCCAAAAGTGCTGATCAGGGCCAACAGAGAACCAGTTTTTAAAAAAAAAAAAAAATTTGTGTACAATAGTTCCCGGAATAAGGTTGTGCACAATTGCAGTTTTGCCTTCAGATGATGCTCTGATTGAATATCTGCCTCTCTGTAGCCGAGCACTTGGAGTGGTCTCAGCGATTGCGGATTCACCGCAAATAGTCAAAAGAGAACTGGACATTGTCAGTCGTGGCTCAGCGGGTATCACACTGGCCTCTGGATCAAAAAGTTCTGGGTTCAAGTCCCACTTCAGAACTTGAGCAGCAAAACCTAAGCTAACGCTCCATTGCAATACCAAGGGAGTGCCACACTGTCGGGGTTGCCATATTTTAGATGAGGCGCCGTCTCCGGCGGACTTAAAATATCCCGTGGCACTATTTCAAAGAAGGGCATGGGAGCTATCCCCTGTGTCCTGGCCAATATTTATCCCTCAATCGACATCACAAGAACAGGTTATTTGGTCGTTATCACATTGTTGTCCATGGGAGTTTGACCCGTGCAGATTGGCTGCTGCGTTTCCCACATTACAAAGGCGGCTCCACTTCAAAAATCACATCATTGGCTGTGAGGTCCCGAGGCAATGACAGGCGATTTTGACCCTTTTCTGATAGAAGGTAGATGCATCGTTTGGGCAGTTCATGTCACCAGTCAGGCATGATCAGAGTTTCCTTGGTTTGTCTTCGGTGGCTGAAGAAAAAAAAATCCCCAGTTTCCTTTCACCCTGTTTTTTTTTTGTTTCTTCCCAACAGATTTGTACAGATGTGTGTGAATGGGTAGGGCAGGACAAGTGGGGCAGATAAGATGGACCATTCCATGTTGGGAGAGCCTCAGCTGACCACGTGGTCATGCATCCTGTTACCTGCCTTGGTTTGAGGATGGGACAAAACTTCCCCTGGACTGTCTGTGCAATGCTCACACCCAGAAGGATACCATTCTCTCAAGGCTAATACAGGTCTTGCAGTAGGCCAATGGCTTCCTACCAAAAGGCACAGCTTTCAATTCATTGTTCTCATCAAGGAACATCAGTCCTGAGCTGGTAGCAAATCTCCATCAGTGAGTGCAGTATTAATAATGGAGCTATCAGCAACTCAAGTAATCGCTCTCTAGAATTACAGGAATGGGGAACCAATTAACGGAAGACAAACATGCTAAGTTTTTTTTTTGCCAGGGAATTACACAAGAAGCAATTACCCAATGCTGCTTTTTTTTCTCTTTCCCTTCCATCTTGTAGATTTTTACTGGGTTAGCTTTTCCCTTGTTGTTAGGGTTAGCTGAAACAAAAAAAAAATTGGATTATTTCGAAATCTTCATTTTGGAAATTTACAAATGTAGCCTGAAAGGGCAGAAGTTACATGGGGCATTTGGGGAGAGGAGTGAAATCAATTGGATTGTTCTTCAGGGATCCCAGTGCAGGCACAACGACAGGAAAGACTTCCATTTATATGGCGGCTTTCATCACCACCGGACATCTAGAAGCCCTTTAAAACCAATTAAGTATTGTTGAAGTGTGGTCGCCGTTGTAATTTTGGAAATACAGCAGCCAGTTTGCACACAGCAAGCTCCCACAATGATAATGAGCAGATAATGCGCCTTTAGTGATTGATAAGTATTGGCCAGGACACCAGGGAAAGCTCCCCTACTCTTCTTCGAAATTGTGCCATGGGATCTTTCCTCCCACCCGAGCAGGCAGATGGGGCCTCAGTTTAATGTCTTGTCCAAAAGACAGTGCAGCACTCCCTCGGCACTGCGCTGGAGCATCAGCATCAATTTTTGTGCTCGCGCCCTGGAATGAAACTTGAACCTGGAACCTTGTGACTCTGAAGTGCGAGTTTCCAACCAATTCATGGCTGACCCATGGGAGTGAAAAACAGTCAAGTTTGCAAATTAATCACTACCTTTTGTGATGCCTTCAGTCCTCATTTCCATGGCACAGCTAGCTTTCTCTCCACCTTCTCCCCGCCCCAGGTGGACTGCTTTTCAGTCTATGCACCGTGACGCTAAAAGAAACACAAACTGAGTCTGGCAGAATCTGTGGAGCGAGAAACAGAGTTAACTTTTGGCGTGCATGTCCATAAGTCCTCGAAGGTGGCAGGACATGTGGACAAGGTGGTCAAGAAAGCGTATGGGATGCTTTCCTTTATTGGGCAAGGCATTGAAAACAAAAGCAAGGATGTAATGATGGACTGTATAAAACGTTGATTAGGCCACAGCTGGAATTTTGTGTGCAGTTCTGGTCACCACATTACAGGAAGGACATAACTGCTCTGGAAAGGGTGCAGAGGAGATTTGCAAGAATGTTGCCAGTGCTTGAAAATTGCAGCTATGAGGAAAGATTGGATAGGCTAGCCATTGTTTCCAAGGCTGTCACTGACCTCATCTCCTCTGGAGACCTTCCCTCCACAGCTTCCAACCTCAGTTTCCCAACCCCAGACAGCCCACTTCTACCTCCTTCCCAAAATCCATAAACAGGGCTGTCCTGGTAAACCGATCATGTCAGTTCCTGCCCCGCGGAGCTCATTTCTACCTATCTTGACTCCGTTCTCTCTCCCTTTGTCCAGTTTCTTCCCACCTACATCCACGATTCCTCTGCCCTACGTCATATCAACAATTTCCAGTTCCCTGGCCCTAACCACCCCCTCTTCACCATGAACGTCCAACCCCTCTACACCTCCATCCCCCACCAGGATGGTGTGAGGGCTCTCCACTCGTTCTTTGAACAGAGGCCCAAACAATCCCTGTCCACCATCACTCCTCCATCTGGCTGAACTTGTTCTCTCACTGAACAATTTCTCCTTTTTAACTCCTCTCACTTCCTCCAAATAAAAGGTGTGGCTATGGGTACCTGCATGGGCCCCAGTTATGCCTGTCTCTTTATGGGTTATGTGGAACATTCCTTGTTCCAGTCCTACTCAGGCAGTCCCCTGCCCCACAACTCTTCCTCCGATACATTGATGACTGTTTCAGTGCCGCTTCTTGCTCTCGTCTGGACCTGGAAAAGTTTATCAATTTTGCTTCCAATTTCCATCCCTCTATCACCTTCACATGGTCCATCTCCGACACCTCTTTCCCTTCCTTGATCTCTCTGCCTCCATTTCTGGTGATAGACAGTCCACCAATATTTATTACAAGCTCACCAACTCCCACAGCTACCTCGACTACAGCTGCTCACACTTTCTTGTAAGGACTCCATCCCATTGTCTCAGTTACTTTGCCTTCATCGCATCTGTTTCAATGATGCCACTTTACAGTTGGCGCTTCTGACATGTCTTCCTCCTTTAACCGACGTTTCCCACCCACTGTGGTTGACAGGGCCCTCATCCATGTCCGACCCATCTCCTGTGCCTCTGCCCTCACACCTTCCTCTCCCTCCCAGAACCATGATAGGATCTTCCATGTCCTCACTTTTCAGCCCACCAGCCTCTGCATTCAAAGGATCATCTTCCGCCAACTTCAGCACAATGCCACCACCAAACACATCTTCCCCTCACCCACCCTTACAACATTCCGTAGGGACTGTTCCCACTGGGACACCCTGCTCTACTCTTCAATCACCCCCAACATCTCATCCCCTTCCCAAGGTACCTTCCCATGCAATTGTAACACTTGCTCCTTTATCTCCGCCCTCCTTGCCAATCCAAAGGCCCAAACACTCCTTTCAGGTGAAGCAGCATTTCACTTGCACCTCCTAGAATTTAGTCTACTGCATTTGCTGCTCCCAATGTGGTCTCCTCTACATTGAAGAGGCCAAACGCAGACTGGGCGACCACTTTGTGGAACACCATCGGTCTGTCCGCAAGCATGACTCAGACCTCCCTGTCACTTGCTGTCTCAACACACCACCCTGCCCTCGTGCCCACATGTCCATCCTTGGCCTGCTGCAATGTTCCAGTGAAGCCTAACGCAAACTGGAGGAACAGCACCTCATCTTCCAGTTAGGCACTTCACAGCCTTCCGTACTTAACATTGAGCTCCACAACTTTAGACCGTGAACCCTGTCCTCTATCTTCACCTCCCACTGCCCCCCCACCCAACCTTTTTTGTTTAATCCCTTTTTTCAAAATACATTTTTATTTTTTATCCACTTATTTTTATTTTTTTATTCATTGTTTTTTTCCCTCCTTGTTATCCCATTCTTGATCCTTTTTCCCCACCCCACAAGGGGGTGTTACATGTTCATGTTATTTCAGAGTGCTTACCCTTGTTCTACTATTATCACATTCTGCTTTCTTACCTTTGCCACTATCAGCACCTTTGTTTTAGTCTTTGCCACTATCATTAACTCCCCCTTTGTCCTTTTGTTCATGACATCTCTGTCAATCTCTCCTTTACGCCCACCTACCGCTGGCCTTCTATCCAGCTTCACTATTTGTTTTCATCACAATTTGAGTCCTGTTGGCTGGTGATTCTATCTATTCGGTCCCCAGAGAAAACCAGCTGGGGGCTGTAAATGAGTATAGCCCACACTGGATCACAGAATCTCACAGTGCAGAAGAGGCCCTTCAGCCCATCAAGTCTGCACTGACACGTGAGAAACGCCTGACCTACCTACCTACCTAATCCCATTTATCAGCACTTGGCCCGTAGCCTTGAATGTTATGACGTGCCAAGTGCTCATCCAGGTACTTTTTAAAGGATGTGAGGCAACCCGCCTCCACCACCCTCCCAGGCAGCGCATTCCAGACCGTCACTACCTTCTGGGTAAAAAAGTTTTTCCTCACATCCCCCCCTAAACTTCCTGACCCTCACCTTGAACTTGTGTCCCCTCGTGACTGACCCTTCAACTAAGAGGAACAGCTGCTCCCTATCCACCCTGTCCATGCCCCTCATAATCTTGTACACCTCGATCAGGTCGCCCCTCAGTCTTCTCTGCTCCAACGAAAACAACCCAAGTCTATCCTACCTCTCTTCATAAATTAAATGTTTCATCCCAGGCAACATCCTGGTGAATCTCCTCTGCACCCCCTCCAGTGCAATCACATCCTTCCTATAATGTGGTAACCAGAACTGCACACAGTACTCCAGCTGTGGCCTCACCAAGGTTCTATACAACTCCAACATGACCTCCCTACTTTTGTAATTATGCCTCGATTGATAAAGGCAAGTGTCCCATATGTCTTTTTCACCACTCCACTAACGTGCCCCTCTGCTTTCAGAGATTTATGGACACATGCCAAGGTCCCTTTGTTCCTCAAACTTCCTAGTGTCATGCAGTTCACTGAACACTTCCTTGTCAAATTACTCCTTTCAAAGTGACCTCACGCTTATCAGGGTTAAATTCCATCTGCCACTTATATATATATATTTCTAATTTATTGTTGAATTTCATGAGCCTGAAGGCTTGATTTCTGGCACCTTTGACTTGGTGACTAAATAGTGAATCAGAACACCTCCATCTCCTAACACTGGGAGCATGAGATGCATAAAAATTAGTGGGAACATGGATTTAAAGTTTACATCTGACTCCTCATATTCATAACATGACACCATCCATGGAGATTGGAGACTTGGACCCCACTCTTGTTCTAACCCGTTAATAACAATATCAGCAGCAACTTATAAAGCACCTTTTAAGGTGATGAAACATCCCCTTGGGAGCATTATAAAGCCACCTACGACACTGAGCTGCCTAGGGAGATATTAGGTCAGATGACTAAAAGCTTGGTCAAGGAGAGAGGTTTTAAAGGGTGCCTTGAAGGAGGAAAGCGAGGTAGAGAGGTGAAGGGAGGCAATCCCAGAGCTTGGGGACTAGGCCATTGAAGGCATGGCCACCCATGGTGGAGCGATTATAATTGGGAATGCACAAGAGGCCGGAATTAGAGTGCAGATATCTGAGGGTTGTGGGACTGGAGGAGAATAGAGATAGGGAGGGGCAAGGTCATGTAAGGATGACTTGAGGTAAAATCAAGATGTTGCTAATGTAAGTCAGTGAGCACAGGGGTGGATGGTGGGAATGGGACTTGTTGCAATTGAAGATATGCGCAGCTGAGAGCCATTGTCATAAATGTACTAGAATTAGGAGCTGGAGTAGGTCATTTGAGCCTGATCTGTGCCATTCAACAAGATTGTGGCTGATCATTTACCTTGACCTTCTCACATTATCCCATGTCCCTTAATCCTCTTAGTACCTGAAAATCTGTTAACCTGCATTTTAAATATAGTCAACGAGTGAGAATCCACAGCTCCCAGGAGATCCAGACCACTGTGCGCCTGCTGCTGCCCGGGGAACTGGCCAAGCACGCCGTGTCGGAAGGGACAAAGGCAGTGACCGAGTACACCAGCTCCAAGTAAAACTCCACAACCCTCTGGGTTAGAGAACGCCAAGGGCCCACAGTGAAGAAATGTTTCCTCAGTCTTAAATGACTGAGTGCTTATTTTGAGGCTGTGGCCTTGTTCCTGGTTCCCCAGGCAAAGGAAATGTTTTCTCAGCATTTACCCTTTCGAGTTTCTTAATTTCAGTTAGATCACGGCTCATTCTTAAGTTCCAGGAAATGTCAGCCTAGTTTACTCAATCTCTTGTAATAACCAGCTTCCTTTTTTGTTCTGTGGCATTACAGCCATCCAATCGTTGAGCTCAATCACTGTCTAATGTGCGATTGGCTCACAGGAACTTCTGGGGCTTGATCTCCGATCTGCTGGCAACAGTTGGGGTGGTACAATTGGTCCTTGTACTGAGGGCCCCTGGCCATTATCTAGCAACAGTATTGGGTTGTACATGTGTGTAGATCTTGCCCAAGGGCAGGATTAGACTTGACTGTAGTCTTGCATCATACAGTCTACCCCTGCCCCCACCATCCCAACATGGTAACTCTTCAACCTTCAAAATCTAGGCTGGCACATGGAGGAAGACCACTTGGGCAAAGTACTGGAGGTTCGTGCTGGTCGAACCTTATCCCAGCAAGAGCCAAGAGCTGTAAGAGAAATCACCAGTGATTATTTATTTTAATGGGTGGACTGCTGTTGGTGGTGGCCAACTGGTTAATGAAGGAGTTTTATACTTTTACGTCCTCATTCAGTACAGGAAGTTAACATGCTTAGGTTGTGTTGTAATCCCACGTACATTTGGAACAGGTTGGTGTCTAACCCTGCGTCTGGCTTTACACTTTCTGGATTTAACCACACGGTGCTTTCTTCACTCTTCAACAGCTTAGAGTGATTGCTCTGGTGCAGAAATAGGCCACCCAGCCCATCCAGTACACAATATTACTTATTTCCCCTCCAAAGGAGGTTATTTTAAACTAGCTTAGAACACTGGTCTGGCCTCAACTGGAGTATTGTGCCTGGGTGCAACACTTTTAGGGAAGATGTGAAGGCATTAGGGAAAGTGCAGAAAAGGTTCACGAGAATGGTTCCAGGGGTGAGCAACTTCAGTTATGTAGATAGGTTGGAGAAGCTAGGACTGTTTTTTCCTTGGAGAAGAGAAGATTGAGAGGAGATTTGAATGAGGTGTTCAAAATCATGAGGGGTCTGGACAGAGTAGATGGGGAGAAACTGTTCCCGTTTGTGAAAGGATGGAGAATGAGAGGGCACAGACTTAAAGTGATCAGCAAAAGAAGCAGTGGAGACATGAGAAACGTTTTCATGCAGCGAATGGTTAGGATCTGGAATGAGTGTGTGGTGCAGGCAGGTTCGATTTGTGGCATTTAAGAAGGAATGGGATTATTATCTGAAAAGTTGGGGGGGTTGGTGGTGTCTTGGGGCACAGTGATAGCTAGAAACTCTGTTCGAGTCCCATGGATGGCTGTGGAAGGTGCATTCGTAACCTGTCCAAACAAGTTGATTATCAACTTGCAAATCTTTCCAATATGCCTATGGCAGACTGCAAGAGTGGGAGAGTCTCCTGATCAGCCAGAACCTACAGAAGACGATGGCAAGCTACTGTAGTACCTTGCCGAGAAAAACCATGATTAACCCATGGAAGCCAATGTCCTCTTAGGGCATATCGTACCTGAAGAGAGAGAGAGAGAGAGTGATCTGAAAAGGAAGAATGTACAGAGTTACTGGGAGAAGGTGAGGGAAATGGCACTAGGTGAATTGCTCATTCTGGGAGCCAGTGCAGACACGAGTGGCCAAATGGCCTCCTTCAGTGCTGTTCTTTGAGCCTCCTCAACTAATCTAAGAGCCTGTGCTTGTTTGCTTTCTCCCTCCATTCAAACTGCTGCTGCTGCTTCTGCTGCCGCTGACTCATGCTGGGTGAAATTGCCAGAGGTACTGGCTCTCCTCCAGTATCTAAGGCATGAGGCCATCCATGAACAAGGCCATTTCAAACACAAGTGTCTGTCTCACCAGCTTTCATCATAAATTGCACTTTGAATGCTTCCATTATGTTTAAACTATTTCTGTCCTTGCCAATAAAGCTCACGTCCCACGAATGAATATGTATTATTCCCATTATTTTCATTTTCTTTGAAAATGGTCCTTTCTCGTTCAATCCTTGTTTAAAAAAAATAAATAAATTTTTGCTCATTCCTGATGAATCTTGACACTTTCTGCCTCAATATTTGCATTAACCAGGGGCAGGGTAGGCCCCAGGCTTGCTTCCTGTCCTCTGGTGCAGCCAGGGTTCCATCACCACCTGCTGGCTGGAGTTGAACATTGATTCTGTTGTTACCATTGACTGCAACTAATGTTGAAGGTTGTCAACTTTTGCACCATAGTTGAGGTTATGATTGAGATCTGATGTTTACTGCTGAAGAATAGTCATAAATTCTTCGTTGACTGTTGTATATTTTAAATCTTGGATCTGGGCTGTGATGACACTTAAGTGTGTTTAACAGGCTTTATGCATAGTGCTTCAAAGTGTCTGCTCCAAGCTTCTAGCTCTGGCTTCCAGTTCTTTCTATATAGTATGTTTACTTTTCCTTGAATCCACACCCAGGCTTAATGAATCAAGCGCAGTGAGCCTAGGTCAGACTTGTATAATCAAACATAGAGCAATTGAACACTGCAGTGACTCCACCTTACAGGGCATGGAGTTAAGGGACAGAAGAAGTAGACTTTTGATCAAACTCAATCTAGGGCAGGGTGTTGCAAAACCACACTGACTGCCAAAGCCAAATGGTTGCCGACCTTAATTGACGCCCTAACCTTGGAAACTTCTACTTTAGTGAGCATGGACTAGACTAACACCATTTTGCATTGAAATGCCCATCTGTTCTGCATGAGACCCACAAGACTTGATATTGAATGGTTCTGCCCAATGTGTATCATCAATATACAATAAACCTGTGAGCTCTTTGCAAGTAGTTCAATGTGTTTAGTTTGTGAGGTTTACAGAAGGTTTTCTCTACTGTGGGTTAGAGCAAGAAAATTCTCACCCTGGTTTTCAAATCCCTCGCTTTTATGTCTCCGTTTCTTTCTTACTTCTGCATTTTCCCCCAATTCTGGCTTATGTATTCCCCAGTTTTCATGGCTGCAATACTGGTGGCCATGTCTTCACCTGCCTGGGCCCCAAGCTCTGGAATTCCCTACCCCCATCCCGTCCCCCTCTCTTCCACCTTTGTTAAGAAACCCCTCATATCCTACCTCTTTGACCAAATTTTGGTACTGGTCCTAAAGTAATCTGAAATAAAAACAGAAAATGCTGGAAAAACTCAGCGGATCTGGCAGCATCTGTGGAGAAAGAAACAGAGTTAATGTTTCGATTCTGTCTTACTCTTCTTCAGAACTGTTCTGAAGAGTCATATTGGATTTGAAATGTTAACTGTTTGTTTTTCTCTGCACGGGTGCTGCCGGACATGCTGAGTGTTTACAGGATTTTCTGTTTACATTTCAAATTTCCAGCATCTGCAGTTTTTTTTTTTGCTTTTATTCTAATATAATCTTGTGTGGTTTGAGTATCAATTATTGTTTGATACTCTCCCTTTTGGGATATTTGCCTACATCGAGGACGCTGTGCAGGCACAAGTTGTTTGTTGTGTTGGCAGTGGTTGTTGGAGCCCCGAGATACAGTAGAGTTCTAGGCACTGGGTGGGTAACAGCACATTCCTGTTGTAAGGCAGTGGGTACTGGGCCACTGGCATTCAACCAGGTGAAGGGGAGAAACACGAGAACTGAGAAAATGTAATGGCTGCTTTACAGAATCACAATGATTACAGCACAGAAGGAGGCCATTCAGCCCATCATGTCTGCACCGGTTCTCCGGATGAGTCATGCACCTAGTCATGCTGATAAGTCCAATGCCATTTCCCCGCCTAACCTGCACCTTCTTCCTTTTCAGATAATAATCCAATTCCCTATTGAATGCCCCGATTGAATCTGCCTCCACCACACACTCAGGCAGTGCATTCCAGATCCTAACCACTCGCTGCGTGAAAAAGTTTCTTCTCATGCCCCCATTGCTGCTTCTACCAATCTGTGCCCCCTTGTTCTCGATCCTTCCACTAGTGGGAACGGTTTTTCCCTATCTGCTCTGTCCAGACCCCTCGTGACTTTAAATATCTCCACCAAATCTTAATTCAATCTGAAAACTTTAATTGTCAAGGTGCCTGCTGATATTTCTCCTTGTTTGTGTTTGAAAAAGGTTCCATGAGGTACCTTGAGTGCTCAGCGCTCACGCAGCGAGGTCTGAAGACGGTGTTTGATGAGGCCATCCGTGCGGTGCTGTGCCCAGCTCCTGAAGAAAGGAAAAAGAAGAGGTGTCTGCTACTGTAAAGGTATTTGACTTTTCATCAGGTACCAATGGGAGTAGACCATTCAGCCCCTGGAGGATACTCCACCATTCAGTTACACTATGGCTGTTTGGTACCTTGGCTCCATTTATCCTGCTTTTTGCTCTATATCTCTTGGTACTCCCACCCCACACCACCACCACAGGAAGTAGGTTCATTGTATCTACCATACCAAGTTCTTAAATATTTCAAACACCTTGATCCGATCACCCCTTAATCTTCTACATTCAAGGGAGTTATCGTCGTCTTGCCCAGTCCCTCGGAACCAAGGTGACTTGCTTGCATTCCGGTTCGAAGGGCTCTGAGATGGCTGATAAGTCCAATGCGCAATCTGCAGCCTCTGCCACATGCGAGGTGGGTGGTTGGCAGCTTGGGAGGTTTATGCGCTCCCTCCGATGCCTCAACCTAGTCTTTGCACGTTCCTGACAAAGTGTCTCGACAGATTCCCAAATGAACCTGTTCCATTTTGACTGGTCACAAGCCAGGGACTCGGGAGATGTTTGACCGCTGCAAGGGTGCTTTGAGGACATCCCTAAGGTGTTTCCACTGTGCTCCTGGGAGTCTGCTGCTGCAACCAAGTTCCGAGTAGAGCAGTTGCTCCGTGAATTTGGCATCAGGCATACGAACGACATTTCCTGCCCAGAGGAACTGGTTTTTATTTATTAACACCTTGATGCTGGACAAGGTAGCTTGGCAGAGGATGCTGCTGTTGGAATAATTAAGGGAATACAAGCTAAGCATGTATGTAACTTCTCTGCTGAATTTTTCCTTCTAAGCTCCAAGAATCACCTTGTCTGCTGTGCAATCCCTCCTAAGATTGGCGAGTGTGTGTAATAGATCTTTCTACCCATTCTCAGCTCCAGGTGACTCCCAATTGTGCCAGCTCCTTCCAGCTGAGTCAAATGGTCCCAAATTTAACATGCAGCTCTGCACTGAGCTTTGAAACCCATTCTATCTGTCACCAAGCCCCATATGCTTCCTACTTCCCTCAAGCTTCAGCCCTCACAAATCATCATCCACAGTTTTTTGTTGCTCTACACTCTCCTTCTCCAGTGTTCTTGCTGCCCTCTTGAGCTCCAACTCAGTCATCCTGTCCAGCTTTCCACTGCCCTTGGCCCTGCCAACCTCCATGAGGTTGTGCCACCCTTACCGATGCAGTCTTCCTCCTGTTCTCCATCCTGGCCCATCCCATTGGCTTTCTGATCCCCTGCACGTTATCCATCTGGCTCCATCAAGAGGTGAGAAAGCTTTTTGAAATGCTGCTGAAGGAGGCGGGATGCAAACTGGTGGTTATTGGCTTCTCAGCAACATGGTGTGGACCTTGTCAAACTATCAAGCCGCGATTCCATGAATTGGTAGAGAAAAACCCCCCAAGTGTAATTTTCTGTGAGGTAGATGTGGACGGCGCACTGGATCTTGCTGAACAGCGTCAAATAAGTTGCATGCCAACATTCCATTTCTACAAAAATGGAGAGAGGATGTTTGACTTTCCTGGAGCTAACTGAACATTGTTGGAAGACAAAATTCAAGAGCTGCAGTAATGGCCTTTAATCTTAATGAAACCTGTGGTTTCAAACCAAAAATAAATCACTAAGCAGACCCTTCAGCTGTTTCAACCCAACTCTCAAACTCATTTTTAATGGAGTACCAAGTTGAACCATGTAGTGTCCAACACTGTCCTGATCGACCCTGAACTTTGAAATCCATATTCTATCACCAAGTCCACATCTGTCTATCTTCACAATTGTCTCACCAGCGTCCATGTCTTTGTTGGCCAGGTGAAGCAACTTGTGGTGTTGTCTGACTATAAAGTCGCTATATAAATGCAGTTGTTGCTCATTTTCCTCAATTTCTTGCATTTAATTGTCATCTTTAACCCCTCATTGTAGGACCTCCTCCCATCACTGAATACACTCTGTTTCTGTGTGATTACTCCTATTCTTTCATACTTTTAAAATGTCTGACAAATCATCCCACTTTCCAGTGACAGCAGACCCAACTTTTCAGGTCCGTCTTCCTGGGTGTTTCCTCATGCCATCTGTAAAGCTCCCTCTATTAACTGGACTACACGCTGCCTAGTTCTAGTTTTACTCTTGAGTATCCTGAGGTGAGGAAGGCGTTTGATTAACACCTTGCTGTCTCTCCAATTGCAGTTACCCCAATGTGGTAGGTCAGTATCCTCTAACGTAGAGGAGGTGGACCTCATCTGATTTGATTTTGGTTTCTAGTTCTGAAACCACTTGGCCGTTTGTACCCTAGACCACCAGTTCTGGTGGATGGATTGTTGTTGAGGCATGTACTAAAGGGTCAATATTTACAGATGAATGTGGGATTGTACCAGCATCTCCTATCACCTGGGTTTCGACTTCCATCCTCTCTGACAGTTCGCCGTGTGATGAAGAGTCATGGCTGCACTCGGGTACTCGCTAATCCAGCTGGCCCCTTTCTCCTTCAGACTGAAGAATGTTACCTTCATCTGTTTGGGAAGGATCTGGATTATCTGCCTCAGCAAAGAGTGCCAAATTTTGCATTGAAGTCCCAGTCGAGGTTGTCAGCGCTGTTGGACGGTTTGAGGGTCTCCACCTTGGTTTACTCAATGACTCTTTGTTCCTTATGTCTTCCGCTGTTTTGATGAGGTTGAGGGCAACACAGGCGTCTCAGCTCAGGAGAAAAAAAATCCTGATTGAGAATCACCTGCAGCATCTCCAGCATCTGCTCACTCCCGTATTGGAGTGATTCTAGAAGCATACCTATAACTGGTAGTCTGATCCCTCCCAGGCCATATAATGTATCTGTTGTCTGTAACCACGGGTTGGCTGACCACGGGTCTGTTGGACAGGACTGTCACACTTACTCCTGTGTCTAATTTAAAGTTAGTAATGTGGCCATTGATGCATATGCCAGCATTCCAGAAGGCATACCTGAGATCTTTAATCTCGCCCAGGAAGCATTGTTGTTATTTGTCTTGGTGTGAGTCTTCTATTTTGTGGATGGCTTTTTGTGAGAAAATTCGCTGCTGATCCTCTGTGTTTAGAGGTTTTTGATCTGCATGTTTTCCCAGTGTCTCAGCCTTTTACAGTGGGATCATTCTGCCGTGCTTGCAGGGCCATTGTTCGTGCCTTTGAGGCTCTTTGGTACCCTAGCATTGGCATAGTTTACCCCCATTTGAGTTTTAGTAGCATATGGTCATCTTTAACTGAAGTGTCTCTTGCATTTTGTTGTTTAATGAGCTGTACCATAATTGGGGATGTTCTGCGCCATGGTCTATCTTTCGCTCTTAATATGGACCTATTTTTGCTGACAGACCTCAGATTGTCTGACGATCTGTATCGCAGTCTCCAAAGTTAGGTGGTCTTTGGATTGAAGCAGGTCAGAAAAGGTATCGTCAGTTACCTCAACGACCATGCGGTCTCTTACCTGCTCAGACTTGAGATCACCATAGTCACAGCCTTCATCCAACCAATACAAATCATTGAAGGTGTCCACAGGTTCTCCAGGTTTTTGGACCCTTCTAACAAACCTTGTTCTTCCCAAAATTTTGTTGCTCTATTGTTGGAGTAATTGTCAAAGGATTTTGACCTCTTCAAATATGTCAGATGATTCACTGATGCCTTCTCTGACTGTCACGTCATCAGCAATTGCACCAGTTGCGTACAACAGTGTATTAACTTGCTCAGTCTCCGGTTTTATTATTTAATCCTGAGGCAATTCTCTATCTTAGAAACCTCCTCCTCCGTAGTGCCCAATTCCGTGTCTGGTCTGACCCTGCCATCTGCCCAGATCGTTCTGGCAGAGTAAGTTTAGAATCTATCACCGTTCTCAGCTCAGGAGAGGCTTGCCTTAAATTTTTTAAATGGGCGTTGCACCAATCGAGATTTCCCGGGCTGACCAGGGATTTTCGGATCCCTGCCGCGGTCGCTGAACTGTTTCAAATCTTCTCTGAATCTCAGGGAAAAAAATCTTAAAACGATTACTAAGGCCAGTTAGTTACTTTGCTATCGCTGGTGGATCGAATTTAGTAGCCAATGTTTTCTTTCCCTTTTTTTTTCCCCACCATGCGGTTACCATGTCTTATGGCGCTGACTCTGGCACGTTTCAAGCCGCACCCTTGAAAATGAACCGACTCCCAGTGTTACCTGGTTACTGCGTCTTGTTTGGAAGCTTTTTTTTTATATAAAGCCTTTTTCAAAGTTTGCTCACCCTGCCTCGATGGTCACCAAGTTCTTTTGATCCTGCTTTTTGATCGGGATTTTCGGTGTACCCTCCGCCATGCCACGGTGGAGCCATTCTTGAGTTGTTCAGTTGATTTTTCTTCTCCGCCTCCATGCCTGTTATGGAGCTTTCCTGATGATTTCCAACTGCTTTCATCAAAGTCTTCTGTTCTGGTGCGTTTTTGTTTCGGGTCAGGCTGCAGATGTTTCTCTTTTTTATTTATTTTCAGAGATTTTGGGGTCCTTTGCCTTCAGCCGTGTTGTATATTGCTGTGATCACCTAAGGAAGAGGTTCAGAGGTATGGGGTCTGAACAGCAACCATTCATTGTAGAACATAACCATGCACAAATACTCAAGACAGTGGGCTGCTTCAGTCCAAGCCATGAGCTTCTCCAATCACATTACTCCTAGACATGTGACTCCCTTGACTACACCATATGGGCAATATTGTTTTCCCCAGCCCCACGTTAACCCTTTCACCCCCGAACACCCTAATTTCCAAGTACGAGTATCACATTTAAAGCCATTTCATCTACAAGCATTAGTAAAAATTGGATGCAAAGAAAACACGGGTTAAAAATGGGATTGCGAAAAACTTTGAAAAGCAAATGGGTTGGCTCTTAAGTCTTACATGGCCAAATCTCAGGTTGTACCCTCTCCCTGTTGCCTCACATGTACCATGGAGCCCAAAGCCTCAAAGAGCCAGCACCTGCTCTTTTTTAGATGCTCTGAGGGTGTGTTAAATCGAACACCAGTTTTTTTTTTTTTATCTTCCACAATTTCCCATGGGCTCTGTGAAATATTGCAAAATATCTCCTGCTGACACCAGATGGTGCCGTCGGCAATGTTTTCCACCCAGCAGGCGTGCAGGCTGTATTGACGATACCTGGACACCAGGGGCCTGATCTTATCCCCTTTGTTGGCCCCAAAGCGGGTGGCAGTGTTCCGAAAACCTGAGGCCGAAGATTAAAAGCCGCTCTCTGGGATCTTGTCCTATTTTCCCCCACACCCTCCCCTTCAGCAGATTGCTACGTGTTTGTTGCCTGTCCGAAAAGACATCAAAAATGAGTCCCCCACACCCCCTTTCTGGACCACCCTTCACAAGTATTGGAAACCTGTGGGATGCTGCAGTACACCAGATTTGGAAGGAGCACAGTGCAGCATGTCCGATCTTAAAGGGTGACAATGGGCCAAACTGACTGTTGTGACAGCAACTACAACAGGGACAACTCGCATTTATACAGTCCGTTTTTGTTGTAATTAAACGTCCCAAGGCCCTTTCGCAGGAGCATTATAAAACAAAGAGTGACATCGAGCCGCATAAGGAGATATTATGTCAGATGACCGAAAGCTTGGTCAAAGTTGTAGGCTTTGAGAAGTGCCTGGCAGAGAGCGGTAGGGAGGGAATTCCAGAGCTCGGGGCCTAAGCAACTGAAGGCCCAGCCACCAATGGCAAGGGAATTATTACTTGGCACGGAGAAGAGGCCAGAACTGGAGGAGCTCAGATATCTTGGAGGGCTGTGGGACTGGAGAAGATTACAGAGATGGGGAGGGGCAAGGCCTTGGAAGGATTTGAAAAGTAGGATGAGAATTTTGAAATCAAGATGTTACTTGGAGAGCTACTGTAGGGCAGTGAGCACAGGTTGGGGGGGAGGGGGGGTGGGTTGATAGGAGCATGGGGCTAGCTGCAGTGGACAACTTACATTTGATTATATGTTGAAAGAAAAGAAAGTCTTGCATTTATATAGCGCTTTTCATGACCACCAGATCTCGCGAAGCATTTTACAGCCAATGAAGTACTTTTTGAAGTGTAGCCACTGTTGTAATGTAGGAAGTGCGACAGCCAGTTTGTGCACAGCAGGATCCCACAAACAGCAATGTGACAATGGCTAGGTAATCTGTTTCTGTGATGTCATTTGAGAGAATAAGTATTGGCCAGGACACCGGGCGATAACTCCCCTGCTGCTCTTCAAAATAGAGCCATGGTATCTTTTACATCCACCCGAGAGGAACGATGGGGCCTCGGTTTAACATCTCACCCAAAAGGTTGCACCCCTGACAGTGCAGCACTCGCTCAGTTCTGCACTGTAGTGTTGCGCTGTGTGCTTATTGGCTGCTGCGTTTCCTAAATTGCAAAGGTTCACTTCAAAAGGTTGTGTGAAGTGATACATAAATGCAAGTCTTTTCTTTCTGCTTGCAATCATTGTAAGCTTCCTGCCTCATAGCAAGTCCCATTCTCCTATCACCCCTGTGCTTGCTGACCGACACTTGCTCCTGGTCAAGAAAAATTTTGATTTATAAATTCTCATCCTTGATTTTGCTTTGGTGCTTATGCTTTAACCAGAATTGAAAGGTGAGCGTGCTACCCGCTGACCCATGGCCGACACAGTTGGTGACGCCTCTGAGCTAGCTTCTTTACACAGACTTCCACGTGGTAACCCCCCGAGTGCAGGGTTAAGAGGAACCTTCCGGTTGCAATGACTTGGCAGCAACCATAAGCAGTGACTGAGCTGTGGTGGGGCGGTGGGGGTGGAGAATGATGGGGCTTGAGGGATGATTCCAAGTTGAGATGGCTGTCCTCTGTTAACACAGCACCTTGTTTGAACTTACTTTCCGTTTCTCTTACTGTTTCAGCTGCACAGTGGCCCATTTTACCAGATCAAGCCAAAGGAATGTGCCAAAAGGATTGAGTTGGAGCCCAGGCTACTGGATTTCTGATGCAATCTTTGTAAGATATTTTTGGGGATGTAACATTACGGTTTATTACTTTTATAAAAAAGAAATATTTTTGCTGTTTTGTCTTTGTAAATTGTGCTTTCGGACCAAAAAAAGCATTTTTTTTTTTTTTTTTTGCTTGTTCGATTTAATCCTGTCCCTCTACAACATGTTGAAGAAAGCAGTTCCCCTGCTGGTTGATATTCAGTTGCTTCAATTTGATGTTACAAAAGCTATCTTGAAAAATGTTTTTGGGAGGGGGGGGAGGTGTTTGGGTGTGGGGGGCAAGCTTTTCTTTCTGGGCCCTCCTACACTGTAACTGAGTCAGTAACTCAGTCTCCCAGAACATCTACTAGTGGGAGCTGGGAAGATGTTGGCACTGTTGTTCGTGAAATCTGGATTGCTCTTCAGTTGCAAAGCATTTAAAAGTCTGTCTTTAGCGCACGTCTCCAGTCCTATATTAACAGGCAGTGAAATTTGTGCTGTTAAGAACGTCTGTGAGGAAAAAGCCCTTCTCCAATTAAACCTAATGTCAGCATCAAAACACTCCCCAGTTGGCTATAGCATAGTTAACTATAGAGCTCTGATACACCAGTCTTAAGTATTTAAATAGTGCTTTAAGGATTTTAAATCCGCAGAGTATTCAGTCAGAATTACCCCCAATTAAGTTTTTTTTTTCTTCCACAAACTATTGCAGATATAGAACCAAAAATAAAAATCCCCTGTCTGTAACTCCTTTCCCTGCAAGTAAAACCTGCGTTTTATTCATGAGTGCAGACGCTTGCTGCTGGCTGCTCATCAGTGCTGTACGCGTAGAATGGGCTCTGCTTCAGTACAGGGCCGCTCCTGTTTGTTTCACAGTGGGGGCTTTGGTGGAGGGGATGCTGTTCAGGTTGGAGTGGACATCCTGGGGGAGCAGGCAGGCTTGGCACTGCTGCTATATACGATCTAGTGCCCCTGTGGGTGCAGATCTTGGCGATGCACGAACTTGGGCGAATGGTTTGGCCTTAACGGGGCATTAGAATTGGGTTGAGCCTCTGCTTGCTGCAGGTGGACCATGTAGTGGAAATGGATGCTTTCTGCCCAATTGTCTTCAGATATAAACTGGGGCACGGTTTTGGGGGAAGAAGCAGGAGGTGTGTGTGTGTGTGTGTGTGTGTGTGTGTGTGTGTCGCGCTGTAGTTCCATCACTGTCTTTACCTGCCTTAATTTGGGCACGGAAGAGCTGGCAGTGGCTTACTTGACACGGAAACGCCTTGGCTCAATTTTAATGCCATAGGCACCGGCATTTTAACTTCAGCTTCGGAAGGCCCACACGGGGACCTTGATCCCACCTGCGCGAGAGAGGCTGAGGAAATGGCAGGCATCCTCCGGTTTTCCTTGCTCTCCCCATTCCCCATTCCCATTCCCATCAGCACCACCAGATTCTAAAGACCAACCGATGCCAATTTTCACACTCACACACACACTCACTCACACACACACACTCACTCACACACACACCAGGGATTTATTCTCTTGGGGTCCCCTGGAGGGGCTTTTCGGGATTCCCAACCGGATTTTGGCTGCCTGGAGACCATGTTGGGTTATTTAAATGAGATCCAGGAGTTGAAATGGTAGGAATTTCCCCTCCCTGACAGCATCTGCTGTTAAAATTGACCTTTTCGTATCAGTACAACTAATGCCTTGGCTTCCCTCATGACGCACAGTTTGCTCGTTCCCCACTGCAGGTTTCAGTAATGTTGTCCTCAGATTGTCATTCTAGATTTGTAGCCCTCTGGAATATTAGCTTTATTTGCTTCATGTACAATCTCTTTATTTTTCTAAATATCCAGTAGCTATCCTGCCTGATTGCAGTTTTTATAAAATCTACAAATATATCAAAGTACAAAAACCACTCTCCCTTTTTGTGCCTTGCAACTTATGTAACAAACTGTTCTGCCTCAAAATAGCCAGAAGTGATAAAAAAAAATTGCTATAAACCTTGTCAGTTCTTTTCTAAGAAAATAAAATCTGCACTTTGAAAACATGACCTCCTTTGGCTTTTATTTTTGTTCCTCTGTTTTGTACTCCAGCTGCTCACCTCCCTTTTATAAAACAGTTCCTCGGTTACAACAATCTGTACTTCTCCAGCTGCTTGTCCCAAAGTGCTTCATGGTGTTGGTTACAGAATGTGTCTTCAAGAAATCTTTTTGTAGTCTTCTGTATGTTCACAGCAATTCTTTATTAACTATTTGTAACTATGCACAGTAAAGGGTACGGGCAAGAAGTTATCTCCATGTCTAGGTCTTTACACGTCTCTATTGGACACCACATTGACCCTAGGTCTGGGCTGTTTAACATCACTGTGTGGGTGGTACTGTACTCAGTCCACCATTAACCCCGTATATGCCGGACCCTTATATTACACTACATAGGAGCATTCATCAAATGAAATTTGACACCAAACCACGTAGATAATAAGACAGATGACCTAAAGCTTGGGTCAAAGAGGGAGGTTTTAAGGGTGTATCAAAGGAGGAGAGTGAGTAGGAAAAGGTTTAGGGAGGGAATATCTGACCTTGGGCCCCAGGCAGTTGAAGTTGATGTTAAACATTGACTTCTGTTCTGCTTTTGGATTCTCACCTCAAGGTGCTGATTCACTTTTGGGCACTGCTTCATGGGTGTGGGTCCTCCAGTTCATGATCGAAATGTGGAAACCCAGGCTGTAATAGTAATCTTACGGCTGGGGAAGCAGTTATAGCTCGACATCTAGGTTAACCATCCATTCAACGGCTTTAACTGATGACGTGAATGGCTGAGATGCCACCAGGAATGGAGATCTCGGGGTAGGAGTTCAGTATGTGGGAAATGGGCTGACTTGGATGGCATCGGTCACAAGTTGAGCTGTTCTGTGGGGTCACTTGTTCCACAGTGGAACGCATCTTCCCTCCATGGCCCATCCTCAAGCGGTTGGGGTTGTTCAGATTTTCTGTGGAAGGTTGAAACTTGGGGCTCCTCTGCTCATGTCAGTTACCAGGTTGCAGTTGGTGATGTTTGCAGTCAACCAGGAGGTGCACCACCGAGAGGTGGGGCTATTGTCAGTTTGTAATGTGTGGGGTGTGTTCCAGTAGGGCCCCTGGGATTTCAGACAAATGTGTCAGTCTTTACCTAATTGGGTGAGTATTGCCAGGAAGTGTGAATTGCAGAGTAGTTTGCTCTGCTTGCTGGTACTCTATTGGGATGTTACCTCTGCTGTTCAGGTGTTAGAGTTGTTTCAGTGGAAGCACTCTTGCTACTGAGAGTGAATATTTAAGGTGGTGGATGGGGTGTCGATCAGGTGGGCTGCTTTGGCCTGGTTGTTGACAAGAAGCATCCAGTAGTAAGCCACCTACTTGACTGGATAGCACCAATCAATTATATGCCCCCATCCACCGCCTTCAACATTCACCCTCTCCACCACCGATGCATAGTGGCAGCAGTGTGTGTACCATCTACAAGGTGCACTGCAGCAACTCAGCAAGGGTCCTTAGACAGCACCTTCCAAATCTGTGACCTCTATCATCTAGAAGGACAGGGGCAACAGACATATGGGAACACTACCACCTGCAAGTTCCCCTCGAAGTCGCACACCATCCTGACTTGGAACTATGTCGCCGTTCTTTCACTGTCC
This sequence comes from Carcharodon carcharias, assembly GCF_017639515.1. Classification (NCBI taxonomy): domain Eukaryota; kingdom Metazoa; phylum Chordata; class Chondrichthyes; order Lamniformes; family Lamnidae; genus Carcharodon; species Carcharodon carcharias. Next base: position 4,123,233 of record NC_054497.1, on the reverse strand, counting down.
ACTGGGTCAAAATCCTGGAACTCCCTCCCTAACAGCACTGTGGACTGCAGTGGTTCACAAAGGCAGCTCACCATCACCACCTCATGGACAGTTAGGGACGGACAACAAATGTTGGCCTTGCCAGCAATATCCATGCCCTTTTGAAGGTGGGTGGGGGAGAAAGTCATGGGTTCAAGCCTGACTACAGGATTTGACTGTCGGACAAAAGACTTAACAGAAGATTGACCCAGGACGTGAGATTGAATTGGCATGCTGTCTCAGAATTGTCAAGTTAAGACAGCCTGCACTGGCTACTGCCCAGTTTTGTGAGCAACATTGATGAGAGAACAGGGGACGTAGAATATTTGGACAAGAAGTTGGTGTGCCAAAGAAATTGCAGCACAGAAACAGGCCATTTGGCCAACTGGTCTATGCCTGTGTTCATGCTCCACATGTGTCTCCTCCCATCCTACGCATAGGGAAAGGAAAAAATCTTCAGATGCCCCAATCCTTGTGATTAAAAGTTGAAGACCCTCGCCAAGGAACACCATCATGTGGACAGTAGTGTAGTGGTGATGTCATGGGAATAGTAATCCAGATGCTGGACTGATCCTCTGGAGGCATGAGTTCAAATTCCACTGAGGGTCTGAAAGATTTTAATTAATAAATTTGGAATAGGATACCAGTCTCATCAATGATGACCATGACACTACTGGATCTGCTTTTTTTTTTTAGAAAAGCCTTTCCATTTCCCAAAGGTTCTTCAGGGAAGGAAATCTGCTATCCTTATTTGGTCTGGCCTACATGTGACTCCAGACGCACACTCTGACTCTTTACTGCCTGCAGAAATGGCCTAGCAAGCCACTCCATTGCATCGAAGTGCCACAGGACATGAAGCACTGTGGGTGTATCTACACTGCAGCGGTTCAAGAAGGTGGCTCACCACCACCACCTTGATGGCAATTAGATGTGGGCCATAACTGCTGGGTTTTGCCTGCAGTGCACTCATCACCAAAATAAATAATATAAAACACATCATTTTGGCCTTCTGTGAATTTAGTTGCTTTTTCCAATTTGAACTGCATTGGCCTCATCTGGGAAACCATGTTGGGTTGCGGAGCGAACATCAGCAGAAATGCACTTGGTACTCCGATGGCTAGACTAATTATCTTACCTCAGTTGCTCATAATTTGATCACACACTGTTCAGGTTTGGATAACTTTTCCCCAAGGCCAGGTTGCCTTGGTGATTGTCATCAACACTTTCTGCCTCTGTAGGCTTTGTATATTAAAATTAGAAATGATGTGAGAAATATTTAACTATACATTGGAGGTAGGGAAGAAGCCTAATTGGTTTTCTTCCTTGGTGACTGCAGTATGCTAAGCCTGGCTGAGCACAACTCAAGCAAACCTACCTCTTTGTCCTGATTTCCCCCCTAATAATGATCATGACCCAGAAATTGTTGGATCTCTCGATGAGAACAATGATGTAAGTCTTTTGTGTTCTATTCTCAAGCTTGTAGTTCATTTTAACCCACAAATTGCAAGTGAAATAATTAATGGATTTTGCCAAACAAACTGAACTTGAATTAAGTTGTTCATTAAAGAAAGAAAAATAAACCTGTTTCCCATAGAAGTTAGCTTACAGTTCAATCTTTGAAGCCTCAAAAGAAAAGCCCTCCAAAAATGGGGATGGACTTATGCACCTAGCATAAAAGTGAGCCACCAGTGGGAGGTGAACACCGTTTCGAAATATCAGCATCCAATGCAAAGAGCGGCATTGTCTTAAAGTGCCACGCGTCTTCACAGCACAGCCCATATGTGCTAGTTATACCGGTTATATCGGTAAGTGAAGCATGCGTTTGTGGGGAGAAAAATTGATGGTGACGACTGGTGCAAACACAGCATGTCATGGCTGAAAAATGGGGTCAACTTATGCGCTGCAAAAACATGAAGGGCTGGAAAAATGATTCTTGTACGCTGTTTTTACTTGTATGCTGCAATATATGGTGTAGATTTAAATGGCAATCAATCCCTTTCTTAGTCTAACTGGCTCTAAGGTGCTCTTCAGTTCTGAAGAAGAGTCATATTTGGCTCAACATTAACCCGTTTCTCTCTACAGATGTTGCCAGACCTGCTGAGTTTATCCAGCACGTCCTTTTTGTATACAATGCCTGCCTTATAGTCTATTCTTAGTGATAAAGGTTTTTCTAGCAAAACCTTTGGCCAAATATGTTCTAAGTAAGCTTTCATATAATCATCCCAAAGTGGCCTGCTATCGGCTCTCTCCTGATGATTGGTTGCTTTCTCCCCTCCATGACTGCAGCTCCCCTCTGACCCCTCGACTGCAGTAACAAAGTTACCTTAAAATCTTTTATTTCTTTTCCTTTCAATGATGTGGCCTTCACCTATGGATGACAACCTTACATCGTGATGACTAAAAAATATATCACGTTTTTTTGTCTAAAACTTAAAGCCCGCACGACATTGTCCATCTTACTGAGGCTTCCTTTCAGTAAATTCCATCGTGTGTAGACCACAGTAACAGTCGATCGGCTAAACAGCTCATGCAAATAGAGGGATTTTGTTTGAGGTTTGAGGCATTAATGTGGGAAATTATGAATGTACCGTGAGAGGAAGGGATAGAGGGTACAGGGAATACAAATATAAGAGTAAATAAGCAGATAAGGCTAAAGGTTACAAATCTAATAAAAGGACAAAACTAAAAGCTCTGTATCTGAACGCACATAGCATTCAAAGCAAAACAAATGAACTGGTAATGCAAATAGAAGTAAATAAGTTCGATCTGATCGCCACTATGGCTGCAGAATGACGTAGATTTGGGATCTAAATATTGAAGGGCAGGAAGCTAGGAAAAGGTGGTGGGGTGGTTCTATTAACTAATGATGGTGTTAGCACAATAGAGAGGGGTGGCCTAAGTCATCCAGGAAACCAGGATGTAGAAGTGGCTGGGGGAGAGATGAGAAATAATAAAAGGCAAGAAGTCACTCGTGGGAGTGGTGTACAGGGCCTCCTAACAGTAACCACACAGTGGGATGGGGTATAAAGAAAGAAATAATGGGAAACAAGTCCTGGAGCAGGACTTGAACCCAGACCCTTCTGGCTCAGAGACAGGAGAGCTTACCCAGCCAGTCACTCCAAACCCCGGATGGGTGGGCAAAACAAAGACAGGACGGGAGGAAAAGCTCATTTTCACAATGAATGGTTGGAATTTGGAATGCACTGTCTAATAGGGCAGTGGGTGCAGATTCACTAGCTGCTTTTGAAAGGGAATTGGATAAGTATTTGAAGGGCAAATGATTGCAGGCGTGCAGTGAAAGAGGAGTGGCTTAACCTTTGAAAGAGCCAGCAGAGACCAGATGAGCCAAATGGCCCCCTGTGTCGTACTATTCTGTGATCCTAGGGGAACAGTCGTGTTAAGTGATATAATGGCCATGGAGCGATTGATCTGGTCTTTGGCCATTCGTGGAGGTTGGTGAATTCTGTGAGGCAAACGGCAGAACGTCACAAACTGTCCAGAAACTTGTGCCGATTCGAACCCGCCGGATATCGCTTCCTTGCCACAAGTTCCTGAGTAGTTTATGCACTGATGCCAGCTGTGACTCGGTGGGCAGCCCTCTCGCTTCTGATTCGAACGGTTCCAGGTTCAAGTCTGACTCCAGGACTTCGGAACAAAAATCAAAACTGACGGTCCAGTGCAGGACTGAGGGAGTGCTGCGCTGCTCAATGTGCCATCTTTTGGATGAGAGGTTAAACCGTGCCCGTTTCCCCCCCGCACCACCTGTCAGCCATCAGCCCTCTTGGGTGGATGGAAAAGATCTCATACCATTATTCTGAAGAAGAGCAGGGGAGTCCTCCCTGGTGTCCTGGCTAATATTTGTCACTCAGTCATCACTACAAAAACAGATTGCCTGGTCGTTATCACACTGCTGTTTATGGGAGCTTGCTGTGCGCAAATTGGCTGCCCCGTTTCCTAAATTACGACGGTGACTACACTTCGAAAAGTACTTCATTGGGTGTAAAACACTTTGAGGTATTCTGTAGTCATGAAAGGCGCTATGTAAGTGTAAGTCTGTCTTTTCAGTGATAATTATGATCTTGCTGGCTGCACACATTGAGCTAAATTTTATGTCCCCACATGGGCAAGATGCCAGGTTGGTGTGTGTGGGTTGGGGGGTGGGGAGTGGTGTAAAATTGCAACGGTGTCACGCCCATCATCTACCTGCACCCACTTTCCCCTGCGAGTATTTTACAGTCAGAAGAGGATGTGTCAGATAAACCACGAGGCCGTGGGCCAATTGATAGTCCCTCAGGGGCCTCCTCTTGCCATCACTGGCATTTTACCCACCTCGAGAGGCTGGTGCCAAGTGTCCACCTGGAGGTGTCATGGCTGGGCTGCGGAAGAGCCTGCTGGTTTGGCCATGCTGTGCCCGTCGGAGCCCTGCTTCTCCCCACCCCCAGCTTACATTTCCCTTCCCACTTGCTCTGTTGATCTTGCCTCCCTTAGTCCCCTTGCCAGGGCCTGCTAGCCTGGCCCCTGGGAGAACCAGACTCCGTGCTGCTCCTCTCCAGGACTGCCTGTAGTCCCAGCAGTGGCCACCACACCCGGTGGTGCTGTTGGCACAAGAGCTGTTGGCCATTTGATTGGCAGGCAGCTTTCAGAGGCAGGACTTCCTCTCTGATGGGGTGGGGCAGGGGAAGGCCTGACTTGAACCAATTAATGGCCCAATGGTCTTAAAATGGCTGTGGGGTGAACTGCCCACTACTGCAGGTAGGAACACCCTCTACTTTTATTGCTTCAAGAACAATGGGGGCTGAGCTGCAGTCTAATACCAATGACATCTCCATCTGACATGCATTCTTTTAATACATTCATTGAGTAAATCCGTAAGGCCTCTGTTTATTGCCCTTGAAAAGGTGGTGGTGAACCATCTCCTAGATTACAACTGAATGGCTTGCTAGGCCATTTCGTAGGCCCATAGTTAAGAGTCAATCCGATTGCTTGGGTCTGGGGTCACATGTAGGGCAGACCAGGTGAGGGCAGAAGATTTCCTCTCCTGAAGGGCCTGAATAAACCCGATGGATTTTTATGACAATCTTGGAAATTTCATGGTCACTATGACAGATATTAGCTTTTTATTTCAGATTTAATTTAATTAATTGAGTTCAAACTCCCCACCTCCAGTGGTGGGATTTGAACTTATGTCTCCAGATCATTAGTCCGTGCAGCACTGTGGATGTACCTAGGCTACATGGATGCGGTAGTTTAAGAAGGCGGCTCACCGCCGGCTTTTCAAGGGCATTTAGGGATGGGCAACAAATGCTGGCCTAGCCAAGCTGGCACACCCATGTCCCATGAAAGAACTAAAAAAAAAATATACTTCTGGCTTACACTAGCTTGGTTTTACAAACAAGTTGCCGCCGTACTCTCTTACACTGCCTCTGGGAGTCCAGAGGGAACGACAAGGCCGAAGGCTTAATACATTCAAGAGGTAGCCCAAATCAACGGCCAGCCCAAGCTCACTTCAAAGCGGAAACGAAAGAGAAGTGGCCACGCAAACTGAATTGGGGATCCTAGTGGATGCGAGTGACTTTACTGGTTATCTGCCAAGTGCTCGCTTAGAGATCCTTTTGTTAAAGTAGGTAATCCACAAGTGAAGGGCCCGAGGGGCTGATTTCGGCTTTCGGTGGGGGGCCGAAAAGGGATAGTAAAATGATCACCTGCCCTTCACGCACCCGCCCCCGACTGACCAGGACAACCGGCCAAAGAGGGTAACAGGCGGCTGACGCCCCCACCCCCCATACTGCCTTGTCACTGTCACTCAGTCTCCCTCCTACAGTCGGTAGCACCGGTCCATTTCAAAACTTTCTATTGGCTTATGGAATTTTGTGGGGATGGGCAGTAGGCAGGAGAGGAAGGGATGGGAGAAAGGAGGGGGAAAGCAAGGGTTAAATGCTGTTGTTTTGCTGCATTAAACAAAAGCAGCATATATGCCAAGGCACAAATATTCTCCCTCCATAATATCTTGTTTCCATGGCGATGTAGCTGCCTGAAATGTTCCTGAAGACAGGTGTCATAATACACAGAATGAGGCTTAATGCCTTTTCAGGGGTGGAAATAACAGTTACCTTGACATTTCTAATCATTGAGAGAAAGGAAAGTGATCCACCTTCAGTCTAGTCACTCAGGCTGTCATCTCCGCTTGGCAGTATCAACTGTAAACACAGCCGGGTTTAAAACCAAGCTGAACAAAAGCTCCTTCATCCTCTTCAACTTTCTCATCACCCAGCGCCGCCCTCTCCTCGACTCTTGTTGGGGTTCAATGCCCAAGGGCCTTGGCAACCCCTTCCGCAAACTCACCCATGTGATTAAGCCCAACCAGTGAAGGCAACCCGGCTGTGAGCTGGGTGGTCGATGAGTCAGATGCTATACTGACAAGCCCATGAATGGACTCTCCAGAGTAAACGGACAGCAAGGGTTAGGGGCCCTCTCGATCCTCAGGTGGTGAGGTGGTTATATTCTGACTTAGAGACAAGCTGGTGGAGATCCGTGCAGCAATAACAGGGCTGGATACCGGATCTAGCGATTCTTGTTTGACCGACATGGGAAACCATGAGACCATGAGTTTAAATTAAGCACAGAGCAGGGTTAGATTGGACACTAGGTGAGGACTGAGAGCAGTGAGCCTCTGGATTGAGTTGCCGGCTGGTGGTGTCATGGCACAGCAGATGGTAAATGCTCAGCTGCTCAAATCCCAGAGAGAAATTTGAAACAGCTGCCACAGCTGTTTTTGCAATTTGTATTTTTATTTTGAGATGTGTGCCTTGAAGTCAGTAGTGATAAGTCCACTGAGTCTTAGAGGTTTTTTACAAAACAAAATTAAACCTTTATTAATAAAAGAAATGATTTTAAGCACATACAGAGGTCAACAAATTACTACGATGATAACTCCTAGCTCCCTAATTAATCTGACTTGCAGTTATACCTCTGTTAGGGCAACAATAAAAACAAATAAACTTCAACAGACCCAGGCAATCACTGGACAGTGATATTCACAATGAGTTTTCATAGCTTCGGTTCCTGTAGACAGCAACTTGATACCTTGAGGCTGGAGGCTTTTCACACTTGTTAGATCTTAGAATGCCTTCCCCCTACACATAACCTCATCTCCTTTATACAATGTAAATTCCATTGTTCCAATATGTCTTTGCAACTTTATTTTTTCCATACCATAAATCTTCCACAGCACTCATATTATCAGTAATCTTTGGGAAAAATAAACACACTGTTTGGCTTATCCTCTGTTGGCTAGGTGTAACATCTTACCATCTCTTTGAAATTCACTACTCTGGTTTATCTAAAAACGCAAATATTCTTCACACCTCACATTCTAAAATTTCAGCCATGTTTACATATTTAGCATTTCAAACCTAGCTTTTCTTTTGATAGTTCAACAACTCCAAGCTAGCTATCTGCAATTCAATTAAACAGCACCCCCCACCCCCACCACACACAGCCTGACACAGAGAAGCTAATCCAAACCCCACTATTAACCTGCCTTAACAATAAATTACAATAATATTATGAAAATTATATTTTCGTGACAGTGTAGTGGGTGCTGCCGCTCTCTGCTCCCTTCAAAAGGGCACTGCTGACTGGGACAGAGATCACATCATATGGTTCAATGGAACAAAGGACTGAATGTTCCTTAGCTGCTAGACTCCTGAGAAAAGACAACAGAGACTTCCTACGGTGCGTCTATCGATTGGAAAGACAGGCCAACCTCTAGCTCCTCCAGCAGATCACTCAGCGCTGCAACAGCTTCTTCCTCGTCACTTCCTTCTGGGACGAGCCAACTCAGGTCCAGCAGGTCTTCATGAGCATGGTCACTGTCTGCCCCAAGAACCTTTTGTATCTGCCATCTCCGGTCTCACTTCATGAGGAAATGAGAGATTCACAACGTCAGCCTCTGCCTGGAGTCTAGTGGATGGTGTCTCTGTGACTGAATAAACTTCCTCGGCTGCTGTAGGCTGAAGTTCCACTGGTTCTGAATAAAAGGTTGAAGATTGTTCCATGAACGACATTGAGTCCTTCAAATGTTGGGCATCACCTGGTTTTTCTAAGATTCCTAGAAGCATGCCAACACCATCACTCAATGAGGATGGGCGTTGACTGTGGACAACATGGAGAGAATCAACAACCTGTCATCCCCTTATAACAAAGAGGAGCAATAATCCTGCCTTTAATTGGAGGGTGTGTGCTACCGGGGCCTTGTGATTTGATGTTTGATAGATGAAGGGGTATTAGCTGAAGCCAGGTCAAGATCATCTGCCAGTTCATTAACGCCAGCTCCAGTATCAATTTTAAAGGTGGTATCGAAGCCTTTACCTTGCACTGTAACTGACCAATAGGCTAGGCTAAGACTTTTAACTTTCCCTGGAAACTTTGTAGTTTCGTCTTTATCTTGATTCCCAATTTCTTGGATAGAATGTGTTTTATAAATATTTTCTTGTCTTCTCCCGCGATTGAAGTTGATGGATCTGCACAAATGCTTGAAATGTCCAGTTTTACCACGCTGGAAGCATTCTGTACCCCCTGCTGGGCAGTCCTGGCACCACAATGCTAGCATCTCAAAATGGCTACCGGTGTGGAGTTTCCCGCCCTTTCGCCCAGTTTGGCGGGCTTTCTTATGGGTGGGGCCACTACCTGTGGGCCTGCCCAGTCATGTGAAGCCTCAGAGGTTATAGCCCAGTTTGTCTCTCTGAGTTCAGCCTGCCTCCCATAACAGGCCACTTTATGGGATTCCCTGGCAGACGGCTTTGAAGAACGTGTCAAAGTCTGTAGTGGGCTCCTCCACCCCTTGCCTCAGGACAATGTCGTCTGCTCCTAGACCCACAGCATAAAGAAATAAACTGCTGCTCTCTATTGTACAATCCCAATGCCACCCGATACCTGGGGAAATCTTTCTTCCAAAAAGTCCAGCTCTGGTTTCTCTGCGTTTCTCTCAACATTTGACGAGCGACTGCGGGAAAAGTAGGGACTGCTCGAGTGGTGCTGCCATTGTGGCTGTGTTTCAGTTTGCTGCCTCTTTCCATTGAGTTGTCAGCACCAGCTGCTATCAGTGCAGGAGTCCACTGCGGACTTTGACACCATTCTCAAAGTTTCTCTTCACTCTCAGGCTGTGGGTCCAGCAATGGCACCAATGCGTTTTTAAATTGATGTCTCCACCTCTGCCACCATGTCCTGAGATAGTCCTTCTTATCTGCAGACTCTAGGTGTGAAACTTGGTTACTAGACAAACTGTAGACACACTCTGGTACTTGCTTAACTCCTGTTTATTAGTACGACATCTAAACAGGTTACAGGTTAGGCACGTTTCTCCTGGGCATTGTGTTCCAACCTCTCTCTCCCTCTCTCTCTCTCTAGAGTCTAATACTTGACTGACTGATGTCAGTGAAGCATTATCATCTGTGTCATACATTAGCATATCTCCTCTGTTAGCCCTTTGTACTACACAGCTGACTTTCTTTGATCCCACTGTTCTGGAACTGAGTTGGCTGTGTGAAGATTTTCCAGATTGGTCATGAGCTGCACTTGGAATTCCCCCTTTTTGGTCAGGCTGCTTTGGGGCTGAGGCATTAGTCCTCTTCCTCTTGGACATTGCATTGCAAGTTGATGCTAGGGGGATGTTCGTCTCTGATTGAACAAGCTTATGATCTGTCCAGCAGGCATCAGTCCCCTTTATGGATCGAGTGATACAGACCTTTGACCCGAACAATGACATAATCTAGGAGGTGACAGCGCTTTGATCCATGATGCCTCCATGCGGTTTTGTATTTTGCCTCCTGGTGAAAGAGGGTGCTTGTTATAATGAGGCCAGGCTGAGCACACTTTGTCAGCAGGAGGATGCCACTTACATTGGCTTTTCTCATCCCTTTTTTCCCACGGTGATATCGGAATATGACCAACCCTCGCATTAATGGTCCGCAAAGGAATGATCTTTTCTTCTTTTGGGAAGGCAGTGAGGATTCAAGGTTAGAATCCCCCTTCCCCATTAGATTAGAACTTTTCTTTAAGGTCTTGAGTGGAGTCACGGGTCAGAGCATAAACGCTGATGATGATGATGGCATATTTGTCTTGGCTGAGCTGTAAGTGGTGAATGAACCTTTCATTTATACAACTGGGGAGTTCTGGCAATGCATCCGGGATCCTATTCCGGATGGCAAAACTGTGGATCGCAACCATGACACGTGGAGAGGTCTGACCGCTCTGATGATCCATTGAACAAAGCCATCGGGAGCGCCTTGCTCCTGATAGGATCACCCATGATGGCAAGGTCAAGGTGAGTTGGTGGGGTGGGGGGAGAAATGGCAAAGTGCGGTCCAAAAAGTCCTCAACAGCAGAACAGATGAAGGAAGATGGTGCGTCTCACCAGTTGCGAAGGCTGAAGGAGGCTGCAGTGGCAAGGCGGTCCCTGCCGGCATGGTTCCACACATCCCCAAAATCTGACCACCAGCCCGTCAAGATTGTGTGGACAGTGACAGCATCCCAAGGTCCCCACGCTAAATAAAGTCACACGTCGGCTTCTACAGGATCCATTTGCCAAGCCCTGTGGCGAAGGAATATTGGTGACGAGGACAGGGCTGTGCGAGACTCTAGTCAAGGATCTGCACACGGCGACAGATACATGAAGGCCGTTGGGCACCTGTGTTGGGACAGTGGTGTCTTTGCACAGCAGAATCTGTGACTGAGCAGTCCCAGAACCATAGGACCATAAGTTACAGAACAGAAAGAGGCCATTCAGCCCATCATGTCTGCACAGGCTGAACAGAAAAAATAAAACTAGTTGCCCATTTTAATCCCACCTTCCAGCACCCGGTCTGTAGCCTTGCAGGTTACAGCGCTTTAGGTGCAGATCCAGCTGCCTTTTAAATGAGTTGAGGGGTTTCTGCCTCCACCACCAAACCAGGCAGCGAATTCCAAACACCACAACTCTCTGGGTGAAGAAATGTTTTCTCATGTCCCCTCTAATCCCCCTACCAATCACCTTAAATCTGTGCCCCCTGGTTATTGACCTCGCTGCTAGGGGGAACAGGATGTCCTGTCTACTTTATCTAGGCCTCTCATAATCTTGTACACCTCAATCAGGTCACCCCTCAGCCTCCTCAATTCCAAGGAAAACAACTCCAGCCTATGCAATCTCTCCTCACAGCTGCAATTTTCAAGCCCTGGCAACATTCTTGTAAATCGCCTCTGCACTCTCTCCAGATCAATCACGTCCATCCTGTAATGTGGTGACCAGAACTGAACACAAAATTCCAGCTGTAACCTAACCAGCATTTTATACAGTTCCAGCATTACATCCCTGCTTTTTGTATTCAATACCAATAAAGGAAAGCATTCCATATGCTTTCTTTACCATCTTATTCACCTATCTGCCAGCTTCAGGGACCTGTGGCCTACACATCAAGGTCTCTCACTTCCTCTACCCCCCCCAATATCCTCCCATTTATTGAGTATTCTCTTGCTTTGTTTACCCTCTCCAAATGCATTACCTCACAATTCTCTGGACTGAATTCCATCTGCCACTTTTCTGTCCACTCGACCAAACCATTGATATCATTCTGGAGACAACAGCTATCCTCTTCACTATCAACTATTGACATTGCCAACTTTTGTGTCATCTGCAAATTTCCCAATCATACCACCTACATTTAAGTCCAAATCATTAATATATACAACAAACAGCAAGGGACCCAAGACTGAGCCCTGTGGAATGCAACTGGAAACTGCTATTCATTCACAAAAACATACATCAACCATTACCCTTTGCTTCCTGTCGCTGAGCCAATTTTGGATCCAACTCACCACATTCCCCTGTATCCCATGGGCTTTTACTTTCCTGATCAGTCTGCCATGCGGGACCTTGTCAAATGCCTTACTAAAATCCATGTAGACAACATCCACTGCACTACCCTCATCAATCCTCCTTGTTACTTCCTCAAAAAATGTGATTAAGTTCGTAAGACACGACCTTCCCCTAACAAAGCCATGCTGACTATCCCTGATTAATCTGTTCCTTTCTAAGTGACAGTTTATCCTGTCTCTTGGAATTGATTCTCATAAGTTGCCACCACAGAAGTCAAACTGACCGGCCTATAATTATTTGGTCTATCCCTGGCACCCTTTTTAAAGAATGGTATGACACTCGCAGACCTCCAGTCCTCTGGGTACCTCGCCTGTATCTAGTGAGGGTTGGAAAATGATCCTCAGATTCTCTTCAGGATACCCAGGTGAGAAGGTGGCTAGAAAAGGTGTCCTAAAAATAGGCTGTCTCAGCTTCTCCTGGCTGGGAAACCACACCCTGCGAGCCTACCATCTTTGTGGTCGCAGAAAGAGCACTAAATGTTACAACTTAGAACACGCGTGGATAATCTTAATAGTTGACCACCTGGAAAGAAGAACTGCAATCGTATCGCGTGAGCTATCAAAACTCCAAATTGACGTTGCTGCCCTCAGTGAGAGTCACCTTCCTGGGGAGGGGCAGCTGACAGAACGAGCAGCGGGACACATCTTCTACTGAATAGGAAAGGCTGACAGTGACTCTCGTGTCCACGGGGCTGGTTTTGCCGTTCAACGTACCTTACGAGTATGAGTTGCCTGAGTTACTTATTACAAACCGGCTCTCGTATCCTTTACGTTTAGTAATCCCTAACCCCCCCACCTATTTTTTTTTTAACGGTGCAATTTGTCATGACTCGGAATGCGCTGCCTGAGATGAAAGTAGAATCAATAGTTATCCTCAAAGAGAAAATTGGATCAATATGAGGAAAAAGGTTTGTAGAATTATACGTAAGAAGCGGAGGTGGTGTGTGTGTCATAGAGTTTTACAGCACGGAAAGAGACCCTGCAGCCTATCGTGTCCGTGCTGGTCATCAAGCCCCAATCTACTCTAATCCCATTTTTCAGCACTTGGCAGGTAGTCAAGTGGTCAGTCTTTCAAAGAGCCAGCACACACACGACAGGCTGAATGTCCTCCTTCTGTGCTGCATCACTCTTCAATTCTATGTTTTTTTTTTAACCCCAGGGATAATGGCTACTGCAGATTGTTTAAACAAAATCACCCGTTCATTTTTAGCTGCCTATTTTGGTTGTTTGTTGGGATCAGGCGCCTGTTTTCTTCGATGTAAATTCCCTGTCAACAGCCTGCGTTTCTGTGACATGTTTCATCTTCATGAGCTTCCTTGCTTCCTTCCCCCGGAGCCCATCTGTCACCCAACCCTCCCCCTCCTCCTCCGCCTGAACCACAGACAACATCCGCTAGATTCCTTTCCCTTTTACAATTGCATTCTGCGTGCCCTGGAGACGTTAGCACAGGGAAATACGATAGTCCCATTTCAGGCACCAAGGGCAAGATTTTCCTCTTGAGGCTTGGTCCCGTTGTCATGTTCAAAATGGGGGTCAGAAGCCAGGATTGAGTGGGCAACAGCCACCCGATTGCGATTTTCCCGAAGTTTGCTCATTAATGGCCAGAAGGTAGGCTCACCATCCAATTAAAGACAGAAAGTGGGGCTCTGGGCTGCCACTAGGAAGCAACAGGCTATAGCCAGCTTGGCTCAAGATGGAGGCACCCTCTCTCCATTTTGATTGACACAGGGGTGGTGTAGTGGTATTGTTGCTGGACTAGTGTTCCCGAGATGCAGGATAATACTCTGGTGGGCCCGGGTTCAAATCCCTCCATGGCAGATGGTGGAATTTCAAATCAATAAATATCTGGAATTAAAAGTCTAATGATGGCTGTGAAACCATTGCCGATGGTCATAAAAACCCATCTGGTTCACTAATGTCCCTTAGGTAAGGAAATCTGCCATCCTTACCTGGTCTGGCCTATGTGTGACTCCAGACCTACGGCAATGTTGGTGACTCTTAAAAATGCCCTCTGAACAAGGGCAATTAGGGATGGGCAATTAAATGCTGACCTAGCCACTGATGCCCACATCCCATGAACGAATAAAAAAAAAAAGACCCTGAGGGGTCTTGACAGGGTGGATATGGAGAGGATATTTCCTCTTGTGGGTGAATCTAGAAACAGGTTTTAAACACTGTTTAAAAATAAGTCCATTTAGGACTCAGAGGAGGAGGATTTTTTGTTCCTTTGAGAGGGTCGTAAGTCTTTGGAACTCTCTTCCTGAAAAGATGATGGAAGCAGAGGGCTTGAATATTTTTAAGGCAGAGGTGGATAGATCCTTGATAAGCAAGGGGTTGAAAGGTTATTCTTGAGGGTAGGTGGGAATAAGATCAGCCACGGTCTTATTGAATGGTGGAGCAGGCTTGAAAGGCCAAGTGGCCGACTCCTGCTCCTAATTCATATGAACGTTGTGTAACTTTTTAATTTTGAAGCGCCCTTGGCAGCCAAGTACTGTGGTGGTGATTGTCGGGGTGGGGGTGGTGGGGTGGTGGCTGGGGGAAAACCCGCCATAGGGCGGCCTGTGGCTGCAGCTGAAGCCAGGCAGGCCGGGGGGAGTGGGGGTTGGGGGGGAGCATTTAAGCCGCCTTGGAGCACTGGCCTCTTGCCCTGGTGCCGCCGGGAGGCTGTCTCCAGGCAGCTACGTCACAGGCAGTTCCACAATGTCTCCGCAGGGACTAAGAGGCAGATTGGAAAATTCTAGTCGGCGTCCGACAACAGGTCTTAATAGTCTCTGTAGCTGGGGTCGCCAGCCCTCCAAAATTGGCCTGGAGCCTCCAGGCTTGAAGGTCAAACCCCAGGACACTGTTGTGTGCAAACCTAGAGAAAAATCATCAGAATATTTAGGAAAGATTGTCGTTATTTGTCATTTTCTTTGAACATTTCTTTTAGCCAGATATAAAAATATTGAAAATGGCAAAAAAAAAGGCTGTTTGGCTGACAGTCAAGCATCATCCACTTGGGTAATGAATCTTTTTGATTTCCAATTGGCATAGGAAGGCAGTGCGTCACAATGATGGATGTCTTGGCCGATTGGCTGGAGCGTAGGGGAAAGTCATGAGATGAAACCTCCAGGAAAACCTTTAATCACAGTTGGCAACCCTATCCACAACCTGAATTGGTTACCTGCTACTTGCTGGCGGGTAGCCCTGCTAAACACACCCCTCCCTCTTGTCTTCGGGAAAATTGCCCAGGATGAGATGGAACTGGCAAACAGGCATGCCAGTCGGCAATGCAAAATTTACTCCCCTGCCCACCTCTGTACCTGCCCCCCCCACCCACCCCCAATCAGGATCTTAACATTCACCACCGAGTGTCAGCAAAGAGCAACCTCCCTCTACCCTACAGGCTGGACAGGCCACAGTCAAAAGCAGAACAGAGCTCACTTAGCTCTGCCCTAACGCCAATTAGAAAGAACCTGCATTTCCATAGCACTTTTCATCACCCTCATAATATCCCGAAAGATCTCACAGTGGGCTGAAGTAATTTTTGAAACCTATGCCACTGTTGCAATGTAGGAAATGTGGCAGCCAATTTGTGCACAACAGGATCCCATGGATATCAGTGTGGCAGCAAGATAACCTATTGGCTGAGGGATAAGTATTAGGCAGGGCATGCGGGAGGACTCCCTGGCTCCTCTATGAAGACTGCGGGATCTTTTACATCGACTTGAGGGGGCGAGGCGGTGGGGTTGGGAGGGGTGGCATGGGGCCTTGGTTTAAGGTTTCATCGGAAAGACAGCGGCCCTGACAGCACAGTTCTCCATGGGTACCACAGCTGGAGTGTCAGCCTGGATGTTTTACCGAGACTTTACAGAAAACTGAGGAAGGTGACCTGCGTTCCGTCTGTTGGGTTGGATTTGAGATTCAAAATTTACAAATGCCTCTCATTCTTGGGTTATCAACGCTTCATTCTACCACCATCAGCTTGAGGAGCCCATGGACTGCCAGCCCACACTCTCACCATTACAAACTAATATCTGTCAACCTTCAAAACAACTGATGGATAAATTGTTACTCTGTGCAACCTTCTAAGCTCTCTTTGATTAAAAAAAAGATTATCATAATTGTTTTTTCAATCTGTTGAAAAGAACCAGAATTGACTTCAAAATACAGATGAATGATACAGAAAGAACTGGGGGAAGGAGCTACAAGAAAGGTTGAGTTCTATCGAAACTGATTAGAAACAAATAAAATGCTCCCACATGCTGCCCACATGCACTTAACTCAATCTAAAAATGTCTAGTGCTTTTAAGTGCTCACCATAGAGACTGGACTACCGCTGTTTCAAAATCTAACAGATTGTCAGTCACAAATTGGGTTTAACAGGTGCTCACACAGATGGGGATTATAAAAACTGCTTGACTGAATTAATCTACATGATGTTAGAGTTAATCAATTTTAACGATACATTGACTGCTCCACTGAGCACTGTGAAACCAGGGAAGTTGTAGACATCAGCCTTTCTCTCATTGTCTTAGCATCAATTGGAATTAATCCTGAGGAAAATTCCACCACAGGATTTGATCCATTTCACGTTGTGGCAGCGAATCCCAAGATGAAAACTCAAGATGACAGGATAATTGGCCATTAAGATTTCAAGGTGGCTCCTTTCTTTTATTCATTCCTGGGAGGTGAGCAAGGCTAGCATTTGTAGACCCCCCACCCCCCGAATGGCCCTCAGGAAGGCGGTTTTCCCATGCTGCTCTTGGTAGAGGTCACGGGTTTGGAAGGCGCTGTCGGAGGGGGATTGGTGAGTTGCTGCAGCGCATCTTATACTGTGTGTCAGTGGTGGAGGGAGTGAATGTTCAAGGTGGTGGATGGGGTGCCAGTCAATGGCCTGCCTTGTGCTGGATGATGTGGAGCTTCTTGAGTGTCATTGTTGAGTTGCCCGAGCCGACATTATCAGACTCAGGACAGGGCGCGTATTGTCATGCGCAAATGAAAGACCGACTCCCCTCACCCCGCTATCAGTGTTCCACCACTTACCGCTCCCCCTGATCTCAATGTTTCGCCAGCACCCTCCATGTCAGTGGGTCCCTTATTTATTTCACCCAGAGTTGGTCACCCTTGCTCCCCCTCACTCCGCTTGCCTAAGTGCAGGAGCAGCTATGGGGCAGGATTTACCTCACCCACCGGCGTTGGGATCTTCTGGTCCTGCCGCAGGTCAATGGGCTTCTGGCTGGGGGCACGGCCTCGCCCGCAGCGGGTCCCACCCGCTAGAGGGCCAGAAAATCCTGGCCATGGTCTGTGAGAAACTCACTTCCTGACTCCCCAAAAGCCTGTCCAACGTCTACAAGGTACAAGTCAGGAGTGTGGTGGAATACTCCCCACTTCCCTGGATGAGGGCAGCTCCCACAACACTCAAGAAGCTCAACACTGTCCAGGACAAAGCAGCCCCGCTTGATTGGCATCCCATCCACCAACTTAAAAATTCACTCCCTCCACAATGAAGCACAGTAGCAGCAGTGTGTGTGCCATCTATAAAATGCACTGCAGCAGCTCATCAGGCTCCTTTGACTGCACCTTCCAAACCCGCGACCACTACCAAATACAAGAAGGGCAGCAGACACATGGGAACACCACCACATGGAAGTTCCCCTCCAAGCCACTAACCATCCTGACTTGGAAATATATCGCCGTTCCTTCACTGTCGCTGGGTCAAAATCATGGAACTCCCTCCCTTACCTGGTCTGACCTACATATGACTTCAGACCCACAGACTTCTAAATGGCCTAGCGAGCCACTCAGTTCCTAAGGGCAATTAGGGATGGGCAATAAATGCTGGCACAGCCAGCGATGCCCACTTCCCATGGATGAATAAAAAACAAAATGATCTCATTGCTGTTTGTGGGAGCTTGCTGTGCGCAAATTGGCTGCCATCTTTCCCGCATTACAACAGTGACTACATTTCAGAAATACTTCACCGGGGCAGCCCGAGTTTGTGAAAGTCACTACATAAATGCAACCTTTTTGTTTCCTGGGGGAGTCTGCCTGCTCTAGTTCAACAGAAACAATTTGTACCCTCAAATTGTGTTGGGCAGCCATGACTGAGGCCTAAGTTGAGGCTTCCCTGAACAGAGGAGGCTGACAATTTGCTTCGCTCAACCCAAGCTGTTTTTTTGCTGAAAGATCCTAAGACAGATATTAGGCCCCTTATCTGAAAGAACAGCTGAGGGTTACACGTCTCTCAGGCTAGATGTTAAACCAAGGTCTTGTCTTCCCTTTCAGTTCAGGTGGGAGTAAAAGATCCCACGACACCTCACCTGAGGGGGGTGATGGCGCAGCAGTAATATCATCGGAGAAGAGATAACGTTTTGGGGACATGGGTTCAAATCCCACCACAGCCGCTGATGGAATTTAAATTCAATTCATAAAATGTGGAATTGAAAGCTAGCCTCATGATGAAATCATCATCGATTGTCGTAATAACCCATCTGGTTCACTAACGTCCTTTAGGGGAAGGAAATCTGCCACCCTTACCTGGTCTGGCCTACATGTGACTCCAGACCCACAGCAATGGTTGTCTCTTAACCGCTCTCTGGAATGGCCTCGTAAGCCTCCCAGTTCGAGGGAATGGTATCAGATGCTGGCCCTGCCAGTGACGTCCACGTCCCAGCAGAGAATAAAACCCTCCCTTGGACATGGATCAGTGGGTTCCCAAAATCGTTGTGACCATTAGCTGATGTAAGATGGCTGCAAAGAGATCCAATTTCTAAATGTACCCCCGCCCCAGGTCTACGTTTTCTCCAGCTGCGTGTTGTTAAGATTTCCCACAACAGGCAATCTCTCAGCTCGGCTTTGTAGCGATTACACTAGCTGGCAGTTCCTTCACCGCCTCGAAATCTGATTCACATTGATGTGCCTATTAACCCTTGACCCCAATATTTCTAACTTTATCTCATCTTGGCTTTCTGCATCAGCAACTGTCAATTCTTATTCATTGGGTCCTGATTCCATCCATTCAGTATCGGTAAATGCCTGGATTTATTTCTCCCTGTGTTCCCTGTTATTTCGGACGCTGTGTAGGGAAATATTAAAGAGTGGGGACTGAAACGTCACAGTTTTCCTGACAGCAGTGATGCCAGGTCCCAGCTCAATTACCAACTAATCTATGTGTACTGAGGTTAGTCTGGTTGTGGTGTTAGCGCTCCTTGAGAAAGATTTCTCCCAGATTCACCAAGAAAGCAGATAAAAAAATATCCATGTCTGCAGGACTGTGAGGCACATTTAAAAGAAGGAAGTTTTGGAGATAGGAGACAAAAGGGAAGAAATGGCAAAAAAACTAGGAACAGTCACAAGGGAAAAGAGAGATCTGATGGTCTAATCAGGAGGCACTAGGCTTTGGTTGCCAACTCTGGCTGGCTGTGCCCCTGGAGATTTCATCACATGACCTCCAGCCTCAAACTGCCCCACCCCTGCGCCCTCACCATTGGTCCATCCTCCGGGTGCCACAGCCTTCCCACAGCCAATTGGAAATAGAACTGACCCTGTCATGCAATTGGATTGAAGCTTTGTCAGTGAAACAATGGCCCAACCCATCTCCAATATTTTTATACCTACTAAATGACTAAGTGTCCAAAGAAATTGAAAATAAACGCTATTTGTAGATTTCTCTCCTGTATGTTGCTCTCAGTTGTTTCCCGAAGATTAATCTTCACACCCTGGAAACTCTAGGACAATCGCATCACCCTAACTTGAAGTACATGTTCCATCTACAAGGCACAAGTCAAGAGTGTGTTGGAATACTCCCCACTTGCCTGGATGAGTGCAGCTCCCACAACACTTATGAAGCTTGACACCATCCAGGACAAAGCAGCCCCGCTTAATTGACACCCCTTCCATAAACATTCACTCCCTCCACCACTGACTCACAGTAGCAGCAGTGCGTACTTTCTATAAGATGCACAGCATGAACTCACCAAACCTCCTTAGGCAGCACCTTTCAAACCCCCAACCACTACCACCTAGAAGGACAAGGCCAGCAGACACATGGGAACACCACCACCTGGAAGTTCCCTTCCAAGCCACTCACCATCCTGACTTGGAAATATATCGCCGTTCCTTCACTGTTGCTGGGTCAAAATCCTCCTGAACAGCTCTGTGGGTGTGCCTACACCACATGGACTGCAGCGGTTCAAGAAGGCAGCTCACCACCACCTTCTCAAGAGAAATTAGGGATGGGTAATAAATGCTGGCCCAGCCAGAGACACCCACATCCCATGAATGAATAAAAAAAAGTCTGCATTGGCCTAGAGCCATTGACAGTTATTCATCGTCACTAAGATATAGCCTAGCCTGTTGCTCCGATGGAGTGACAGAAAAAGAGAATTCCTCATTGCCAGAACTTTCAAACCACCACAAGATGTAGCTCGGCTGGTGCTGAGAAGGGCCCTCCTTGTCAGATCCTTCCTGCATACCCAAACTCTCCTCTCCTCTGCACGTTACCCTCGTGGTGGGAAAGAGACCATTGTCCTCCTCCTCCAGGAGTGTGCCTTTGCAAAGGAGGTCTGGAGAGAGGCGCAGTGGTTTTTGTCGCGGTTCATCCCGAGCAGCTCTGTGACGCAGGTCTCTGTGCTCCCCGGGCTGTCCCCAGGGGGACACACCAGGACAAACATCATCTGCGGCTGGAGGATCAGCAACTCAGTGAAAGACGCCCTTTGAGTCTGCCCAAAACTTGTAGCTCTTCCAGCGCAAGGAGATGTTAACGGCCGAGTTGCAGGTGAGGTCCAGGACTATGTCTGAGAAACACACTAAAGATTGGGTCAGCCACTGCAAAGGCTCATTGTGGGAAGCTCTCTATCTAAGGCTCTCCCACTATAGTACACTGAGGGTCTGGAACCTGTGTAAAACCACTTGAGCTGTTTTTTTGACATGAAATTTATATTGTAAATATAACGGGTAACTGTAAGTGTAGTGAGGCACCTCAGAGTGCCACGTACTGTACTGAAAGATATTGAACTCTATTGCACTTTATATAATGTCAAACTTATATAATGAACTCTAAAGATTTTCTGGATGAAGCATATTTTGGGGAAAGAAGTAGAAAACGAAGAATGGACTCTATGAATCATTGATTAAGAAGCTCTGACACTGAGGGCCTTCTAACCTTGAGTGGCTTTCTGAATTTTACTGTCAATCTTTAAGTAAAGGAAAATATAAAGTAAGAATACTAAGATACAACAGTTTGGTTTGTATTCTTTATTTGACAGTCTACTAGTGTATTTCTCCAATGCTTTACAAGGTAGGATTAATTATTTGGTCGGACTGTAGACTATCCATGTAGTTGCAAACATGTTGCAGGATTCTGTGACCTCTACATACAAGGTGAAAGGAGCACTGTCCTCTTTCAAGATCCTCTGTTCTGCTCCTTGGGGCGTTTGACTACATTAAGGCGCTGTATAAATAACGCAAGTTGTTGGTGTTGTTTCTCTGACTGCACCAACTTTTGGATGAATTGGGTTTGGATAAGGTATAAACTTGAGCTCATCCAAACCTCTGTAGTCCTGTGTCCTAACTCGCACTGGGTCCCATTCACCCATCACCAGCTCTGCTCACTGACCTTCATTGGCTCCCAATCCGGTCACGCCTCAATTTTAAAATTCTCATCCTTGCTTTCAGCTCCCTCGAGGGCTCGTCCCTCGCTGTCTCTGTAATCTCATCCAACCCCACAACCTTCTGGTGCGATCCTCCAAATCTGCAGTCCTCCAGTTCCAAGTCCGATTCTAATCACTCCACCATTGGCAGCCGGGCCTTCAGCTACCTAGGCCCTAAACTCCGGAATTCCCTCCCTGATCCTCCCCTCCTCTCTCTCCCTCCTCCTTTAAGGCATCACTTCAAAGCTGCCTTCTTGGCCAAGCTTTGGGTCACCTGTCCTAATCTCTCTTTATTTGGCTTGTGGTGTCAAATTTCATTTGGTAATGCTCCTGTGAAACACATTGGGATGGTTTACTCCACTAAAGGTGCTATATAAATACAAGTCGTTGTTGTTGAGTGGTGAGTAAATCTTGTAGATCTCGCTGCTCAGGCCCCTGTTCCAACAGTTTCTGTTGCTGGTTCTATCCCCTGGGCGGCCCTAGAAAAATTTCCTCTCAAAAGTATTAATCATATATATTTTTTTAAAATTAAAAATAAAAGGATTGCTTCTAATTTTACTCTGCAGTATTGTCAGCTCATTGTTTAAACAGCAAGTGGCTGCTGACATTATCCAGATGACTGCTGTGGGAGTTACTGAGGGTGACAGTGCGTGGGGGCTGAATTAACATTAATAGAGAGACAGCCATTAATCCAGAGGGCTTCAGAAAGACCTGTCATGTCTTGACTGCACTGTTGAATTTATGTGAATGCCGCACATGATTAACCTGTGAGCTATCACAAAGCTTCTTAACCTCACCTACTAGCCTCGGGCGCAACTTCAGATATGCTTTATACGGCTCTGCTCCAGCACTCCTGTTCACGCGGAAATACTGAAAGGAAAGCCATAGAAGATAAAGCCATTAACGATCACCATGGAAACCAGTTCATCTTCAAAGATGGGGTGATGATGGCAGTTGCCAAGCCAGGAAATGCCACCTTGCTGTATTAAAATGAGTTGATGTTTTAGCCTGTTTAACGCTGGCAGCGGGGTAACACTGCCTCACTCCCCCGAGTCAGAAGGTCGTGTGCTCAAATCCCAGTGCAGACACGAAATCAATGCCGGCACTCCCAGTGCAGGAGTGCTGCGCTATCAGAGGTGCCATCTTTCAGATGAAATGTTAAACTGAGGTTCCATTTGACCTCTCAGGTGGACATAAAAGATTCCACCTGGTGTTGTTTCGAAGAAGAGCAGTGGTGTTCTCCCCAGTTTCCTGGTCAATATTTATCCCTCAATCAACATGACTGAAAAACAGATTATCTGATCATTGCTGTTTGTAGGGACTTGCAGTGCACAAATTGGCTGCTGGTTTTCCTACGTTATGCAGTGTTCAATTGACCTGTGTTTGATTATGTGAGTCTATTTACGATTGATGCTCACTGTCATTGATTGGTTAAGCCTTGGTGTGGACTCAGAGATAAGTAAACAGGCTGTAGAAAGAGCTGGAAGCCTGAACTTGAAGCATGGAGCAGACATTTTAAAGCAATGTGAATAAAATCTGTTATGCACATAGAAGCTAGTATTATCCCAGCATATTTCCGAGATATAAAATTTGCAACACTTTGCTGCACTTCAAAAAATATTTCATTGGCTGTAAAGCAGTTCACGATTTTTTGAGGTTGTGAATGGCACTGTATAAATACAAATATTTCTTTCTATTCTTCCACCAATGCAGAGGCTCTAATTACAATGAATGATTTTTTTAACACTGTCTTTTCTACAGCCTCGCTCGCTTCCTCACCTCAATAAGTGAAATCACACTGGAGCCCCACCCATGTTGGTCTCTCTACACGGCAGCCTTTAACACAGCCCCCAATGTCTCTACACCACCATCCATCTGGGCAAGGCTGCACTTGCCCAGTTATCTACCTAGTCACAGCAAGCCAATCACCTGCAATTGTTTCACTTCCTGCTTCTGTACGGTGACCTTTGGTGTCCCCCAAGGATCTATCCTTTGCCCTGTCCTATTTCTCATCTACATGTTGCTCTTTGGTGACATCACCTGAAAACAGAGCTTCCACATGTACACTGATGAAACCCAATTCTACCTCGCCACCAGCCCCCTCGACACCTCCATTGTCTCTTGATTATCAGTCTGCTTGTCCGACATCCAGGGTGAGCAGAAATTTTATCCACTAAACAATTGGGAGGGTTGAAGTCATTGTCTTTCATTGCCACCATGAGATCAGCCCCCTCGCCATTGAATCCATCCCTCTCAAATGATATTCCTATGAAGCATTCTGGGGTGTTTTACTAAGTTAAGTGTGCTATATAAATGCAGGTGATTGTTGTTGGTCATTCATGTGCAAGCCGACATGAGTTATTCGACTGCACGAGGCATCGTTGAGATCCTGTTTCAGCAGCAACAACCACAAGCATTTGTTCTAGTGAGCAGAAACAGGAACCCTGAACAACTTGTCTCTTTTTCAGCCCAGTGAGGCGCAAGGCAACGCTCTATCATCCTAACTCACAGCATCAACAGGGGGTTGGGACCTGGATATCTCAGTACCATACTAGGTGCAAAGTCATTGGTAGGAACTGACTAAGGGAGAATATTTTATCCAATTTGTCTCCTCTACACCCCCTGTGTTTTAACATCGACGAAGAATGTTTGAGGACTCTGGGTCTATACTCGATGAAGTTTAGAAGGATGAGGAGGGGATCTGATTGAAACTTACAGAATACTGAAAGGCCTGGATAGAATGGACACGGGGAAGATGTTTCCATTAATAGGAGAGACTAGGACCCGAGGGCACAGCCTCAGAGTAAAGGGGAAGACCTTTTAGAACAGAGATGAGGAGAAACTTCTTTAGCCAGAGAGTGGTGAATCTATGGAATTCATTGCCACAGAAGGCTGTGGAGGCCAGGTCATTGAGTGTATTTAAGACTGAGATAGATAGGTTCTTGATTGGTAAGGGGATCAAAGGTTACGCGGAGAAGGCGGGAGAATGGGATTGAGAAAATTATCAGCCATGATTGAATGGCGGAGCAGACTTGATGGGCCGAATGGCCTAATTTCTGCTCCAATGTCTTACGGTCTTACGGTTTTATAAGATCGGTTTAGCTGGTGTGGTGCCCATTTCTATGTGCCTTGCTCTTGACCCCTGTGGGTGCCACAGCTGCATCCTTGTCACTCTTGACTTCTGAGGTTGACCGCCTTGTGATACATCAATCAGCTGTGAGCCCTTCATAGCGTGTCACTTGTCCCAATAGCGAAATTCAGTGATGACCATTCTCCCTGAGCGTTTGTAAAGATACGGAGCAGAATATGGGCAACCCCTTTGTGAGTTTAAGAACATCATGAGAGGCCTGAATAAATTGTGTTTATATTCTCAGGAGTTTAGGAGAATGAGAGGGGGGATCTCATGGAAACCTACAAGACTCTGAATGGTTTGATAGGGTGGAAACCGAGAGATTGTTTCCTCTGGTTAGGGAATCTAAAACATGGGGGCACAGTTTCAGGATAAGAGGCCGATCACTTAGGACTGAGTTGAGGGGAAATTACTCCACTCAGAGGGTTGTGAATCTTTGGAACCCTCTATCCCAGAGGGTTGTGGATGCTCCATCATTGAATACACTCCTATACACTGCGAGGTGCAGCACTTCCTACCTTTCGTAAAACGCACACTCCACTTACAGTCCTTTTGAGCCGAAAATTATAAGAGAACAAGCTGATGACTCACTCGCTCAAATTGTTGTTGTTCTTAATGGGGTTAGTTTATGTTGTACCCTCGATTGCAGATTTAACACGGGCACCAGTTTAAATGGGTTACAGGAAAATTAGAATGGTTCTAGAAAATGATTACTTGTTTAGTAGGTTGAGA
Organism: Carcharodon carcharias; assembly: GCF_017639515.1. NCBI lineage: Eukaryota > Metazoa > Chordata > Chondrichthyes > Lamniformes > Lamnidae > Carcharodon > Carcharodon carcharias. The sequence goes on along the minus strand of NC_054497.1, from coordinate 4,097,811 downwards.
AAGAGAGAAGAAAATCATTGTAAAAACCTACTTTTTTTATTCGCCTCTCAGGAAATGGAACCTTCTCTGTTATCTACATCAGAATGCTCAAATGGCTTTACTCCCTGTAGGTAAACACTTCCCCATTATCTAGCCCAAATATGCTTTTAACTTTGGTATACAATCATCCAAAGTGGCCTTCTCCTCTGGTTGTATGCTCTGGGGACCCAGGTTTGAATGCCTCCATGGCAGATGGCAGAATTTGAATTCAGTAAAAAAAAAATCTGGAATTAAAAGTCTAATGATGACCAAGAAACCAGTGTCGATTGTCATAAAACCCCATCTGGTTCACTAATGCCCTTTAGAGGAGGAAATCTGCCACCCTTACCCAGTCTGGCCTACATGTGACTCCAGAACTACAGTAATGTGGATGACTCTGAAATGACCTAGCAAGTCACTCTGTTCTCGGGGGCAATTAGGGATGGGCAACAAATGCTGACCCAGCTGGTGCTGCCCACATCCCATGAACAAATTTTAAAAATTCCCGAAGGTCAGGGTCTCTCTTTGAGACTTCCTCCCGACAAGTCACGGGGACTTGTTCCTTCGACTTTATGGGTTCCCACAACCTGTGTGACTTTGGGCGGAGGGGGTTAATCCACACCCACCGAACATGACCACTCTGTGGACTTGAATCCAGAATTCAGGGCGGTGCTGTTAGGGAGGGAGTTCCATAATCCTGAGCCCGTGACAGTGAAAGCTTGCCGATATAGTTCCGAGTCAGGATGGTGTGTGGCCTGGTGAGGGGCGGTGTGGGGGGGGGGGGGGGGGTGGGGGGGGGGTGGGGGTGACCTTGCAGGTGGTGGTTCATAGCAAAATGTCCCAGAGACCCTTCACAGGATCATAATCAGGCACAAGTTGACTCCGAGCCAACTAGGAAAGGTGACCAAAATATTTGGTCAGAAAGGTAGGTCTTAAGGAGTATCTTAAAAGGAGGAGAGCGGGATGGAGAAGCTGAGAGAGGGAATTCCAGAGCTTAATGGCGTTCACCATAAGAGGTAGAAGAATAAGTCCAAAGCTAGTCTTTTCTTGAGGCAGCTCTTCAGTGGAACAAACTTCCTGGTACCCCCCACTCCGGAGTGTTCCATCTGTATCCATTTATACTGTTTCGACGGGAGAACCAATGCCCATCAGCTGTTTTAACTAGCAATCATCTTTAACAAGGTAATTGCTATGCGACATAATTACCGATACATTGACACTTAGAGCTGAGATGGTTGAAAAGGGTTAATTCACAGATCATGTACTCCCAGAGGGAGCACAGATCTGATATGAGGCTACAGTGTGGCAGGCTGCACAATCCAAGCTTGGGTCCATCTGAGTGCATCTCTCCTTTGGGAGTAAGGGCTTTGCTGAACTCAGCCTCATGTGAACACTAAAGCCTCTTTCTTCATGGGCAGAGGCTGCCGTTCCTGCTGCCTCAAGTCCTTCAATTAGGTAGAACATGGGCAGGCAATCTAAAATAAGGGGTGAAATTTTGAAGGGGGGTGCAGGAACAGAAAGACTTGGGTGTATATGTGCATAGATCATTGAAGGTGACAGGACAGGTGGAGAGAGCAGTTAATAAAGCATATCGTTTCCTGGGCTTTATTAATAGGGACATGGAGTACAAGAGCGAGGAGGTTATGCTGAATTTATATAAGACACTCGTTAGACCTCAGCTGGAGTATTGTGTACAGTTCTGTGTGCCACATTATAGGAAAGATGTGAACACATTGGAGAGAGTGCAGAAGAGGTTTTAAAAAATTGTTCCAGGGATGAGAAACTTCAGTTACGGAGATAGATGGGAGAGGTTGGAACTGTTCTCCTTGGGGAGGAGAAGGCTGAGAGGAGATTTGATAGGGACGTTCAAAATCATGAGGGGGCTGGATAAAGTAGATAGGGAGAAGCTGTTCTCACTCGTAAAAGGATCAAGAACGAGAGGGGCACAGATTTAAAGTGATTTGCAAAAGAAACAAATGTGACATGAGAAAAAAACTTTTTCACACAGCGAGTGGTTTGGGTCTGGAACGCACGGCCTGGAAGTGTGGTGGAGGCAGGTTCAATCAAGGCATTCAAGAGGGCATTAGATGATTATTTGAATAGAAACAAAGTGTAAGGGTACAGGGGAAAAGGCAGGGCAATGGCACTAGGTCATAATGCTCATTTAGAGAGCCGGTGCAGACATGATGGGCTGAATGGCCCCTTTCTGTGCCGTTAAAATTCTGTGATTCTCCTACAAATTTGATGGAGGACCTCAAATCGAGAATGACCTGCAGCAGAGGACCATCCATTCCACTTCAACTAATTAAATTCCTTCTCTTTCCCCAACACAAAATCCACATCCATGTGATTGTTTGGCTTCTTAGGGATATATAGCTGGATGTAAGATTTAATGAGGGTGGAGTGGAGTGGGGTGGTGGGGGGTGGTGGTGGTGGGGGGAGAAATGAATAGGTATCTAGAGATAGTATGCTGATTGAAGTGGATGCTGTATAGTGGGAGGAAAGCTAGTGTGGAGCATAAAAATGCCAGCACAGAGCAGGTGGGCGGAATGGCCTGTTTCTGTGCCGTAAAATTCCATGCAATTCTTTGTTAAGATGATGGCTGGAGCTGCTATGAAAGAAAAATGAAGAAAACCTCAAGCATTTAATATCTATTTGATAAGGTAGCCATGGAAATGCCAGCAGCAGTCATTCAGCGCAACAGGCTACAGAGCTGAATAGGTACAAAGAGCGTGCTTTATATAAATGATAAATGAATGGTAGAGAAAACTTCTAAACCTTGTGGAATCAGTTGGATAAATTTTCTCAACTCTCCACCCCCGCAAGCAAGACTGGTTGGTCCTTTTGTTGGCCACAAAGGAGCTGATTGGCCCCCTTCAGTAAAGCTCCTGAGCGGGTCTCTTCACTGTCAATCAAAGAGATTGGCATAATTTATAGCAATATTTATGAGAGTGTCAGAGTGGTGAAGCACTGTTTGCAAAGATTAGGAATAGTATCTCTTGTGTCAGCGTGTTTGTTTAAGTCCCGGTGTTGCAAGGAGGGAGCTTGAAGACAGAGGGTACGAGGCTCAAACAGACAACAATTTGCGTCTCTTTATCTGCACGGAACCAGGCACATCTAGATAGTGGGGCTGATCTCCTGCGATCAAGGTAAGATGCTTGCGAATACCTTTCAAAGGGGCAATATGCTCTAAAAGGTTGCGATGGACAGTTATTTTTTGATGGATAGGCAATGGAGAGGGAGCTTCCCTCCAGGGCTAACCTGCATTACACCTCTCCCGGGGAGTGCTTGATGCTGACACTGGATGCAAAATGTCCCATTTTATTTTACAGTGCTGACATCTAATTGGCAAAATCCTAACTCCTATCAAACCCCCGAAAAAGGTCTTCCAAAAATGCTGGAATGAAATGATTGATAATGTAGCTTTTTTTTTTGAACAGAAATAACCAGTTTTAATTGTCCTGCCATTTCGCTGCTAAAACTTCTGGGCATTTAAGAGAAAGGACAGAAGTGCCTTAGTTTGCTTCCAAAAACTCCCAAGTCACAGCCTTTTGATTTTCTCATGTCTTGCCTGCAAACTTTTTCTCTCTCGGCTACTTTCAGACTGCTTGACAGAACGCTGCTGTGAGTATCCCTTCCCTCCATGCTGTGCCCAGTGCCTGTGAGATGTGTGAAAGCGAGTGCGGATAGAAGAGGTGCAAAAATAGATACCTTTTAAGCGGACTGAAAGAAAGCACGCTATCAGTTTAGTTAAACTAAACGAGGCCGGGCCAATGGAGCGCCAGTAGCCATAGAGTATGAAAGCTCAGTGGTCCTGAGGGATGAAACATTGGCACTCACACATTGTGAGCTATTCTGTTTAAGCCTCTTGTCTTTAATATAGAATGATACAGACAGGGGGAGACCATTCAGCATGTCTTGCCTGTGCTGTGTCTTTCTAAGAGCCATTCAGTTAGTCTCACTCTCCCCTGCTCTGTTATGTCATATATTTATGTATTTCCCTTTTCAGAGTTACTGTTGTATCTGCTTCCTCTCAGGCAATGCATACCAGGTCAGAACACCTTATAGAGTAAGGAAAAAAATTCTCCTCAGTTCCCACTTGGCTTTTTTGTCCATTATTTTATATCTGTGAAAATGATTTAAATCTATGGCAGAATCTTGAATGTTAGCATCTTCTTGGTGCTTTTCTGGGAGGAGTGCGAAGTGGGTCAGAATCACTGCAAAGCAGACTGGGATCACTATGTAGCAGGTCAGGATCACTGTGAAGCAGACTGGGATCACTGTGCTGCAGGTCAGGGTCACTGTGAAGCAGGCCAGGAGGAGCGTAGAGCAGGTCAGCATCACTGTGAAACAGACCTGAAGGGTTGTGAAGTTGGTCAGGATCACTGTGAAGCAGACCAGGAGGAGTGTGAAACAGGTCAGCATCACTGTGAAGCAGACCAGGAGGGTTGTGAAGCAGGTCAGGATCTCTGTGAAGCAGACCGGGAGGGTTGTGAAGCAGGTCAGGATCTCTGTGAAGCAGACCGGGAGGAGTGAGAAGCAGGTCAGCATCACTGTGGAGCAGACTGGGATCATTGTGCAGCAGTTCAGGATCAGTGTGCAGCAGATCAGGATCACTGTGAACCAGACCAGTGGGAGTGTGAAGCAGGTCAGGATCGCTGTGAAGCAGAATGGGAGAGTGTGAAATAGGTGAGGATCACTGTGAAGCAGACTGGGAGGAGTGTGAAGCAGGTCAGCATCACTGTGTAGCTGACCAGGAAGAGTGTGTAGCAGGGCCAGGATCAGGGTGAAGCAGACTGGGCGGAGTGCAAAGAAGGTCAGGATCACAGTGAAGCAGACCGGGAGGAGTGGGAAGAAGGTAAGGGTCATTGTGAAACAGACCAGGAGGAGTGTGCAGCAAGTTGGGATCACTTTGAAGCAGACCGGGATCACTGAAGTGAGAGAGGAAAAAAACAAACTGTGATATCACAGAAAGGCCATGAATTGATTGGCTGGTGAGCATTGTAGCTATGTTTCTCTTTTTCCAAAGGAAATTAATATAAAGAGCTGGGAAATTAAAGACTTTTTTTCAATAATAAGGGTTAACTAATGCATTTCAATTTATCATCCTATATTGAAGAGACAGCAGAAGGAAAGAAGTGAGTAGCTGGTGAGTTTATTTCTTTCAGCAGTAAGATATATTATCTAATAGATAGAGGAATGGCAGGGCAGCTCTGATTGCTTGAGTACGCATCCTGTTCCATGTGGGAAGTCATGGATGTTCCCTGTGACCTGGATAACCATGGCCAGGGTTTTCCGCTCATCAGGTGGGTGTGCACCTGACTTGAACAAGCGTAAAATGATGTGTGATGATGTCGGGTAAGCATCCTGATGTCATCGCCCACTCGTGCAACATTTTAGTCAGCTGGCATGCACGAGAGAGTTGGCAGCGCGCCCACAGACAACTAAAAGGGCCATTAAAGTAAAAAATAAGTTCAATTTCAATTCAGTTCAATTTTTCGCTGCCCGTCCACCCTTACGGTTGGAGGGTGGGGTGGGGAGTGGGGAGTGGGGAGTGGGGTTGGTGGGGGGGGGCGGGTGGTGCAGGCGAAAAGGCCCAGCAGTCTTTGGATTTCTTTTTTTAGGAAGCCTCATCCACGGGCGGGATGAGGTTTCCAACAGCCAATAAAAATTAAATAAAAATGTTTAAATTTCATTCGTCACAGAGTCGCAGGAGAGGACGTGCTTTTTTAATATTTCAAAATTCTTTGTTTTTTTAATTTTTAAAAATCTTCAGCACCCCCCCCCCGCCTCCCCGAGACAGCTCTGTGCCCGATGGAGCTTTCATCACCCTCCTCCTACCCGCTAACACAGGCAGCATTGAGTGCGCCACATCTCGTGTTGGGGAAATGCTGGTCTGAAACTGTGGCCGGAGACCCATCGCGGGTGGCGGCCGGCTTCCTGACACCCCCTCCCCCCCCCTCGCCCCCACCGAACCCACCCGACGAGGGCAAAATTCTGCCCCATGTGCACAGGGTGGGGGCAGATCTCAGAGTTTGAGCAGCAGCTGGGGGTCATTGTGCCGCACCCATGAGTTTGGGGGATTTGTGGATAACACGTTTAGAGATGTGGTCACCTCCCAGCTTAATGGTGTGCAGGAGGAAGAGGGGATAGATGACCACCAGGCAGCCAAAGAAGGTCCAGGCGGATAGTGCAGGAGTGCCCTGGGTGCATCTCACTCGCCAACCAGTACTCAGCTCTGAAGCTGATGTAAGTGATGGTTCGTCTGGGGAGTTCAGATAGAGCCACGTCCATGGCACCATAACTGGCTCAGCTGTACAAGGGACCATGAGGAAGAACTGGCAGAGCAGTAGGAATAGGAGATTCAATAGTTAGGGGAACTCACGAGCATTTCTGTGGCTGCAGACGTAATATTGCCTCCCTGGTGCCGGGGTGCAAGAATGCCACTGAAAGGCTGCAGAACAATCTGCAAGGAGAGGGTGAACAGCCAACAGCCGTGGTCCACATTGGCACCAATGGCATAGGTAGAAAGAGGGATGTGGCCCTGCGGTCAGAATTTAGGGAGCTAGGTAGGAAATTAGCAAGCGCGACCCCAAAATTGGACATCTCTGGATTACTCCCAGTACCACGTGCAAGAAAGGAATAGGAGGATAGAGCAGATGAAGGCGAGGCTGGAGAGATGGTGCAGGAGGGTTAGTTCTAGGGGAGATGGGGCCTGTACAGGCTGGATGGGTTTCACCTAAACATGCAGAGCTGAGACCAAATTTCCTTGTGGGAGGAGTTTAAACTAATTTGGCAGGGGTTTGGGAACCAGGAGGTAATACTAGAGAGGAATACCAAGGTGCAAAGAAAATTAAGAGAGATATTGCTCATATGGGAAATAGTAAGTGTTAGGTGGGTTCAACATAAGAGAGAAAGTCATAAAGTCTAAATTAGCTTTACAGTGCATGTCTGAATGCATTAAGTGTGGCAAATAAGATTGATTAGCTGCAGATGCAGATAGCCACATGGAAATATGATGTTGCTGAAAAGAAAGACATATTGTCGAAGCTTTTTGTCTTACACTCATCAGGACAAATACAAGAATGCCAAATTTCAAACAATCACAACAATTTATACTACAAGGGAAAAAGGTGCTGATTTATTGACAAGTCAGCTCTGATTGGCCAAGGTATTGCCATGGAGAAAGCAAGGGAAACTATAGGCTCCCCAAACTCATGGGTAATTCAAAAAAAGGCGTAAGGCTTGAACATATTCCTTTTGTTTGCAGAGAGCCAGTCCCCACATAGGAATGTATGTTGCTTCTAGCAAGAGTATGTGTTACAAGTTACGAGTTAACTGCTTATCTTAAATTGGTTGTTAGTGTAGTTATTAGCACACTTGGGATTGTTCAGCAAGTGCTGTCCAATCACGGGCTGGTTGAGGATGGTCGGTGCTCTGCCTATTACTAACAGCTGACGGAACGTACTGATTGATTTCATCAGCCAGTTGCTGAGAGGTACGGCATATGTACCTGGCATTGCACTGACACTGAAACTCATGCGCGATATTGTTCAGCTGTGTGGTAGGCAGAATGCCCTTCTGAGCCAACGGCAGCATCCCGTTGGCAGAAAGCTCATCGTGAAGGACTCGTCTTCAACAGCGAGAAACGTCTAGTCAGGTTAGCTTCCTTTTTGGCTTTGTTTATTCAAGTTCCGGGTTCCGCCCTGGCCCAGGCAAGTGTGAAGATGCACGGGACACGCTTACTCCTCAGGACAAAGAGGCCTTGCAGACAGGCCTCAGATTTTCCAAGCTCTTAGTGCCATAGGCACCCAACTTTGCCAATATAGCATCATCACCTAGAGAGCTCTTAAGGGAGAGCTCACTCGTGCAGCCACTGCACAGTAACAACATGAGGTCACTTGATTAGCCTATTGTTCAAATTTTTTGAGATGCTTTACCTTTTACAGGGAAATTTGAGGCAGACCCGCCCACTTTTCAGCTCTAAAAGTGACGGTCCCTGGCCTGTGAATGAGTTTGCGTGACACACGGCTGCTGGGGTGGAGATGCCTGTGAGTCGGGTCTGAAAAGGTCACCTGGGTCAGAAGCCAAATTTTTTTGAATATGTTCGTTCATGGGATGCGGGCATCGCAGGCTAGGCCAGCGTTTATTGTCCATCCCTAATTGCTCCTGTTCACAGGACGTTTAAGAGCCAACCACATTGCTGTGGGTCTGGAGTCACATGTAGGCCAGACCACTTAAAGAGAGCAGATTTCCTTCCCTGAAGGACATTAGTGAACCAGATGGGGTTTTTTTTAACGACAATCTGCAATGTTTTCATGGTCATCAATAGACTTATAATTCCAGGTTTTTATTGGATTTAAATTTCGTCACCTGCTATGGTGGGATTCAAACCCAGGTCCCCAAAGCATTACCCTGGGTCTCTAGAATGCTAGATAGTGACAATGTCACTTTGCCACCACCTCCAGAAAGGGCCAAGGTTCTCAGGGGTGGAGAAAGGGCCAGGAAACTGACAGAAACAAAAGAAACTGGGGAATCCAGAACAAGAGGACTTCAAATGAGAGTTAAGCCATTCAGGGGGGATGACAGGACACACATCTTCACATAAATTGGCAGCTGTCACTCAGCTGGTAGCACTCTCACTGTTGAGGTACCAGATTCTGGGTTCAAATCCCACTCCACTCAAGGTTGACACTCCAGTGCCGTACTGAGGGGATGCTGCACGGTTGGAGGTGCTGCCTTTCAGACGAGAAGTCTGCCTGCTTGCGTGAATGTCAAAGATCCTGTGGCACTCTTGCGAAGAAGTACAGGGGACCTCTCCCTGGTGTTTAACCCTTAATCGACATCGCAGGAGCAAATTAACTGGCCATGATCACATAGCTGTTGTGGGAGCTTGCTGTGTACAAATATGGCGACCATATTTCCTACATTACAACGCTTCATTGGTTGTCAAAGCATTTGAGATGTCTGGTGGTGATAAATGCATGTTTTTATGTCAAAGATTAGTGGAAATGCGGAACTCTGTCTCCTGAAATGCTCTTGAGACTAAGGGTGAGGAGGGATGGAGGGGAGTGGGCAACTGAAAATGACAAAACGGAGATATATTTTTGTTGGTCAGGGATATTAAAGGTTAGGGATGTATCGAGCCTTCAGAGTAATAAAATTTCCCAAGGCACCTCACAGATGAACGTTCACACTGACCCAAAAAAGGAGACAGTGGGACAACTGGACATAAGCTTGGTCAGGGAGGTAGGTTTTAAGAAGTGTCTAAAGAGATCTTATTGAAAGGCGGAGCAGGCTTGAAGGGCTGAATGACCTACTCCTGCTCCAAAGTCCTGTGTTCCTAAGTCATAAAACAGGAGAGCAAGGGAGAGAGGCAGAGAGGTTTAGGGAGGGAATTCTGGATCTTAGGACCTTTGGCACAGCCTCTGATGGTGAAGCGATGGAAAGCACATAGTGATTCACACAGTAAATGTTAACATTTGTGCTGATGTGTGCTGCGTCAAACTGAACAATTCATCAATGGATACCGAGGAACTTCCCTCCAAGTAGCGCCATGGGGAGTTTTACATCCTCCTGGCAGAGCAGATCTCACCAGACACTGTACCTAATGAGAGTGTGTAAGGGATGAAGCAGCACTAGGAGTGAAATCTATGTGAATTGATGATGGAATATTTAAAAGAAGCCAAAAAGCGAGGGAGTTCACCAGGCTGCACATATTAGAATAGAACAATTTCCCCTCTCAGTGCTCCCCTGTTGGTGTTCATCACAATGATGTGCTCGAGACTTGAAAGTGGGACCGAAAGGGTTAACCGTCCCACTGACATTAGCCCTGAAGTATTGAAAGGGTTAACAGTGGTCACTGTCATTGTAGACACTCTCTGAAAAGATGGTGGAATCAGATTCCATCGGAACTTACCGTAGGCAACTGGAGGTGGGCTTCATGGGGACTGATTTGCAAGTTTGTGAGGGAATGCTGGGTGTGTGATGAAAATGGACAGCTCTTTTAATGAGCTAGCACTGACATGACAGACCAAATGGCCTCCTTCTGTTCTAGAAGGTTCTATGATTCTATGATCTATAGTCTTATAGGTGTTGCATGAGACTGATGGAGATTAACGTTCCACTGATAAGTGTTAATCTCAGTTTAATATTTGATTCATCTGGAATCAAGCCAGTGTCAACATTATATTCCAAGCAATTTAAGATCCTCTTAAAAAGCATAATATCAGCAAGCACCCTGCTCCCACTCTTCCACAGGAACTCACTGCTCTGTTCTGCTCTGAAACTCATTGAATGAAAGTTAAGTTGGTTATCAGTGGGAGGAAACTGCCCTTCCAGAGTTAGTTTTGTTGTGTGTGTATGCATTGTTTGCATGTGTTCATTAGTGCGCATGTGTGTATATATGGGCATGTGTGTGCATACATGTTTGTGTGTATGCATGTGTTTACATGTGTGCGGGTATGTGTGTGCATAAGTGCATGTATACAGATGTGTGTGCAATTGTGCGCGTACATGTGTGTGCATATAGCGCATGTGCCTGCTTGAGTGCGTGTTGTTTTGCATGTATGTGCGTTAGTTCATGTGTTTGCATGAATGTGTGTGTGTGTATGTTGGCATTAGTGTGTGAGAATTATGCTTGTATAAGTGTTTGTGTACATGCTTGTGTTTACATGTGTGCACACATGTGGGTGCATTACTGCATTCATGCAGGCATGTGTGTGCAATAGTGTGCCTATGTGTGTGGGCGTGTTTGGTCATGTGTGTGCATGAGTGCATGTTGTGAATGTGTGTATTTGTATGTGTGCATGTTAGTGTATGTGTTTGCATGGGTATGCATGTGCATTGGCATATATGTATGCGATATTGGGTATGCATGAGTGTTTGTATGCATGTGCATTAGCACATGTGGGTATGAGTGCATGCCTTCATTCATGTGTTTGTGTGTGTTAGTGTTATGGACATGTCTGCCTACGTGGGAGTGCCTTTGTGTTTGTGTATGCGTGTGTATGCACGCAAGTGTGTGTGATGGGTGGTGCACAACTCAGACACGAGCTCACCTGTGATGTTCCTCAGCATCTGTCAAATCTGACTTCACAAACAGTGACTGTGGGTCTGGCTCATACACCCTTTGCTTTCTACCACCAGCCCTAAACGTACAGAAGGGTTCGAAGAAACTAGATATCGCTTTAATGCTGATAGCGCATCCTACAATGTCTTACAGCTTTAATAACGACATTTCACAATTACCCAGCAGTTTGTAAATCAAATTGCTACAAATTAATTTGAATTTTAGGAAATTGAGAAAATATCGGAATTGGCAAAAACAACCTAACTCCCTGGCACAATTGAGTGCCAAGTGGAAACCATGACTGAGACACGAGCAATGAAGGTGTAAGTGGGTGATAATGGGTGATTTGAAGGAATGTCACTCATGGCATAGTTGGTAACACACTCTCACATCTGAGTCAGAAGGATATGGGTTCAAGTCCCACTCTAGAGGCTTGAACTCAAAGATCTAGGTTGATGTTTGAATGTGGTGCTGAGGGAGTGCTGCGATGATAGGGGTGCCCCGTTTCAGGTGGATGGAGAAGATGGTGTTTTCAGGGGAAGCATCTGAAACAACATCCATTGCTGAAAACAGATTGACCAGTTTTGTACGCTTTTCTTGGGAATTTGCTGTGTGGAAATTGGCTGCTCAATTTCCTGTGTTACAACAGCAACTGCTCAGCTTCGGCCACAAAACACTCTACAATGCCTTGGTAGGTGTGGTATAAAGTTCTCTCATGATATTTGTGAATGTTCCAGGGTTCTCCCTCTATCTGCCACTTTAACATGGGTTTATCTTAATCCGTTTAGATCCCCCACTAAACTCGTGGGCAGTGGGATATTGTACAGACATCAAAATAATATTGTGAAAGCTGGAATAAAGACAGGAAACCGCTGGAAATCTTCAGCAGGCCCTGGCAGTGTCTGTGAAGATGCTATTTTTACTTAGTTCTGTTGAAGAGTCATGAGGACTTGAAACGTCAACTCTTTTCTTCTCCGCCGATGCTGCCAGACCTGCTGAGTTTTTCCAGGTAATTCTGTTTTTGTTTTGGATTTCCAGCATCCGCAGTTTTTTGTTTTTAACAGTTTGATCCTCTTCTTCACAGGAGTTATATCGGACTCGAAACGTTGACCCTGTTTCTCTCTCCACAGAGGCTGTCAGACCTGCTGAGCTTTTCCAGCACATTTGGCACAAGCATCTTTGGCCTCTGAAAGCACCGATAGTCATTTCTAGGCTTCTATTTCTGAGCTGATTCAGCTTGGTCCCCTCCTCCCCCCACTCCCGAGAAGGACTGCCTCACTTTCATGTAGAACGGGGATGGTGTGAATGTGGGCGAGAATGAAACATTACTGAAAAAAAACACCCCAGAAGATCTGATCATTCTCTCTCACAGTGCTGTCTGTGGGAGCTTGCTGTGCGCAAATTGGCTGCTGTGTATCCTACTTTCCAACAGCAACTACACTTTAAAGGTACTTCAATAGCTATAAAGTACTTCGGTCCTGAGGCTGTGAAAGGTGTTATACATGCAAGTCCTTTCTTTTCTTTTAGCGTGTGTGTGTGTGTGTGTGTGTGTTGGCAGAGCTCTGAATAGGAATCACCCGGACTCAAAATGTTAACTCTGTTTCTCTCTCCACAGATGCTGCCGGACCTGCTGAGATTTTCCAGCATTTTCTATTTTTATTGCAATAGACATTGTCTGTTTACAGTTAGAAAGGATTAGAATGTGCACTATTCCAAAAATGACTGCCTCTGTGTTGGTGCTAGGCAGCTGAAGTCTCAGGTTATATAGCACTGCTGAGAACTCAGGGCTTCGGTCTGCTGCAATATAAAAGGTGGGGGGAGGCTATAGATGTGGCTTTATGGTAATTTTCATTCCAGTTTATCGGCTTGCAGTCCACATTCCTTGGAGATTAATAGCTCCACTCTCACCTATTTCAAATAACGTCTGCCCTCTGTAAAGGTGAATGATGTTAGGAAGCTACTGCTGGGCAACCTGAACAAATATCAGGCTTCAAACCCTTAATCTTCCCTATTGCGGAGTGTCTTTTACAGTGTTAGAGTGGGATCACCAGCTCTAGCGAATAATCAACAACTTCAGTGGACACAACAAGGCTTCCAAGGTCGGACTGTGTGACTTAGGTGTACTCATGCAAGGAACACAGAATGGTTATGGTGTAGAAAGAGGCCATTCGGCCCATTGTGTCTGCACCGGCTCTCTGAGCATTTTAACCTAGTGCCAATCTCCAGCCTTTCTCTCCGTAACCCTGCACCTTATTCCGATTTAAATAATCATCCAACGGCCTCTTGAATGCCTCAATCGAACCTGCCCCCACCACACTCCCATGCAGTGCATCTCACTCGCCGTGTGAAGAAGCTTATTCTCACCTCGCATTGGCTACTTTTGCAAAACATGTGCCCTCTGGTTCTCGATCCGTTTATGAGCGGGAACAGTTTCTCCCCATCTACTCTTGTCCAGACCCCTCGTGATTTTGAAAACTTCTACCGAGTCCCCTCTCAGCCTTCCCCACCCCTCCAAGGAACCCAGTCCCAGCTCCTCCAATCTCTCCTCGTAACCAGAGCATCTCATCCCTGGAACCTTTCTGGTAAGCAAGGTTTACGAGACAGAAGGTTAGCACATGAGTGAAGCCAGCAATTACGGGCGACTCCCACCGCTCGGGAAATCTCGCAAGGGATGAAATCGTGAATGGTGAACGCACTTTATAATGGGATTAAATCAGATAGGCTCCAGCTGTTGCAAAATGACTTGCCTGCTGTACACCTGAGCTTTGCTCTTCCAGATGTGGAAGTCGGCTTCCCAACTGGTTACCTATCCCAGCCGAGCAGCGACAGCCCCTAAACTCACACCCCGAACCTAAAAAAAGCCATGTCCTCGAATGCAGTCATCATTAACAAAAACTCCACGATCACCGCATGCAATTAGACTCTTAACTTTATCCAGCATATACTCGCTCTGCTCTGCCACCAAGTCTCTCCGGCAGACAAAAGCAAAATGCTGCGGATGCCGGAAATCTGAAACAGAAACAAAAATAGCTGGAAAAACTCAGCAGGCCTGACAGCATCTGTGGAGAAGGATACAGTTGACGTCTTGAGTCTGTACGACTCTTCGTCAGGACTAAGGAAATGGAGAAATGAGGTGAAATGTAAGCTGGTGGGGTGGGGTGGGGGGTGGTGGAAAGGGAGACAGGTAGAGCTGGATAGAGGGGCCAGCGATAGGTGGAGGCAAAGAAGAGATTGCGGTTTGCAGCTTGGCTTTGAGCTTATTCACACTTCATAAAGAAGGTCGACACGCTTTTAACCTCCTTCCACGCAAACAAACCTACGGCTAGAATTTGACATTGATTGGGTGGCTGGGTGCCTGACCTGAGCACACGCGGGAGATACTGAGTGCGTCCTGACTCCCTCACATGCCCACCGACAATTAAAGGGCCAATTAAGGCCGTTAAAAACCCTATTGTCCATGATTTCACATTGCCTGTGGGCTGTTGCACTCATTGCACAGACAGCCCCCCTTTTTTTAACGAAATCTCATCCAAGGGCGGGATGAAATGTCCTGGGTGAAATATAATAAAAAAAGGATATCTGGGGGCTGATGTTCTGTTTTTTTTTGAGTTCTGTTGTCAGGTGCTTGAATAGACAGGGTTAGGTGCAATTTTTCTCTTGCCATTTAATCTGTCCGGGTCTGCAGCTCCCTGAGGGAGCTCCGCAAGCTGTCTGCCTTTTGGTGGGTGGGGGGGGGTGCTCGCTAGAAGCCCCCACCCGCGTCCTCGCTATTGCCGGTGCCCACCCTCTTCCCATGCCGAGGCTTTCTCAGTGCGCGTCTCATGCTCTCTGGCCGTTAATTGGCCAGCCAGTGTGAAACTGCGTTCGGAGGGGCGGGGGGAGGGGGAACGCCAATCGCGGATGGGAGCGCATTTCACCTCCGCTTTGGGGCCGGCAGACTTGGCGCACTCGCCAAGCATCAAATCCAGGGCCTGTATTTCAGTTTCAACGAATTTAAACCTGCGAAACACCCATCTGTGAAGTAGCTGACCAGCTGACTGCCCAGCCACAAAAAATCTATATTGTGTTTTCAGACAGCTATTTTACAATGAACCGCAACAGAAACCTTTCCGATTTCTGAGGATATTTTGGGACCAGTGCCGCAAGTGGGACGGTCGGGTGTACAAACACTTTAGTGCGGGTAAACGAAATCGAGAAAAAACAGGTCGGGAGCTGGGAGGTGTTTGTCGTATTGGCAAATTACTTTTTGAACTTTGGGATTGGTTATAGAGTCACAGAGTTACACAGCACAGAAACAGGCCCTTCGGCCCATTGTGTCTGTGCCGGCCATCAAGCCCCTATCTACTCTAATCCCATTTTCCAGCACTTGGCCTGTAGCCCTGTGTGCTGTGGTGTATCAAGCGCTCATCTAAATACTTCTTAAATGTTGTGAGGGTTCCTGCCTCTACCACAGATTCCAATCACCCTCTGGGTGAAAAATATCTTCCTCAAATCCCCTCTAAACCTCCTGCCCCTTCCTTGAACCCATGCCCCCTGGTTTATTGACACCTCCGCTAAGGGGTAAAGTTTCATCCTATCTACCCTATCTGTCTAAAATCTAGAAATAGGTATTCCAATTAATGTACAAAGTATTAAAGCCCTGATTGTATTGAAACACCTCAGAGTGCAACATGATGCATGTCGATGACTCCAATCCCACTGTCTGACTGTCTGTAATGACCATATTGAAATGACTGTAACATTCATTGATTGTATTGAAGCAACTCGTGATCCATGTGTAAAAGTTGAATCTGATTGCACCTTTTGTGATGGCCATTTAGAAATGTTTTGTAATGTTCTTCCAGATATTTTATGAATAAAGTCTATTTTTCAAAAAAAACCCTTTAAAGCCACTTCACGATGTTACTTGGCCAACGTGGAATCTGACCTGCTGTTCCTACAGGAGTCTGGAATACCGCACCGCAGCAGCTCCGGACGTTGAGCTGGTGGTCCCGCGGGGTGCCGATCTGGCCGGGAGGAATCGATTGTCGCTCCTCCAGCCTGAGTCTCCTGCTGCGGGGAAGCAACTCCACCACCATGACCAAAGTTAAGGAGGTGGTGAGCGTTCGCCTCCATGAAGCAGGTGGAATGTACCAAGAGCGCATCCCTGAGACGGATTAACGTGTACGCTCTGGCCCGAAACAGCGAGCGGCTGGGCCGCCCTTCAGCAGCTCCCACTGCTGCTGATGGCTTCCAAGCCATTCGTTCTGGGCGGTGACTTCAACTGCATCATCGATGTGGCTGGACCCTCCGGCAGGGCCGACAGCTGATTGGATGCTGCGCCCAGACTCCTGGTGGAAACCGTAAAAGATGCCAAGCTGCACGACGTCTTCAGCAACCCTGCAGACGGAGCGCAGCGTAGATACACCTGGTCGCGGCCAGACATGTCCGTCTGTTCAAGGATAGACTTCCTGTTTGTGTCCCGAGTGTTCACGCTCAGAACCACTGATCTCAAGCTGGTGTTCTTCTCTGATCGCTGCCTCCTACTGGCTGACTGTGACTTACAGGATGACCAGAGGGTTGGCAGGGGGACATGGAAGCTGAACATGAATCTATTGATCCCAGAGAACGTTCAGGAACTCAAAGAGGATTACAAAGGCTGGAGAACGGCTTGCCGGCGGAGTTGTATTCAGCTCTGTGGGGCTGAATCAGCTCAGACCTGCTAGAAGTGTACGAGAGTATGCTCCTGGCCGGCAGCATGTCAGAATCCATGAGGAAAGGCATCATCACCCTCATCTACAAGCACAAGGGGGAAAGGGAGGAAATTAGAAACTGGTGACCCATCTCACTGTTGAATGTGGACTAAAAAGTTCACTGCCACCCTGACCAGACCTGCACTGTGCCGGGCAGGGAGATCTCGGACAGCCTCACGCTGCTCAGGGATACGATTGCCTACGTACAGGACAGAGGTGTGGACACCTGCCTCATCAGCCTGGATCAGAAGAAGGCCTTTGACAAAATATCGCAAAACTACATGGTGCACGTGCTCTCCTAGATGGGGGGAAATCCACAACTGGATCCAACTGCTCTACACAAACATCTGTAGCGCAGTTTCAATCAATGGGTGGGAATCAGAAAGCTTTCCTATTAAAGCTGGAGTCAGGCAGGGCTGCCCTCTCTCCCCTGTCCTGTTTGGGTGTTGCATAGAACCCTTTTCTGTGTCCATCAGGAAGGATCTTGGCATAAGAGGAGTGACGATCCCAGGCAGTGGAGTCACTCAGGTCAAAGCCTCCCTGTACATGGATGATGTCACTGTCTTCTGCTCGGATCCGCTGTCGGTGCACAGACTGATCCACATCTGCGACCAGTTCAAACTGGCCTCGAGAGCCAAGGTAAATCGTGGGAAGAGCGAGGCCATGTCCTTTGGCAACTGGCCGATCCTTTGTCCCCTTCACTGTCAGGGCTGACTACCTGAAAGATGGTTTGGAGACACTGGCGCACTGGTAATGCAACTAGACCAGTAATCCCATCCTAACGGATTGTTCCCCGAGCAGACTGTCAAAGTCATTTGGCAGAATGCCTCGTCACCAGAACTTTCCAACAGGCACCAAGACCTGGCTTGGCTGGTGGTGAGAAGGACCCTCCCCGTCAGATCCTTCAAGTGCACCCGGAGTCTCTGCACCACGCACACACTGCCCTCGAAGTAACTGCGGTGGGGAAGAGACGATCGCACACCTCCTTCTAGAATGTGCCTTTACAAAGAAGGTCTGGAGAGAGATGCAGTATTTTTTTGTTGATGTTCGTCCCGAGCAGTTCTGTGATACTCGCTGTGAGAAATAAATTCTCCTCATCCCCACCTCTGCCTCTTTTGACCATTTGTGTCCTCTGGTCACTGACCCTTCTGCCACAGGAGACAGTTCCTCCATCTTTACTCCATGAATTTTTGGGCCATTATGACATTACTGTTTGCGGGAGCTTGCTGTGCACAAATTGGCTGCTGTTTTTCCTACGTTAAGACTGTGACTATACTTCCAAACTTCTTCATTGGCTATAACGTGCTCTGGGGCCTCTAGGAGGTATGTACATGTCCCTGCCTGTGCGTAACCCATCCTCCAGTGCAGCTCTGAATGGGTGCCGCACTGTCGGAGGTGCTGTCTTTCAGGTGAGACACTGAAGCTGAGGCCGGGTCTGCTCTCTCAGGTGGATGTTAAAAGATCCTGCGGCACTATTGAAGGAAGAGCAGGGCAACTGTCTCCAGTGTCCTGGCCCAAACACATCGCTCAACCACTATCCCTGTAAGCGATTACCTGGTCACGATCAGGTTTGTGGGATCTTGCTGTGTGCAAATTGGCTGTCATGTGATAGTTAGAAGTGTAAAAGTTTTAACCCAAAGAGGCTCAGTTAGAGTAGTTAATGTTTTGACAGCATTGGTAGGAATTTAAAAAATTGGTAGAAAGTGATTTCTCTCAATAGCTGAGCTCTTTCCCTTTACCATCATGATGCCCAACTTGTTCTTGTAGCCCCGCCCACGTGGTTGTTGAATGACGAGTCTGCCCCGCCCCCCCCCCCCTCCCCGGCGCGACATGCAAATGAAGAACGGCAGGGATTATGGGAGCTCGGAACTCCACAGCGAAATGATCCCAAAAGGAACACGTTTCAAAGTTTTCGAGCTGCTTTTACTTCCAAAAAAAAAAAAAAAACCATCAAAAAGCTGTACACGCTGCAACTTACGGGGCGGCTCACCCTCATCTAGAGGTGTGTTGCCTTGTCGCTGGTCTCAGCGCTCTGGCGTTTTTCTTCATCATCAGGATGGTACATCCTTACCTGTTGCTCCTTTTGGAGTTGCAGAACATGATGAATGGAGGGTATGAGCCGGTGATTAACTAGCTTCCCACCCTTGAGGAATTAACACTCCCTCAGGGACCATTCTGATTCTCTTTGATGATCTGCTTTATTTCACTTTATAAAGGAAGAGCCAGCGTGTGTACGATTGTTCCTACTTAAAGATGTAGGGGCAAGGGTTTGTGACTCCTTTCCTGTGGTTGGGAAGTGACCAGCCCCTAACCTTTGTTAGCAAAAATTGTCATCAGTACTGCGGACCCTGCAACAAACACTGAAGTATTCCCAACGCTTTTTTATTTTTTTTTTTTGTGTTTTTGATTTCGGATTTCCAGCAGCTGCAGTGTTTTGCTTTCTTTAAGCTTCAGGTTATCCTCAACCTCTGTTGCCTCTGCTCCCAGTTAAGCAGCGCCGCAATCTTAAAGACCCCACCCTCCAGCCCGTCAGAGATGCCCGTGTTTCTCTGACTCTTGCCCCCATCGGCACCACCCGATTTTAATTGTTCCACCACTGGCAGCCATCCCTCCAGCTGCCTGTGTCCTGAGCTCTGGAATTCCCTCCATAAACCTCTTCAACGCTCTACCTCACTTTCCTCCTTTAAAATGCTCCCTTCTCTTTGACCAAGATTTAGGTCTCCCTCCCTAATATCTCCTTATGTGACTAGGTGTCATATTTTGCTTAATGACTGGTCAGAGTTCCTCTTTTATTGTATTCTACACCTATTTAGCAACTTTCTGGAGACCCTTTTCCATTTTGACCTTTTCCTGGTGCCCACTTCATTCTCTATTATTGGTGCCCATTAATTCTTGACTTTACTGGTGCTCTTGCCTAATTTTTCTACCACTTCCCACCCCGTGATCTCCAATGCACACACCCCAACCCCCCACCCACCCCCCCACCCCACCGCCAATGCAACACTGCCACCCACCCCTGGCAATCCTCCCCTGTGACCGCTCCCACCCCAATGTGACCCCTCCACCCTCCTGGTTTCCTGCCACCCTCCAAAGCATTCTCCACCCCCTCCCCCACACCCAACCTTCCATCCCTTTACAGTCAGCCCTCCCGTTGCTTGAGATTCCGGCTGTGCCATTCCTGGTTGACAGCCTCTCACTCAGAAACAAAACCAGAAAATACCGGAAACGGTCAACAAGTGTGGCAGTATCTGTGGATAGAGAGAATCTGTGGACTGAACTCTGCCATTTTGTTAACTGTGGCCGCCATTTTACAATAACTTGTATTTATATAGCACCGTTAGCGTGATGAAATGTCCCAAATCGCTTCACAGGATCGTTACTGTCAGTTACTATCAGATCAGCCATGATCTTATTCAATGGCAGAGCAGGATCGAGGGGCTGAATGGCCTACTCCTGCACCTTGTTTGTATGTTCGTATTATAAAGCAAAGAATGATACCGAGCCACTATTAAGTCAGGTGACCAAAAGCTTAAGGTCAAAGTTTTAAGGAGTGTGGTAAATGAGGAAAGTGAGGTGTAGGGAGGGGATTCCAGAGTTTAGGGCCTAGACAATTAAGGCACAGCCACGAATGGTGGAGCAATTTTAAAAAGATGTTTGGTCATATTGCTGAAAAAAGAGAAATGTCAAAGATTTTCATCTTGCACTCACAGGACACTCAGAAGAATGGCAACATAAGGGGATATTGGTATTGGCTTTGGCAAGATGCAAAGCTTCAGCATGCCCCTTTTTTTCAGGACTACTCAAGGAACAGTTTTAATTAGGAAAGCACAAGAGGTCAGAATTAGAGGAGTGCAGATACTGGGATGGCTGTGGGGTTGGAGGAGATTACAGGGATAGGGAAGGGGGCCAAGAAAATGGAGGGATTTGAAAATAGGTGAGAATTTTAAAATCAAAGTGTTGCTTGACCCGTGAGTCAGCGAGCACAGGGGTGATAGGGGTAAGGGACTTGCTCCGAGTTCAGGCATGGCCAACAGATTTTTGGATGACCTCAAGTTTACTGAGGGTAGAATGTGGGACTCGAGTCAGTTTGTTCATGCCAGCCCACCCCACCTCAACAACCATCCTCACTGATTCCAGCTGACTTAGGGCAGACTAGTAACTGGTCAAATCAAATGGCTAACAAGATGGTAGAACTGGCTTGATGGGCCGAATGGCTCACTATTTTTCCAATATGTCCCTAGATCAGAACTGTGCTTTGATGAGTGTCGATCAACCTTTAAGGGACTCTTAATATGAAGGAGTTGGCCACGAGGCCAATATTTTTTTTCTCTCACGAGATGTGGGCATCGCTGGCTGGGCCAGTGTTTATTGCCCATCCCTAATTGCCCCTTGAGAAGGTGGTGGTGAGCTGCCTTCTTGAACCCGCTGCAGTCCCTGTGGTGTAGGTACACCCACAGTGCTGTTAGGGAGGGAGTTCCAGGATTTTGACCCAGTGACAGTGAAGGAACGCTGATTTTTTTTTGTTTTTTGAAAAATATACTTTATTCATAAAATATCTGGAAGAACATTCCAAACCATTTCAAAATCATCATTGCATAACTACAATCAGATTCAACTTTTACACATGAATGACAAGGTGCATCAATACAATCAATGAATATTACAATCATTTCCATATGGTCAATGCAGACAATCAGACAATGGGATTGGAGTTATCAACGTCTACCATGTTGCTCTCTGAGATGCTTCAATACAATTATAATACAATTAGTACTCACTGCATACATTCATTTTAAGCTGTACACCCTGAGGGGCTCTTTACAGTTCCCAGCCCCCCAGTGCACTGTGGCAGAAAGGTCTTAGACAGAGACCCTTCCCCATTGCGCCTTTGTGGCGGCTGCCCCAAGCTTAACTGTGTCCCTCAGCACGTAGTCCTGGACCTTGGAATGTACCAGTCTGCAACACTCGGTTGGGGACAACTCTTTGCGCTGGAAGACCAACAAGTTTAGGGCAGACCAAAGAGCGTCTTTCACTGAGTTGATGATCCTCCAGCTGCAGTTGATGTTTGTCTCGGTGTGTGTCCCTGGAAACAGCCCGTAGAGCACAGAGTCCTCTGTCACAGAACTGCTCGGGATGAACCTTGACAGAAACCACTGCATCTCTCTCCAGACCTTCTTTGCAAAGACACAATCTACAAGGCGGTGAACAACGGTCTCTTCCCCGCCACAGTCACCTCGAGGGCAACGTGCAGAGGGGGTGAGACTCCTGTTGTGTAGGAAGGATCTTACAGGGAGGGCCTTTCTCACCACCAGCCAAGCTACATCTTGGTGCTTGATGGAACATTCTGGTGATGAGGCATTCTGCCAAATGACTTTGTCAGTCTGCTCAGGGAACCATCCCACAGGATCCACCCTCTCCTTTTCCCTCAGGGCCTTTAAGACGTTACGTGCCGACCACTGCCTGGTGGATTTGTATATTTCCAAGTCAGCATGGTGAGTCGTTTGGAAGGGAACTTGCAGGTGGTGGTGTTTCCACGTGTCTGCTGCCCTTGTCCTTCTTGGTGATAGTGGTTGCGGGTTTGGAAGGTGCTGTCTAAGGAGACTTGGTGAGTTGTCGCAGTGCATCTTGTAGATGGTACACACGCTGCTGCCTCGGTGCGTTGGTTGTGGAGGGAGTGAATGTTGAAGGTGGTGGATGGGGGGGTCGATCAAGTGGGTCTGCTTTGTCCTGGATGGTGTCGAGCTTCATGAGTGTTGTTGGAGCTGCGCTCATCCAGGCAAGTGGATCTCTCAGCAGGTGTGTAAAATAGTCCCAGTGTGGCAACTCTCAGGCTGCAACTAGGCAGCAAAATCAGACAGTTAGCGAGTTTGTGGTGTAAATTACTCCTCCTGATGTTGTCTCCACAAAGTATTCAGACAGCTGCCACAGTTATTAAACAGCTGGCAGTCAGACACGAATGAGGAAACAGACAGTTTTTTATTGGTTAATAA